>NC_141143.1:91088823-91417990 GCF_053477565.2 Lygodium microphyllum
TATGACAACGAGTGCCATGGAACTGACACTTGTCTAGGAGGGGGCTAATGTTAACCCTTAGATGAACAAGGTGGAAAATCCGAAAAATCTAAAGTAGAAGACAAGACCTAGGCAAAAGTGAAACGGAAGACGAAGGTGTGCCAAGAAAAATCTGGAAACGCAAGAAGTGCAAAAAAGTCCCAAATCAAGGAGAGAGGCGCACAAGAAAAAGCGCGAGTCAATACTTTTGTAAAAGAGCGCAAGGCGCACTATGATTTATTTAAAGAGCACTAGCGTGCAAATTGTAAAGGTAGATGGACAATAGGAAGGAAGCTAAGACGATAGGAGGACAATGGAAAAAATGGCCTAGGCTATGTAAAAAAGGGGATAAGGGGATGATCCCCCAAAAGGAATTTAGGGTTTTGTATATAAAGTTGAAAAGTTTAATAATGAGTTTTTACTTTCTAACCAATGTCTAATGAGGTTGCTAGAGCCATATATAAAGAAATAAATAATCCACAAATGTATACAAGCTTTAATAATGAATTTTTACTTTCTAACCAATGTTTAATGAGGTTGCGAGAGCCATATATAAAGAAAAATATTTAGTGAGTGTTTAGAATGGATGAAAATGTGGACATGTTTATACACCAATCCGTGCTTACTGAAGAGAAACTTACATACCATATTTAGAAAGAGAAGAACTTTCCCAACATCACCCATACTGTGACTAGCAAAGCAAATACTTTGCTAATTCTTAGAGCAAATGTAATTTATCTTATTGAGAAAATACGAACATACCTCGATTGGTTAGCTACGATCAAAATAATGATAATCATTTACTATCATTGTCTGTCAGTTTGTGGAACAGTAGTACTCTTGCCAAGGTTAATGTAATACAAATGTAGATTTGGATTGCTTGCAAAAATTATTTTGTATTGAGAGAGAGAGAGAGAGAGAGAGAGAGAGAGAGAGAGAGAGAGAGAGAGAGAGAGAGAGAGAGAGAGAGAGAGAGAGAGAGAGAGAGAGAGAGAGAGAGAGAGAGAGAGAGAGAGAGAGAGAGAGAGAGAACCATTTACATGTAAAAAGTGAATTTATTGTGACACATGTCATAATCCAATGTAAAACAAGTTCTGTCAAACCTGCGTACTCATACAAATATTTTTATATTGCAAATGAGAGAGAGAGAGAGAGAGAGAGAGAGAGAGAGAGAGAGAGAGAGAGAGAGAGAGAGAGAGAGAGAGAGAGAGAGAGAGAGAGAGAGAAAGAGAGAGAGAGAGAGAGAGAGAGAGAGAGAGAGAGAGAGAGAGAGAGAGAGAGAGAGAGAGAGAGAGAGAGAGAGAATCATTTACATGTAAAAAGTGAATTTATTGTGACACATGTCATAATCCAATGTAAAACAAGTTCTGTCAAACCTGCGTACTCATACAAATATTTTTATATTGCAAACGAGAGAGAGAGAGAGAGAGAGAGAGAGAGAGAGAGAGAGAGAGAGAGAGAGAGAGAGAGAGAGAGAGAGAGAGAGAGAGAGAGAGAACTATTTATTGAAACACCTTTTATAATATACTATAATACAGATTCTATCAATCTAGAGTGCTAGCATGAATTATTTTTAGATTGAGAGAGAGAGAGAGAGAGAGAGAGAGAGAGAGAGAGAGAGAGAGAGAGAGAGAGAGAGAGAGAGAGAGAGAGAGAGAGAGAGAGAGCTATTTATTGAAACACCTTTTATAATATACTATAATACAAATTCTATCAATCTAGAGTGCTAGCATGAATTATTTTTAGGTTGAGAGAGAGAGAGAGAGTGTGTGTGTGTGTGAAGATGGTGGTAAAGATAGTGATGGTGGTGGTGGTGGAAGTGGAAGTGGAGGTGGGTACATCTAAGGGTGGAATAAGTAAACTATGTGGAATAAGAATAGAGGGGTTGCCAAAAAAAAACTCACTCAAAAGCTTGCTGAAAAAACTCGCTTCTTGCCCTTCCACTGCTAGGGAGATTGGTTACTTTGGACTAACCGCATGAATGATGGGGATGCTACAAGCACAAAGAAGGATGCTATGAATACCCAAAAGCTCCATCAAAATCCAAAGTGCGAGTCGAAGGTGTTGCAAGCTCCAAAACATCGAGCACCACCACTCACACCCTTTGCACCAACAATAGATGGGAGTTAGCATAAGAGAAAACATGCCCTAAGATCGTGTATGCATGCATATCCATGGTTGAGAGCTCATTGAGAGTAGGATCATCCTAGTCACCAAGTGTAATCGAATATGAGAAAAACCAAGAAACATTATCTACCAACTGTTCCATATCGAATGCAGAATAGAAAGATCAGATCATAGTGGTATACTTAGCATCTTGGGAAATTTGCTATATATGTATTCTCTATATCATGTGCATTCAAGGCCTATTTATAAATATCATTATCTGTGAATTTTTCTTGAATAAAACTCAATCCTTTTTTATTTAATCTATAAGTAACCCCTTTATATGATACCCTTCTGTATGTAAAAAATATATAAAAATGGTGTTTTAAAAATCCCTTATTTTAAACTCACGTGATACATACGTATTCATGAGTGACTATCTCGGGCTTAGCATATTGTACATAGAAATGATAAACATAAAGACATTAGAATAGGAACAAAGAATTGCATTATATTCCTATCATTGAGAACCATTGTGAATACATTGAGTACATTGTGATTATAGATGCATTGTCAAGTGGCAAATATGAAAAGATATGACTATTTGTTATGAGTGTACTTAGACCATTTAGACCATGTAGCATGTTTTCAAGAAAGAGTCATTGCTCGATGCCCTCCTTGACTTTCATTATTAGGTCAAAGTTCTCTATACCAGTAGGCCTCCAACTATCTTTTCTGTCTAACGAATATTTCATTTCTTAAAAAAGAGTTATTAAATATAAAATGAGAGGAGCCATGATTAGATTGATGGGAGACAATAATTAGTAGAGTATTTTGGATAGGGTTTTGATAAGAGTCGAGGTATTTTGTTAAGTTTTTGAGTCCAAGTTTTGGTATAACCCACCACTATTGTTGATTGGTATACATTCTATCCAATCTTGTGCCAACACCAATGCCTAGTAAAGAGTTGAATACTAGAGGCCTCTTTCTCTTCAGCTAAACTCAGTTCATGTTTAGCCCTTAGCCACCTTCCTATCCTCTACCTCTTGATGAATGGAAATCCACATAGTTAGGGAACTCCAATGTATGTACATCATTCTCTATGAGTTTCAAGTGAGTTTCAAACGCCCCTAACATTCCATGAAATAAGTTTCATCTACCTGGTCATCCTATCCATAGATTGGACAAATGTCATGATCCGATAACTCATATCCTTCACATTGGCTACTAGGGGAGTATAGATATTCTTCCCATTGAAGAGGCGACCTATCCAACATTTTACAAGAAATGTGACTTGTAGATTTGGATGTCTTTCTTATCCTCTCAAATAGAGTCATGTTTTCCTTACCAAACCCTGATATGTGCTTGCCCCCTTGCTTATCCCTCTCTTCCTCTCATTGGCCCTTGGGAGGATTTGGAATCTCTTACTACTATGATTAGCTCTCTTGCCCTTTCTCCTTAGCTTGCTTGCTATGCACCACATCTGTAGTACTTTGTTTACCTTGATTGTCCTTGTCATGGTCGTTAGCCTTCTAATTGCTTTCGTTCTCAAGTCCTTTAGATTAGTTCTTGCCTAGCAATCCCTAGCATAATGGTTGGGAAATAACACACATACCTTGAATGCCTCTCGATCCATGGGGATTAAAGACTTCCAAATAATTTAGGGTTTTCTTCCTTCCGTCCCAACGTATACACACCTTCTTTTCTTGATGCAGCATTCCATTTGTGGGTGCAAGAGTGTAAATAGCTTTATCAAGAGCTTCAGCCCCCAACACCCCCATCTCCCCCATCCATCTAGTTGGGTACTCTTGGGAAGGTAATCAAGGTTGGACATTCGTGCAATGGGGTGTCATTGTTAAGAGAGAATTGTGGTGATTAGGATGTTGTTATCAAGACAGAATCGTGGTGACCAAGTGATCTAGATTGGACAGTCATGTTGTAGAGTGTCATTCTCAAGGGAGAATATCAATCCCTTTCTTGCTAGCTGCTAGCCAAGATGAATAGAAGCGCTTACCCATGAATACATATTGTATTAGCATTTGCACGAACCATCGATGGAACTCATCTTCACTTGGTATCCTTCCCATGAGGAGGAGAAATAGTCCACATGCTAAGAAGCCTACTATCAAATGCCTAGAGTACCTTTGCCTTAGACTTCATTACTGTTGTTTTCCTCTTCTCCATGAAAGACTTGATGCTCTCATGTAGGACTTTTTCCACCTTTTGCATATCCACTGTTGCATGCCTAGTAGCACTAAGGAAATCAAGGCCCATATTACCATCATTACGAGCCAACTTGCTTTCTTGAGTCTTATTAACTCCATCATCTAACTCATTCAAGGAGCGATTGTTTTCCCGCAATGCTTGCATAGGAGGGGTCAAGTGTGGCTCCCTTGACGTGGCTAGTCCACCAACTAAATGTTCTTAATGGGTAGTTAAAGCCCCTAATGAGTAATAATCCACCCATCATGCAGGTAGATTCAGCTTGCTCCTCCTCTAAGAATAACATTATTGTTAGAGGATATGTTTAAAATGTTTATTTTAAAACTATATTAAGGTAATGAAAACCGAAGAAAGAATGAAAAGCCTTTAGCGGAAAGTAAAATTGATGTTTATGACACAGATGTACAATGGAGAGTGCTTTGAGCCAAACCTTTGGAAAAGTGTAAAGTAGGGAATTCAAGGCTATTGGACCGTAGATCCCGAGAAACTCACGGAGGTAACTTTTTTTTTAAATTAGTAGGAAGCTTTAAGTATGTATTAAAAGGAAAATTTACAAGATATGTAGCAGATCAGGCTCCATTACAGGGGAGCAACCTGGATAAAAAAAGACCATATCTTTATCATTGAACAAGTCCAAAAAAGCATGAGCTAGCTTTTCTTCTATTTTCCTAAACTTAGTTCTATTACTGCAGTCCCTAGAGAAGGTGTCTTCTCTTCATTCTTCATGATTCTACTCTGCAGCCTTTTTTTTAATTTCTGCAAGCATGGCTGCCACCTGCATCTCTTGATCTTCTTTCTTGATGTCTTCACATTGTTGAATGATCTTCTTTGCATCATTTTCATCCTGCAAAAACACAGCAGACATAAAACCCCAGAGAGGATCAGCAAATTGCTTTTCAAATACCATTTTATTCCTGCATATCCATATGTTCCATAAATAAAGGCTTCTCAGCCAATTCCAGATGGGGGGGGGGGGGGGGGTAAACCATAAATTTCCCCTAACAATAATTCTTTCCAAGTGATCTTCGTGGGGTGCCACTTCAATAGAATCTCTGGAGCTCCAAGGGAGTGTGAGATTGATTTGGGAAGAAGGCCTAAGAAGACCCTTGTATTTGAACCAGGCTTCCCAAATTCCTTTGGCTAGTTGATAACAATTTGTGGTTTTTATATTAACAGGGCTTATTGCTACTGTTAGAGGATCAAGTCCCTTCCACTTGGAGCATATTGACACTTAGAAATGTTTGGTTGTTGCATGCAGAAGGTTGATCCAATCTTCCTCCTCTCTGTTCAGGTTTCTTGCAATCCACTTAGCCGCTAGCTTTTCAGCCAGGCTATGAAGATTAGGAAGACCTAGCCCTCCCAACTTTTTGGGTGTTGTACATATCTTCCAAGACACTTTAGGTACCTTGAATTTATCCCCATCCCCACTCCATAATAAATTTTTGCCCAACCTCTCAAGTTGTTTCATCCCTGTCTTTGAGGGTTTCCAGCATGCAAGAAAATATATTGTTGAAGGGATAAGAATGTGTTTCAGCACAAGCACTCTTCCTGCCATATTGAGCTGACAGCCCTTCCATTTCTCAAATTTTTTGTTTATTTTATCTATCACCCAGTCCCACCTTTGGTTCATAGTCACATCAAAGCCCATAAGAATACCTAGCAACTTGAAAACTTTACTAGATTCTATTTCTTTGCAACCAGCTTCTATCAGCCACCTGGGAGAGGGACTTATCAGGGTTTTAATTCCTGTCTTTTGAGGATTTATGACTGACCTTGAAGCTCTACATAAAATTTGTAGGCATTGCCAAAATGCAACAAGGGAAACAGGATCATTGTTGATTGTGCTGTTTGTATCATCAGCAAACTGATTAAGTACCATATCCTTTTTATTTGGAAGTTTGATTCCTTGAATATTACCTTTATCAACTCCATCTTGTATTAACCACCCTAGAGAGTCTGCACTAATGGCAAACAGGAGTGGAGCCAGGGGGCAGCCTTACCTAATGGATCTTCTAAGAGGAAAAGAGTCTGTCATTTGTCCATTGACTGCAATCCTTGCGGATGGATTGCCAAACAGGGTGCTAACAAATTTAATAAACCTCTTATCAAGTCCCATATCTTGAAGGGACTATAGTATGAAATCCCATTCTAACCTGTCATATGCCTTATCAAAATCAATTTTGAAGAAGACAAAATCCTGGTTTTCTTTCTGAGCATGCTCAATGCCTTCCCAAAGGGCAATGATAGCATCAAGTATAAATCTTCCTTTTATAAAACCTTTTTGTTCCTTTCTGATCCACTTATCTAGATGGTTTGATAATCTTCTAGCTAGAGTTTTTGCAAATACTTTATAAGCTGAGGTCAAGCAAGTAATGGGTCTCCAATTAGTTAGGCTTTCCTTCTCGTCTCTTTTATGTACTAGTTTTACTACTCCATTTATAATATGTGGCAAAGCCCCATGCTTGAGAGACTCTCTCCAGACTTTTAGTAAAGGATGAATAAGGAAGTCTTTGAATTCTTTAAAGAAGCTGAGGCTGAAGGTATGTATCCCCTTGGTCAACCCTTATTTCAAGTGTTTGACATTCAACATATTTTCTTGCTCTACTAATCCATGTACTTTTAACTTGCTGTAACTTAACCTCTTTAAGGTATTGTTGGGTGTCTCTAATGGCTCTAGTCCAAGCTTGGGCAGGTGACCATTCTTGTTGAAAGGATAGAGATCATATCATGCAAAGAGTGTCTCTTACATTCTGGTTCTTGAAAAGCCTAGGGTCTGTATGAAACCACCCAGCCTTAATGGTATGCCCAGAATTTGAAAGGACAAGTTGAATGGGTTTATGGTCTGACAACACAATATTATCTAGGACTTTGGACCTACAATTGACATATGAGGCCAATAGCCCTGCTGAAACATAAAACCTGTCAAGCCTTGCCTTTCTTAAGTGATAGTCACTTTGATTATTTCCCCAAGTGAACCCCAAATCCTCACTGACATCAGTAAGACCATGAAATACTTTAGTAATTAACCATTTATCTTTTTCCTTACCTGAAATACTATGTCCTTTTTCCAAATACCTATCTTTGGAGGTTTCCACCATGTTGAAATCTCCAGCCAAAATGATGGGATAGCTGATTACCTGTAAGGTATCCCAAACTCTAGCTCTCTCCATAGAGGAATTAGGTGCATAGATAGACACAATTGCAAACTCATCTTTATCCTTGAAGTGCACTGCAACCCAGTTAGCATTATCATCATGAGTGACTTTGAGCAATTTGTCATTCAGCTTTGATGAGATTCCTATGCAGGCTCCCCCTCTCCTATTTGTGTGTTTGGTTGTGAACCATATGTGTTCTCTTGATACTCTATCTAAGTTCTTAAGTAGGGGGTTTTCAGTGACTTTAATCTCTTATAGGCATATTATATCAGGGGCAATGGCATTAGTTTTAAGCCATTCCCTGATGATTAATGCCCTTTTAGGGTCTGTCAGCCCTTTTGTGTTATAAGAAATAATTTTCAGTTTGTTCATCATCATAAATCTAGTTCTTTTTAGATTTTCCCTTCTTACTAGCTTCTTTACCCTGACCAAATGGATTACTAGCACTCTACCCTACTCTAGAGTATCTTCTTTTAGAGTTTTGTGCCCCAGTTCCATCTTTTCTTGGGCTTTCCCCTAAAGGGGGACTTAGGGGAATGTCTCCCCCATTTGGTAGCTCCTCCTCTTCAACCTGAGTCAGTTCAGTGTCATCCTGAGTGCTGAGGTCTATGATGGGGTTCTCCCTATTTTTCCCTTCATCATTGGCCTCCATTTGAGTCTCTTCAATAATCACATCATCATTATCAGATTCTGTGGGTTTACCCTCCTTATCTTTACTAGATTCTCATTTCTCAAATGTACTAGTGGGCTTCTCCTCTATATTCATTAGAAGTGTTGAAAATCTATTGGCATTTGTAACGTGTCCACTAGAATCATCCAGGACACGTCTTAGCAGTCCATCGGAAAGGATGTCTAGAAAACTCCGCCCGGCACTCCCATGGAATGTTACGGGTTTTGCAATCTAGGTCTTCCCGTGTCTGCCACGTAGCGGAAGTATCCTGGCCGTTTCCCACTTAGGATCGACCGAAATTTGGGTTTTCCTGTTTGGTCATTAGCTAACAGCAACTAGCGTCAGACCCAAGTGAACTACTTTACGTAGAAACGCCAGGTCCGAAGCGGATTCACGCTGCACTTGGTTCAAGGAGAATGGGAAACGAGAGGGATGCAAAACTCAACCTCTCTACCAAGAGGCATAGTCCCATTCCGTAAATCGGGTAAGACGTAACTCTAGGTCATCGCTCTCATTATTCGTTTTGATAATGATGATCATCCCGCTGTTCTTCGAGATTTTTGAGAAAAGTTCCCGGCTAACCGGGACCACCCAACCGTAAGACGGACCCATGGCCCATCCTCCACACTTTCCTCAGTTTATTTTAGTTATGTAATTATCTAACACATTAATTTGACATATAGCAATCAGCTTCTTTAATTACTCCTGTTAAGCAATGGTTCCTTCACGTAATCTTATCACATGACATAGAAAAGCAATATCAGCCAAATTCTTTATTATCATTTCATCATTTTATCTTTGAAATACAAGGAGTTCCGCCCGTAGGCTTGTCCATAATCTGCCCGAAGGCTATCCAGTAATCCGCTAGGGATCACTATTCCAAGCTTCTGCCCGTAGACTAGTATGCGGGCCTCGAGATCCAATCCCGAGTCACGTTAGCCTCTTGTGCAGGACCCGGAAGGCGAGGGATTTACAGCCAGAGCCCCCCCTGGCACCCAAGCGTCCTCCTGCTCCAAGTAGAGCTCAACGGAAAGACCTCTCGCGGCGGGTTCGGTCCACGTTCCCGGCGCGGTCAACAACCCCCTTGGTTAGGGTCAGACAGGCAGTCGGGGGTAACTGAAGCTGCCTCTCCCTTCAGGCCTTCAACCTGAAGCATTAGATATCATTTCATCCTTTAGTTCTTTGAGCAAACAATGCAAACAGTGCTTTCTAAACTGTTACAAGCACAATCAATTCCAGTGGTCGTTTATTTGGCCAACTGTCAAGGAGTGAATCCTTCTTTCCGAATGCATCCAGCGTTCGATCCGGGATTAATTGCGACTTGGCAAGATCCCCAAGGGTTTATTTGTTCACCCTTTTGTCCTTGGGTTAGGGCCATACCCTGTTAACCCAACTTAACCAATACCTTAGGTTTTATTAACAGTAAATCCCGGCGACCATGTCGCTTTAATTTATTGATTGATCATTTGCTTCCAGCAAATACCTAACTTCCCTTTACTTGGCAACAAGTGCAAAACTAGGTCGAATCCTTAACGCGCTAAACCCTAGTTAGCACTTGGGATATTTATCATATCGACTGAATCATGCCTATATGAATCCCTTGTGGGTTAGGTGATTTAGACAATTCAATATACTTGTCTTGCGACAAGGATGAACCTTTCCTAGAGATAATAAACTAGATCTAAATGAGAAATACGGCTCCTGATGAATGAAATTTTTTTATGACGACTATGCAACACGCAACTTTCTCCTAGCTACAATGAAGTTAATGAAGTTCATACAAAACTAAAGCTAGTGTTAACTTAATCCATTTTACATGCCACTTGCAAGTCCATAAGATCAATTTCGTGCTCTTCTATTTCTTTTCGGATAACAACTTATGGGTGTTAACTTTTCCTCATGAATCATTACAAGGAAGATGCTGCCTAAAAATACAACATACGCTTAATCTCTCCATGTCTAGTCAACGGTGCACTTTAACAATTCCAACCTTATAATGATAGGCAACAGGTGTTCTAGGCTCGTCACTTTGAAAAGCACGACAAGGCAACATACTATTAAGGTTGTAAGATGGATAGACAATTTGCGTTTATTGCATTGAAAATACCAATTTTCCCAATTGCATTTAACTAGGCTAGGTGAATTTGAACATGCACGGGTGCTTCCTAATCCATGAAGTTATCATGCTTAACGCATTACTTTTGTATGAAATCACAATAGTAAAAAACCTGGGTTTGTGGGCTCGGGGAGATGTCCACGTGAATGCTAGGAGAAGAACCTCCCGCAGGCACGCCTTGCGACTTCTTGGGGGCCATCGTAGGCGTGATCACAGACTCTGCGGATTACCCTCGCTTCTACGCTTTCTCCGAACAGCCTTGAGATGTGCCTTCTCCCTTGTACGCAGGAGATTCCTTCACCGAAAATCGGATCTTTGAAGACCCGGGAGCTTGTGGGATTGGGGCTTATGGGAAGGCTTGTGGGAAGGAGCTTTATGAGCCCGGTTTAAAAACCTGAAGGCACGCAGGAACAAGGCCCAAAGGCCTTATCCTTTAGAAGCTTCTTAGAGAAGCTTCTAGGAAGCTTCTGAATTTGAGCAGGCCCGACGTGGAAGAAAGGAGGCCAATGATTGGGTAGATGTTTCCGTTGATGAAGGGAGGGGATTATGAGGACAATGGCAGGGGGGAAAATGGCGGCAGCAGCGGCACTATAGGCAGCAACAGTCGGCGGCCCTGGGAGTGGCGGCGGACAACCTGGCGGCGACGTCTCCAGCACGGCGGCCACGGGGGCGTTCTCCTCCTTGTCCTTCCTCAGCGCAGCCTCCACTTCTCTCTCTGAACGTCTACTCCTCCCCCTTCGATTATCCCATTCGGCAACCTTCTCCCTAATGTGCCCTACTCTCCCTCTTCTCTCCTCAGCACGGCGATGGCAGCAGCTGTTCGTCCCCCATCCCCCCTTCACACCTTAGAGGGTGTATTTATAGGACAAGGGGGGGGGAGAGGAGAGCTCCACCACGTGGCCACTGCATGGCTTCCCCCCTCCTCATGCAGCCCACAACTCCACCAAGCCCATCCCCCCACACTCCCTCTCCTCCAGCCGTGCATCAGCTGGGGGAAAGGGATAAATATAAAAAAATTTGCTTTAATAATATCCATTTTGCCCCTCCCAAGAGGGTGTTTACGTGTGAATTGCGGATTTGAACCCTCGGGCTTGCTTTGCCAATGCGGAGGTCTCGATTTCTCGCGTGCAGGTTACAGATTACACTGCCGGCAATTCCAATATGAAAGATAACCTTTGCATGAGGTTTACGCAGTGTGCGGGAAATCAATATTCACGAGTGGGAATATTACAGCATTATTGTTTTTACTCTTTGTTGGGTTATTGTTTTTATGGGCTGATTGATTCTTGTTTTTCCCCTTCCTATTTACTGTCTGAAAGCCATCATCCTGGGCTTTCTCAGTTTGAGGAGGGGTTTGTTCCTTTTGGGGCTCTGACTTTTCCTTATTTTTCCATTCTGGGCAATTTCTAATAAAATGCCCTGTTTTGAGACATTTAAAACATGCATTGGGAAGATTTTTATAGAGGACTGCCTAGTCCTTTAGAAAATTTCCCTCCGAGTCAGAGATTAACAAAGATTCTACAAGTTTTTTACTGAGATCTACTTCTATCAACAGTTGGGGATGCCATCTAGGATTGATGTCCGTGTATGGTCTTTGTCCCAGAAGTCTGCCTATTGGGGATGATAACATCTTAAGGAATGGGTACAAATTTAGTGGAAGATTGGGAAACTCTACCCACACAGGTATACAAGTAGGCTTTGGGCATGTAGAGTCGAATTCCGGGGCCCATTTGAACAGAGATAACGGTGAGCTTTTGAGCATCCGTTGCCCATAGCTCAAGATGGTCAGGGCAGCTTGTTCATTCTCAAACAAGAAGAAGAAATAACTATTTGGGAGATATTGCATGACTATTGGTTTAGCCCCAATTGGTTCCCAGTTGGCTCGTACCCATGTCCTTAGAAATTCCAGCACCATGACATAATCCTATTAGAGCCTTAGATTGATACGACAAGTTGCATTTTTTTAACTCACCTGCTGGAAGCAAAAGAGGTACTTTGTTACCTGATGTGGTGGTGGAGTCTGTTTCTGAGTTACTGGGAGTTTGGCCCGCTTTGGGGATGCCGTTGGTGTCAGATTGCCCTTTTTGTGGTCCACCCTCAGCTTGATGTTCTCTTCGTTGAGGAAAGCTCTGCTGACCTCCAGAAGCTGCATGGTTGTCAAACCTCTCAGCTTCTTTGAGGCTCTCCCTTTGGAGGTAGGGGCTGCCTCCACTGCTTCTTCCCAGTGGTTCCGAAGGGCCTCCCATGTTGATTGGTCCATTTCCCAAGGCCTATTCGCCTCCTCCACCTCCTCCACCTCCACTTTGACTCCTTCCCCAGACGCCATGGTGATTTTGATGTGTGTATTGAGCTGATAAACCATTGAATAATGGGTTGCCAACGACGTTCCCAAAAGATTTATGTAGTGACCCCGCCATGCCCCTCTCTTGAAGGCTAGTGAGGCCCACGTTCGGATCTAGTCCAGACTGAGACAAGTAGGTCTGCACATTGTGGACAAACGGGGCTGCCGGGATTCCCCTCCTCTTGAATGGCGACGAAGCCATGCTTCTGCTTGCCTGTGATTCACAGACCTCTCGATAGCATTCCTCCATGTATCGTCACTGTTAGCAGTCGTTTGCGACTTTGACCAAAGTCGCAGAAAAGCCCTTCCCAAGAGACCCTTGCCTTCCAAAGAGTTGGTTATCAGTGAGACGGACGGGCACAGACACAACAAACACAGTTCTAGTACAGCCTCGCGTTTACTGTGCCTCGAGAAGTTTTCGCACAGTCGATAGGTTTTGAGCTTGTAGGCAGGCGTAGACACAGAGACACAGAGAGGTCACATGCAATTCTCCACAATGGATATTTTTCACCCTCACGGAGGTAACTTGCAAGTTGCCACTAAGAAAGATATCACAAGTTCACGAATCGCAACTTTGTTACGGACTTCTCGTATTATTATTATATATTGATTAATAAGAAAAAGCTTCTCCCCAATAGCGGCGGGACTCCACTGAACGTGAGCCCGCTGGCATGCGTGTAAAGGCCCAGAGACCCATACTACGAAATTGTGTTTGTGTCCTTGTACCCCATACTTCTCTTCCGCCTACACATTTGATTCCACAGCAGCCACGCATTATCTTTCTCGTCTTCGCCATAACCTCAAACAGACATATATATGCTACTAGATACCACTCACCCCCACGCAATTTCACTGTCTGTCTGTGTTCATCATATGCTACAACAGTCATGGCCGCAGCTGCCGCCTCAGAGAAGCCGCACGTACTCGTGTTCCCATACCCAGCGCAGGGCCACATCAACCCCATGATGCAGCTAGCGCAGGAGCTGGCCTCTCAAGGGATCCGCATCACATTTGTGTGCACACAGTACCGGTGCGACGGGATTCTCGAGGAACACGGAGCAGATAATGCCGATAATGATGGCCATATCTTGCTTCCCGCTCGTGGTGGCATGATCCAAGTGGAGGGCCTGCCGGATGGCCTGCCGCCGGACTTTGACAGAAGCTCTCCGTCGACAGAATTAACCACAGCCGTTGATAATCTGGGGGGCGCCTTCGATGAGCTGCTGCACAGGCTGCAGGAGGTGCAGAAACAGCGCATCGCTTGCCTGATCTGCGACTCTTTCCTGCCCTGGACGCACGACATCGCCGTCAAGCGCCGTATCCCCAGAGCCTTCTTCTGGACTCAGTCGGCTGTCGTGCTTGCCATCTTTGCAAATACTGACAGGTTGCTGTCAAATGGTCTCGACCCCTTTACAGGTGATATGCTCGTTTAACCAAAGTTTGTATTAAGGATATGGAATTCTCAGAGTAGCCTTAGAAATAACTTTGCTTTCCTTGGTAAGGGAGGCCCAAGCCAAACAAGAAAGCACTATGTTCATCAGTTCTGCAACCTAGTTTAATCTCTCAAGTAATTACAAGGCCTGATCCACACGCAAAAAGCTTTAGACAGATTCCCCACTATAATTCCCACATTGTCTGGTAAAGCAGAAGCTCATGATGTTGAAGTTTATATGAAAAACAAGGGAAAAGAGCCCCTCTTCCCACATGGGTAAATGTCAAAAACTTCTTGTGAGAGTGCCCACCAACTGAGCTAACATCTCGAGGCTACCATAGATATGCACTTGAAGGATTCATCAGTCCAACGTCATAATTCAATCTCACAAGTTCTCTTAATAATAAGCCCTAATCCAGAGCCCCCAGTTGAGCTAAATACATGTGTACTTGAGGATTCCTCAGTCCAACTTAATCTCAAGTTCTCTCAACTGTAAGCCCTAATCCAGTTGCCCAATGGAGCTAACACACATGTGGCCTTGAAGGTTGGGCAATTGAGCTGACATGCTTCGATTTAACCGCTCTACAAGTCAGTCAAGCCACCAAGTTGTAGCTGAAATCTTGAGGGTCATCCAAGGCTTGAGGGGTTTCCATCTGAGTGTCCAAGCCAGTCATCCAAGGCTTGAGGGTCAGCCATCCGAGGTCTAAAAATGGTTTGAGTCTGAGTGGACTCTTTTTCAAGTCGTCAGACATCTGAGTGGACTAAAGATATTTGGACATGTGAGTCCTTTTGACAGCCCGAGGCCTGTGGGTCACCATCCGAGCGACATAGAAAAAACACAGAATGGAAAAAAATTGATTCCAATGATTCAATGCACTACTTGCTACTACACCTAGGGTTCTAACTTCCTTCAACACACATTAGGGAAGACTCAAGGCATACCTAGAACACTAGAATGCAAGGATAGCACATATTGCTGCTATTGCCTCTTGACCTTTAGCTCTCTATCTCTCTCAATCTCTCAATGTGCAAATGAGCTCTCTCTTCCCCCTTTCTCACCCTTCGTTTCTCTCTTCCTTCCCTTACTCTCTATTTTCCTTCCCATGCATGAAAGATCTTTTTCCTTTTTTTCTCTATTCCCCTGTTTCCTAGTTATACATAGACTTATCTTTTCCTTTTTTTCTCCTTATTTTCCAAACCTTAATGTCTCAAACCTGATCAAAATACACTTTTCTTACTCTAACGGAGCTCTTGGGGAAGAGCCTGTATAAAATCTCAGAATCTTTTCAAATCATTAAACCTGGAACATTGACTGATTGTTAACAGCAAACCTGGACACAGCCACACAAGTGGTCGACTACATACCTGGCGTACCGGCACTGCCTGCGAGCCATCTACCATACCGCACCTTCAAGACGTCGATGGAGAGCGAAGACAGGAGGTTTCTGCTGAGGGCGAATCTGGAGAAGAAATTCAAGCACCTCCAGGAGGCCGCATGGATACTGGCCAACTCGTACGAGGAGCTGGAGGGCCCATGCCTGAGGCATGCGCTGGGTCACAGGCTCGAGATACTTGACAATATAACGGGCCCCGGCCCCGGTGTGCTTTGGGTGGGGCCGCTGCTCCGCTGGGAGCAATCAGTGGCGAGGCACGAAGCCTGCCTCCGGTGGCTCGACACCAAGCCTGCAGGCTCGGTGCTGTACGTGGCGCTTGGGAGCGTGGTGAGGTTGACGTGGGAGGAAGCGGGCGACGTGGCGCGGGCGCTGCTGACGAGTGGGCAGCTGTTTCTGTGGGCCCTGCGGACGAAGGGGGAGGGCCAATCGTCTTCATCCACGTGGCGGGAGCCGATTGGGGGCCCGGAGAAGATGGTGGTGGAGTGGGCCCCGCAGGCGCGCGTGCTGGCCCACCCGGCCGTGGGTGGCTTCCTGACGCATGGAGGCTGGAATTCGACCCTCGAGGGGTCCAGCGCGGGCGTGCCCATGCTGGTGTGGCCCCGCTTCATGGACCAGTTCACCAACGCCTGGCTGGTCTCCCGTGTCTGGAAAATCGGCCTGGAGCTCTGCCACGTGGGCGACTTGGAGGCGTCCGTCCGATGCCTGATGAACGATGGAGATCTGCGGCGCCGCGCTGCGGCCTTTAGACGCCCTCCCTCTTCCTCTTCCAACAATCCCAGCTTGCGCTCCTTCATTCGGGACCTCCACCATCGCCACTCGCTCCTTGGCCACCATCCCTCATAGGCCATTGTGAATTCGCATGGTGAATGTATGAAATATTTGCAAATTGCAAGGTAGTCCCTCTTCCATGCCTTATCGTTGATTCTATTCTCTATGTGACAATCATGACTCTTCCATGCTTATGGAAGCCATCATCATTTCTTTCCTCAACTCGATGATCACAACTCTCCAAGCAACTCTAAATCACGAGATTATGGTTTGGTCCCACTCATAACCTCACAAAGTTTTTTGTATCTACGCCTTGAGATTTGAGAAAATGCATTGTTGGGCCTCGAAAATAATTGCATGTGTGTGCATTTGGCATTCATGGCATCTCGTAACACACGAAACGCTTTATGATCTAGCTAGTACTTAGAAATAGCTCATTGGCTCCTAGATGTGTCATATATGGTATCAAATGCAACTATTAAGAGCACCTTCTCACAGGGTGTGAGCTTATGGGTATCCAAAATCATGAAACAAATGGTCTCAATAACATGCCACCTTCCCGCATGGAACTTCATATTTACAATTGAAACCAAATGCCACAAGTAAATATTAAGCTAAATGTACCAACCCCCCACCTTTCCACACTTTAAAATGGAGCACCACAAGCTTTAGTCCACAATATGCCACCCCTCCACCTTTCAGTCTCCTCGCACTTTTCTCCTCCAACCTCGCCTTCTTAATGCAGTCAAGCCAACTTCCAATGCTACTTAAGAAACATTCACTGCCATGCTAATAGTTGCCTCCACCAAACCTTACCACAATCGCCACCACATTAATAACTACCTCCATCAGTATTCAGATGCCCTCTGTCGCACTAATAAATTGCCTCCACCTTTTTGAGCAAGATTCTGAAGGTTGATCATGTTAAGAGGTACTTCTCTTCCAACCTAGTTTAGTCAAGTCTTCACAACCACCCAAATGCTCATAAGGTACTTGGGCTCTCATAGAGTTTCTCTCTCTTTTATCTCCTCAGCCAAGTGCCCTCCCTATTCGCAAGGGGGGGTTGAGGGCAAGAGGAGGAAGGAAGGAGGGACTTGCAGTGCCCCAATTCCTATCCCACCATTCATTGCAGACCTTTGCACTTGACCCTTGCATACACTCCTTACAAACCATTGTGCACCCATCTCACTCATGTGCATATGCACTAAACATTGCACTTCCTTTGCATGTGCACCTGTGCACTTCTACCCATGTATACTTGCACTTAGACCTTGTGTGTGCACCTATGCACTATACCCAGCCTCAACTAACTCCAACACACCATCTTCCACTGCAACAACCTCCACCAGCCAATACTCATGTCAAGCCTCGCGCACCAACCAATATCCACAGCCTTCACCCCTTGCAATGCTCATGAGGTATTGTTCATATTTATCAATGATATTTGTTAGCATAGATAAATTGAAATAATAGCCATTTTCATTCATTTACTTTTCACATGGCGTGTGCTTGGTTTTGTAGAAAATAATACTAAATCTTAAAGGTTGGGTATAAGTTTATAAGACTTGAGACACTTATTTTGTTAGATTAGAAATCTTGGCTATTAGAATCATTTTTCTAGGGAAGCATGTGGTGATTACTATCATTACAAGGGATCGAGATAATAGTGATATAAATTAGCAATGTTTTCTTTCAATGTCACTATTTACACCTCTATTACCATCACCATATAATAACATCTTACAGTGGAAATGAAAATACGGAAATAGTCTGTGATATTTTTACTACTGACTATTTTAAGCTTGAGAGAGAGAGAGAAATAGAGAAAGAAAGGGCATGGAGGTCAAGTACAAAGTGAGAGTGAGAGGAAGATCTTGAGAAAGGAGAAAGAAAGGAGGAGACAACAAAGGAGAAGACCGTGAAGGAAAGAAGACAATAAAAGAGAGCTTTAAGGAGTACCCGTGTATCTTCAAGCCTCAAGGTAAGCCCTTTTCTCCTTCCTTTCCTCTCTTTTCATTGTATATTGTGTTTATGAGAGAGAGAGAGAGAGAGAGAGAGAGAGAGAGAGAGAGAGAGAGAGAGAGAGAGAGAGAGAGAGAGAGAGAGAGAGAGAGAGAGAGAGAGAGAGAGAGAGAGGGAAGGAGAGGCAGAGTGTAACATTTTCCCCCTTTTTTCTAAAATTTTTCAAAATTTTTTTCCCCTTTCCCTCCCCCCCTGACAGTACGTCGGGGAGAGAGGGAGAGGGAGCAAGGTGGAAGATGGGGAGGGGCATGCAGCCCAGGTGGCGACGGGCCACTGCACCCTCCACCTTATAAAGATGCCCCCCCCTGTTGGGAAGGAGGACAACGCCGCGCCCCCCCTCATGCTGGTGTAGAGTGGCCCCAGTAGAGGCGAAGACAGGCCCCCCCTCCGACAATAGACGACGGCCCCTCCTCCATCTTCTGGGCAGACGGCCTTTCCCTTGCTGGCCGTGAGCAATAGGCATCCCCCCCATGTTACAACGCACTCCCCCACCCCCCTGTAAGGGCTTTGTAGCTATACCATGCCGTTGCTACCGAATGTACCTATATAGGGAGTAGTAGTGACTCAAAGCCCTATCTTTTTTCCACTCTACGTGTGATTCCCTATACCCAGTGGTGAACCCTCTTATGTGCGGCGTCACGAGGGTGTAGTCCTAGGATGTGTCTATGTTGTCCCACTTTTTGGATTGAATAATACAAGAGTATACATTGAGCTCATATATTGTGTTACCTTTCTGTGCCGTGTTGAGTGCGTAACAAGTGCAGGTTTATCACACTTGGTATCAGAGCGACTCTTGCTCGGAGTGAAGGAGTGCTCATGGAAGCAAGAGGAAAGATCCAGTGCCCCGAAGAGATCGAAGTCGTAACGACCCACAGCGCGATGCCCCGAGTCGCGTCGCCCCACGTCGCGATGCCCCCCCGACGCGTTGCCCCGGCGTGACGCCACAACTTGGACACCCCACCATTTGAAGACGTGACGCGGCTTCCCCGTTGCACGACCCACACCACCACAGGCGAAACACGGCTTCCCCGTGTCGACACCACCACCAACCACATGGAGGACGAAAGGGAGAACGTCACCCTCCCAAAAATGGAGGAGAGGAAGAAGAGTAGAGGGCAAGAATGGAGAGTGGCCCAAGAAGAGAAGGTGGCCGGACTAGAAAGACAATTAGATGGTATGTCAGGCATGCTGGAGTCAATATGGAGGAACATGCAAATGAAGGAAGAGGAGGAAGAAAGGAAGAAAAAACTAGAAGTGGAGCAGGGCTATAGAGAATGGGTGATACAACAACAAGAACAGAAGAAAAGACACAGAATGTAAGAGGAGATGGATAGAATGGGTAGAGAGGAGACATCTAGGAGGGTGCAAGATACAAGGAAAGAGAAGGAGAAAGTAGTAGAATTAGGAAGTAAAAAGAAAGACAAGAAGAAAGAGAAGAAGCACCACCGTAAAGAGGAGGAAGATAGTGATAGTTCAGAAGATGATTATGGAAAATTCAAGATGCCCCAACCAGCCAAGTACAAGGGAGAGAGAGATGGGTTGGTTCTGAAGAAATGGATCGCAAAGGTGGATAGGTACTTGAAGTATTCACGGATAACCGAAGACAGGAAGGCAGAGGTGGCAGCCATTTACTTGGAGGAGGACGCTGCCAGTTTGGTACCTGCTAGAACAAGAGCAGGGCCACACCATCTTTTCGTGGAAAGAACTCCAAGAAGAATTGAAGGACTACTTCATTCCAAAGATGGAAAATTTCAAAGTGAGAGATGAATGGAGGAACCTCAAGCAAACACAGGGAAAGATGAAAGAATATGTCAGCAAATATAGGCAGATCATGCTACAGCTACCAAACATGGATACAGACACTAAGCTACATGGATTTTTGTTTGGGATGCAAGAATGGGCTAGAAGAGATGTGGAGAGACATGAGCCAACAAGCTTAGCAGAAGCCATGAGAATGGATGAAGAAGAACAGCACAAGGGAATCAAAACATGTTCAACAATAATTTCAACAACACCTTCAACAACAACAACTCATGGAACCAAAGGCCCAATGCCCCTAGAGGGGCATTCACAGATACAAGGAGCCAAAACACCACCACCACCACGGCTGTGTCACAAACCGCTTTAGTACCAAGAGGAGCAGCATGAAGATGGGGAAACAATCACTACAGGCCAACCCCTAGCACATCGTATGGGCCCGCAGGATCAAATACATCATGGTGGAGACCCCCAGGCCCGTCTGTCGGAATCAGATGCTTCAAATGTGGGGGTCCACATTACCAAAACAGATGCCCAATAGAAGATACAGCTTCATCAAGTGGATCAAGGGTGAATGCAACTAGTGCATATGGAGGAGAAGAACTACAACCACCGCGTATCCAAGAAATCCCAAATGGGAGTGAGGAAAGCATGGACCACCCAAGGGTAGGGTTAGTTAGCGCCCGACCCCAATGCATGGCAGCCAGAGTAGCGGCAGTTCACCATCTATACATCAAAGGCCGAGTAGGCGAAGGAAACCAACCTATCATGGTGGACATATGAGCAACACACAACTTCATGACACCAGGGTGTGCAGCAAAACATGGATTAAAACTATCGAAGGCCCCAGAAGGATTAACAATAACATTCGCACAAGGAGAAGCCAAGGAAGTAAAACAAGTCTTTGCAGTCCAAGTGGAAGTCGACAAGTGGAAAGCAAAACTCAACTTCTTAGTAATCCCCATGGATGATTTTGAAGTGATATTGGGCTTGGAATTCTATGACAAGTATGTCATTGCAATGTTTGGTAAAGGTGTAAATGAAATGATGCCAGATATGCAAGGAGAAGGCGTCAGACTACCATGTGAAAGAATGCAACTACCTGGCAGGACCCCAATCAAAGTGCAACTGAAGGAGAATAAGCCAGGAGTATCATGCCAAACAATGAAACCAACTACAACCCAACTAGGAGGCCAGACCCAAAATGCACCGGTCCAAGGGACCGTTATCAGGCCACGTATCATGACATGCAGTGCCAAGTAGGTCGAAAAATCAATCAAACAAGGAGATATAGTCTATCTGTGTATGATCCGACCAATTGAAGAAGAAAAAAATGGCAAGAAACCCAAACAACAGAATAGGAACACAGAGGTGGCATAAATACTTGAAGAATTCAAAGATGTAATGCCAGCCGAGCTACCCAAGGGTCTACCACCCAGGCAAGATGTGGATCACAAAATTGAGCTGATCCCAGGGTCTGCCCCACCGGCTCGAGCTCCCTATCACATGAACCACACTAAGCTCATGGAATTGAAGAAGTAACTACATGAACTAGAAGAACAAGGATTCATTCGCCCTAGCAAATCCCCCTTTGGTGCCCCAGTGTTATTTGTAAAGAAGAAGGATGGGGGACTTAGACTCTGTGTAGATTATAGGGCCCTTAACAAAATCACCATAAAAAACAAATACCCCATGCCCCTAGTGGAAGACCTCTTAGATGGACTGCATGGGGCCAAGTACTTCAGCCATATTGATCTTAGATCAGGATACCACCAAATCCGCATAGTCGAAGAAGATATCCCAAAAACAGCGTTCCGCACCCGATATGGTAGTTTTGAGTGGTTAGTATTAGGATTCGGCCTAAGCAATGGGCCAAGCACATTTTTTGGCCTCATGGATGGAATCTTTAGACCAGAGATAGATATCTTTGTCATTATCTACATAGATGACCTCCTAGTCTACAGCAAGACCCTAGAAGAGCACAAGCAGCACTTACGCCGAGTTTTTGAGAAATTGCGGTAGCATCAGTTATATGCCAAGCCGGAAAAATGTGAGTTCGCAGTGAAAGAGTTGGAGTTCTTAGGCTTTATTGTAGGAGTAGATGGAATCAAAGTGGACCCTAAGAAAGTGGAAGCCGTCCAAAGATGGCCTGTACTGAAAATTGTAAGAGAAGTGCGGGAGTTCCTCGGCTTCATAATATTTTGTCAGAGGTTCATCAAAGATTACAGCCTCATCACTGCCCCCCTCTCCCACCTCACCAAAGAAGATCACTCTTTTACATGGGGGAATGCGCAACATGAAGCCTTTGAGCAGATGAAGAAGTGCATGAGCCAAACTCCCATCCTAAGGGTGCTGAATTTCACCAAACCCTTTGAAATCTCTACAGATGCATCCGACTACAGCATATGAGGTGTACTGGTACAGGAAGGTCACCCCATTGCTTATGAGTCAAAGAAATTTACCGATGCTGAAACAAGGTGGAGCACACATGAGAATGAAATGTTGGCAGTCATCCACTGCCTTAGAAAATGGAAGCACTATGTTCAAGACAAGCATACAATAGTCTTCACTGACAATATCTCCCTCAAATACTTCCAATCTCAACCCAAGTTATTGGCAAAGAAAGCCCGCTGGCTAGACTTCCTAGCCGAATTCGACCTGGAAATTAATAAGCACAAGCCCGGCTCCACTAACAAGATAGCAGATGCCTTGAGCCAAAAAGCTGACCTGAAAGCTGTCAATGTGGTTAGCAGCAACTTCATAGAACTCGTCAAAGAGGCCCTAGAGCAAGACCAAGAAATACACAAGATAATTAGAGATGTGGAAGCAGAGAAGACACCACATGGAATGTACACCTTAGAGGAGGGTATCCTATTTTTAGGCAAGAGATTATATATTCCCAACAATTTGGAGTTGAAGAAACTCATCTTGCATGAGATACATGATGGCAAAATTGGAGGCCAAAAAGGGCAAAGCAAAACCCTGGAGGCCCTTAGGAAGCAGTTCTTTTGGCCGAATATGAAGGAAGAAGTGATAGACTACATCAAAACTTGCCCCATTTGCTAACTGGTCAAAGCACCACGATCAAGACCAGCATGACTACTACAACCATTACCAGTACCCAACCGCCCATGGGACGTCATCAGCATGGACTTCATTGTGGAACTACCTGAGTCCCATGGGTACACAATCATCTTTGTAGTGGTGGACTATTTTTCCAAACAGGCTCACTTTATCCTGGCCAAACCACCACTGAATGCCAAGGAGATAGCATGCCTCTTCTTCACACATGTATTCAAACTTCATGGCTTACCACTGGCCATTGTATCAGATAGAGATGGAAGATTCATGAGCGACATGTGGAAGGAACTTTTCAAGACCCTGGAAACGCAATTGAGATTCTCATCATCCTTCCACCCGGAGACAGATGGATAGACAGAACGAGTCAACCAAGGCATCGAAGATTATCTCCGGAGCTATGCCCGAGTGGACCAGAAAGATTGGGCCTTGTACCTTGATGTCTTGGAATTCCACTATAATAGCTCCATCCACTCAGCAATGGGGTATACCCCCTTCGAGTTAGCCACAGGAAAATAAGTCATTACCCCACTGGCCTTAGCATCCTGAGCGGCCAAAGCGGAAGATCAAGATGCAGAAGAATTCTTGAAGAAATGAAGAGACCAAAATGCAGCAGCTAAGCAAAGCCTCGAGCAGAGCAAGATCACCATGATAGAGCAAGCAAACATGAAGAGAAAGGCTGTACTATTCGCCAAAGGAGACATGGTCCTAGTTAGCTCC
The DNA here is from genome assembly GCF_053477565.2 of Lygodium microphyllum. Lineage (NCBI taxonomy): Eukaryota > Viridiplantae > Streptophyta > Polypodiopsida > Schizaeales > Lygodiaceae > Lygodium > Lygodium microphyllum. Next base: position 91,112,625 of record NC_141143.1, read on the forward strand.
AAGAACATGTCCCTTCCCAAAAACATGACCCCCAAATTCAATCACCGATACTATGGACCTTACCAAATCACTCAAGTGCTGAACGAAGTCACCTACAAACTGGACCTGCCAGACAGTGTTTGTGTTCATAATGCATTTCATGCTCGTCTTCTGCGCAGGTTCTATCCCAAAAACCAATGGGGACGGCGCATACCAATGCTCCATTCCAACGGTCCCTTCGAGGTAGAAGCATTCCTCCGACACCGGGAACAAAGAGGCTTCCTTGAATACCTCACCAAGTGGCGCGGGCGTCCTCTCAAGGAGGCCACTTCGATCTTAGAAGCGGAGGCGTGCAAATGCGGAAAGGATGCGTTCGCCCTTTAGCTCGAGGAGAACCCCCTTACCCCTTCCAACGACCCTTGAGCCTCTCCAGAAAACCCAAAAATAATGTGGTTCTCAATCATAGACCCCAAACGTGCCTCCACTCCTCAAATGTAATTGAGTCGAGGGTGGACCCGCATGGTAACAATCAGCAAATAACTCCAAAAAACAAAGCCCCAACTTTCCAGTCTAGATGGGTAGACACTGACCAGCTTGCTAGAAAAGGCTGTGTTAAGACCCCCAAGTCCTAGTGCGACAGACACTGGCCAGTCTGATAGTATAGACTGTGTTAAGACCTTGCGGTCCCCTTAGACCAGCAGACACTGACCAGCTTGCTAGGAAAAGCTGTGTTAAGACCCCGGATGAGTCAAAATAACAAACGCTACCCTTAGATTGCTGAGGACAGCAATCCAGTAAGCGGGGGTGAGGGTAAGGGCTTTATAGCTATACCATGCCGTTGCTACCGAATGCACCTATATAAGGAGTAGTAGTGACTCAAAGCCCTGCCTTGTTTCCACTCTACGTGTGATTCCCTATACCCAGTGGTGAACCCTCTTATGTGCGACGTCACGAGGTTGTGGTCCTGGGACGTGTCTATGTTGTCCCGCTTGTTGGATTGAATAATACAAGAGTATACCTTGAGCTCATATATTGTGTTACCTTTCTGTGCCGTGTTGAGTGCGTAATGAGTGCAGGTTTATTACCCCCCTCCCCCCCCCCTCCCCCCCCCCCTCCCCCCGGGTGTCCGATTAGCAGCCCCTCCCCTGTGATCCTTGCTAGGTAGAGAAGAGGAAGAGAAGGAGAAGGAAAAAAGGAGTGGGAGAGAGAAGAGAGAGAAGGGGGAGAGAAGGAGGAGTGGGAGAGAGAAGAGAGAGAAGGAGGAGAGGAGTGGGAGAGAGAAGAGAGAGAAGGGGGAGAGAAGGAGAAGGAGAGAAGGAGTGGGAGAGAGAAGAGAGAGAAGGGGGAGAGAAGTAGAAGGAAAAAATAAGGAGTGGGAGAGAGAAGAGAGAGGAGGAGAGGAGTGGGAGAGAGTAGAGAGAGAAGAGGGAGAGAAGGAGGAGTGGGAGAGAGAAGAGAGAGAAGAGGGAAATAGGAGGAGAAGAAAGAAGGAGAGGAGAAAAAGAAGAGAGAGAAGAGAGAAGGAGAAAAAGAAGAAGGGGAAAAAGAGGGAAGAGAGAGAAGAGGGGGAGAAGAGAGAGAAGAGAGAAGGAGAAAAAGAAGGGGAAGAAGAGGGAAGAGAGAGAAGAGGGAGAGAAGAAGAGAAGGAGAAGAGAAGAAGGAGAAGAGAAGAGGGAGAGAAGAGAGAAGGAGAAAAAGAAGAAGGGAAAGAAGAGGGAAGAGAGAGAAGAGAGAGAAGAGAGAAGGAGAAAAAGAAGGAGAAGAGAAGAGGGAGAGGAGAGAAGAGAGAAGAGAGAAGGAGAAGGAAAAAAGGAGTGGGAGAGAGAAGGGGGAGAGAAGGAGGAGAGAAAGAGTGGGAGAGAGAAGGAGAAGGAGAGAAGAAGGAGTGGGAGAGAGAAGAGAGAGAAGGGAAAGAGAAGGAGAAGAGGAGTGGGAGAGAGAAGAGAGAGGAGAAGGAGTGGGAGAGAGAAGAGAGAGAAGGGGGAGAGAAGGAGAAGGAAAAAATAAGGAGTGGGAGAGAGGAGGAGAGGAGTGGGAGAGAGAAGAGAGAGAAGAGGGAGAGAAGGAGAAGGAGAGAAGGAGTGGGAGAGAGAAGAGGGAAAGAGGAGGAGAAGAAAGAAGAAGGAGAGGAGAAAAAGAAGAGAGAGAAGAGAGAAGGAGAAAAAGAAGAAGGGGAAGAAGAGGGAAGAGAGAGAAGAGGGAGAGAAGAGAGAGAATAGAGGAGAAAAAGAAGAAGGGGAAGAAGAGGGAAGAGAGAGAAGAGGGAGAGAAGAAGAGAAGGAGAAGAAAAGAAGGAGAAGAGAAGAGGGAGAGAAGAGAAGGAGAAAAAGAAGAAGGGGAAGAAGAGGGAAGAGAGAGAAGAGAGAAGGAGAAAAAGAAGGAGAAGAGAAGAGGGAGAGAAGAGAGAAGAGAGAAGAGGAGAGAGAGTAGGAGAATAAGTGGAGAAAGAAGAGAGGGAGAGAGAGAGAGAGTAGGAGATTAAGTGAAAAGATGAAGAAGAGAGAGAGGGAGAAAGAAAGAAGTGAGAGTCGGTAACTGCAAGGAGCCACGCCCAAACCACCCTCTCGGAAAAGGACTCCATCCAGCGGTCTTTTCTTCCCAACCTGTCAACTCGAAACTCGTCAAGGTCCAGACTGCCCAATCTCCACGAGGCGAATGGCTCCCAAGAAGAAAGTCGCGGGAAGCATAGGCGCCCAAGCCATCGTTAATGCTGGAGGGGTGAGCGGAACAACCAACGGAGCACACACGAATCAAGCCCAGATTCTAAGCGTTAAAAAATTAACTTAGGAATTATTTCTCGTGGAAGGGATGAAAGGATTGATATCGTGCATAGGGTTTTGTTTACTCTAAGAACTAAGTTGCATGCGCGAAATGGTAGAGTTTGGAATTCGCACAAGATTTTAGGCACGAAATGATAGCTTTTACACACATAAAATGATAAGATTATCGCCTTACTTCACATAAAATAATAGCTTTTGAACCAGATCAGTGCATGAATAGTCATTTAGAATTCACGTTTCGCAATATGGTTAAAAGAAACACATGAAATGTTAATTTCTGTTCATGAGATACACTTGCATTGTTAGACAAAACACTAGACTTTCATAGACGCAAGTCACATATGATCCGGGGCATTAGGAATAAGTATAATTGCATGCGAATTGTTTTATCGATCTTGCTGTGGATTATCGCAAATGGATACGCTTCTAGCTTAGTTGAAGCTGGTGACCTAACCCTAAATGGATTGTTGACCCAAGTTATGCTTGGCGGTTTAAAAGGTTGTAAATCCCTTAAGCAAGTGTTTTGATACATCCAGTTAAAATTCTAATTGTGCATGCCATTTGTGATGCCTTGAAGTAAGAGGTTGTGCATTCATCTGTTTGTTAATGTGGTTTTGGATGTTAACCCAAGTGGGGAGTGTTTGATGATTTCATGGCAGGGTTTGAGATGACTGATTGCCATGGAAACGAAAGGGATGTTTTCCCTAGAAATTGTTACTATGTTGGTTGCTTCATCTATGGTTGGTTTTTCTAAAGGGATAATTAAGGAAGGATGGCGCTAGCTATCCCCCGCGAGCTGCCAAACCCTAACCAAGGGGGTTATGAATCCGCGTCGGGAATGTGGACCGAACCCGCTGCGAGAGGTCTCTCCGTGGAAATCACTTGGCGTAGGAGGACGCTTGGGTGCCAATGGGGGCTCTGGCCGTAAATCCCAATGCCTTTGGGCCCTACACAAGTGTTTTACGTGACTCAAGATGGGATCTCGAGGTCTTGATACTAGTTACAAGGCAGAATCTTGGAAGGATAAACCTCCGGGTTTTATTGCCAGAAGACGAAAGGATTTTTCTGCGGAGGTAGAAAGGAGCACTTGATTCTTTTGTATGGGCAGGAGACACACATTAATCCGAAGATAAGTTAAAGAAGTGTTTGATCTTGTTTTATCTTGTCTTCATGTCTGTGGCCTAAATTATGTAAAGGAACCTGTGATTAACGGGTTAATTAAGGAAGCTGCTTTTATGTGTTAAGCATAACGTGGTAGGTAATTAGATAACTAAAACAACCCTTGATGAGGGAAGCGTGGTGGATGTGACCAATGGGTCTATCCTACGGAAGGGTGGTCTCAGTTAGCCGAGAGATTTCCTCAAAGGAGATGTTAACGGGAAATGTTAGGAAAAAGTCGGTCTATGACCTTAGACAATGTTGACTAGGAACCCGGACTTCAGGTTGATCCTAGTGGGAACGGCCGGATAAGTTCCGTTGCGGGGGCAGACTCGAGAGACCCTAGTTGGCAAACCCCGTGTCATTCCTTGGGAGTGCCGGGCGGCATCTTCTAGATATATCTCTTGATAGACTGCTAAGACGTGTCCCGCGATTTGAGGAGCGGGCACGTTACATAGAGAGGATTATTAATTCTGAAATATAGAAAGAGAGAGAGGTAAAAAGAAGGGGAGAGAGGGGGATGGGACATGGAGTGGGAGAGAGAAAGAGAGAGGGAGAAAGAGATAGAGAGGGATATGGAGATCATATGAAAAGAGAAAGAGGAAGATGAAACCAGAGAAAGGAGCAGAGAGGGGGAGAAAAATTAAAAATTTAAAAAATAGAGAGAAAAAGGGGAGATGGAGAGGGGGAAAGAGAGAGAAAGGGATATAGAAGAAGATGAATATACAGAAAGAGAGAGTGGGAGAGGGAAAGAAAGAGGGGCAGAGAGGGAGATGGATGAAAAGGGAGAGAGAGAGAGAGAGAGAGAGAGAGAGAGAGAGAGAGAGAGAGAGAGAGAGAGAGAGAGAGAGAGAGAGAGAGAGAGAGAGAGAGAGAGAGAGAGAGAGAGAATCAAGAATCTTTGAAAATGTAGAGAGGGAGAGGGAATTTAGGAAAAGAGAGGAGGAGATGGCACTTCTATGACACCTAGATTTTCTTAGCTGTATATGGTTGGCACTACTGCAAGTGCCACTCTTGTAGGTACACCTAACATATAGGGCTCTCTTAGTTATGTTGAGCAATGTGTTAGTAGGTGGGAGAGGACATATACTAGGCCTACCCCACTAGGTTATAGATATTTGGTGGAAATGACCACTAGTTCTATGCTTATAAATAATGAGGAAAAGAGAGTTATAGCATGAATACATGAGTTATGTTAGCAAGTATTTTGGCACAATGTATTGGATAAATGGAAGATCTTACCAAAGACTAGCAAGGACTATGTGATATAGTCCTTACATGAGGAGTCTCTAGTGCCTTCTACTAATGATCATTTCTCCAAAGGGTGGATGTTGGAGTAGATATGGGCATACATGTCCCACATATGTGATCAGATATGCAAAAGGCAATAAAGTATGATAGAGAAAAGTCATAGTGGCTAGATCAGGAGGATTGTAGGAAACTTAGAGAGGAGGACACTTGCTCTCCATAGCAATGGCAATAGTAGCAGTAGAAGGTGACGAGGGCATGACTAGAGGTGGAGTCATGCATCACCTTAGGAGTGGCAACCACATGACCTACCTAGAGAAGTTTGTAAGTTTTCTATTTGTTATAAATGCTTTCTTATTTTCTGTGTTGCTTATAATACTAATGTAATTCTAACAATAATAATCTATATTTGTTGTGATAGAACTCCATCGTAAGCGAAAATCCTATCGGCCTTGAAACAAGATATGCAAAAAGACATAGTCTAACAACACTCATCAACAAGCTATATGCGCATGTTGGTCCAATATATCATGTCTCTTTTGATAGTGTAGCAAGTTTACAGTTCTTATTATGCCTTGTCTAACTTGGTTTGATGTTTGGTTATGTTATAGAGCCCTTTCAATGATCCATTTTGCGTTGAGATGAGCTTTAGGATGGCGACCAACTGTAGGAGTTTGGATACTTGGAGTACTCTTCTCTTTTTTGCTTTGTGCCCTATTTTGGATATTGTATGCAACTTACATTTATATACCCTTTTCCCTTTATTGTATATACAGCTCACATCACAAAGAGGAATGGTAGAGAGGGAGAAGAAGAAGAAATGTGTGTGTGAGAGAGAGAGAGAGAGAGAGAGAGAGAGAGAGAGAGAGAGAGAGAGAGAGAGAGAGAGAGAGAGAGAGAGAGAGAGAGAGAGAGAGAGAGAGAGAGAGAGAGAGAGAGAGAGAGAGAGAGAGAGAGAGAGAGAGAGAGAGAGAGAGAGAGAGAGAGAGAGAGAGAGAGAGAGAGAGGAAAAAGATGATGATGATGAAAAAAGAGGGGGAGAGAGAGAGAGAGAGAGAGAGAGAGAGAGAGAGAGAGAGAGAGAGAGAGAGAGAGAGAGAGAGAGAGAGAGAGAGAGAGAGAGAGAGAGAGGAAAAAGACGCATATGATGATGATGAAAAAAGAGATGAGAGAGAGAGAGAAGAAGAGGAGGAGGAGGAGGTCATGACAAAAGAAGAAGAAGGAGAAGATAACAATGATGAGAGAGAGAGAGAGAGAGAGAGAGAGAGAGAGAGAGAGAGAGAGAGAGAGAGAGAGAGAGAGAGAGAGAGAGAGAGAGAGAGAGAGAGAGAGAGAGAGAGAGAGAGAGAGAGAGGTCCTTTGGTGAGTGGAATGGGTCCTGTGGAAGTGTGGCAAACAAGGCGCTAAAACCAAGTGGGATGCGGGTAAAGCATGATGTGGCCACAGCTATATGCTCCAAATTTATTGTTGGATCTCTAAGATAGGTTTGGTTGAGCTAGGTCAATGGTAGGTTTTTTGGTTGGGCTAGAGAGAGAGAGAGAGAGAGAGAGAGAGAGAGAGAGAGAGAGAGAGAGAGGTCTTTAAATTTCTCATGTGTCCACATCCTCTATTCTTCCTTGCATGTCCTTTTCCTATTGTTATAATCTCTCTCTTTCTCTATGTCTCTCTCTCTTTGCCTCAAATTTATTTGTATACAAATTACTCCTACCATTTGGGATCTCTTTTTCTATAGCCCATCTAGGACCCACTTCTTTCTTCTACTCTCATACATACATATCTCACTTCTTCTCCAGCCCTTTGTAGCTATGGCCTCCTTAGACCTCAAACTCTCCCTTTCTCTGAGAGTGCAGTGTTGATTATGGGGTTGGTAGGCTAGTGGTTAGCATTGTAAGAGGTCAACCACAATGGGGCTTTACAAAACCATATACTTTGGCACTCTACCAATAATGGCCTCTTTGACATGACAACATAGTGGTAGGGCACATGTGAGGTTAGACCCACATGCTATGAGGTAGGCTTGACTAGCCTTTGGTAATGCCGCATCCCTAGCATTTCCCTTAATTAACATGCAATGATGGTGATAGTAGTCTGGGCCATGATATATTGGCAGTTAAGTAGCTAAGAGAGAAGCAGAGAGGGAGAGAGCTCGGGTAAGTTACTTATGAATATATGTGTGCATTACGTGGGTTCAAAATAAGGTACTTTAAAAATACCATGTTTATACATTTTTTACATAGATAAGGGTGTAATATAAAGGAATTATTTACATATTGAATAGAAAAGGGTTATGTTTTATTCAAGAAAAATTCATAGATAAGGATATTTATAAATAGGCCTTGAATGCACGTGATGTAGAGAATATAGATATAATAACTTCCGCGAGGGAGAGAGAGAGAGTAATGAGAGAGCCTGGACAAAGAAATGGAGAGAGGGAAAATCATACACACAATAACGAAAGCTTCAAAGCTACATGTGATTACCATACTATGATTTAGCTTCCTTGGATGTGTGTGAGAGGCTCACTTTTCATATAGAGTTCATGTGTTATATCAAAGACTATGTCCATAGTCATGCATAATCTTATGGCATATGAGCATAAGTATATTGAAGGTACAACCTTGGGGTTCATGATCATGTCTTTCATATGTATTGGAATGTGTATGTCTTGTCCGGTTTTAGTATCCCTAGATCTCTAAGACTAAGGCCACTATCAAAACGCACTAAAATCTTACATTTGACCCTCTATGTATTACAAGGGAGAGAGAGAGAGAGAGAGAGAGAGAGAGAGAGAGAGAGAGAGAGAGAGAGAGAGAGAGAGAGAGAGAGAGAGAGAGAGAGAGAGAGAGAGAGAGAGAGAATGCCCCACATGGCAAACTTAAGTTGCTCTCTCATCAAAAAGCCTTTGAATCCCCTAAAACCATTAACCTTTCCTTTCCCCCTTCCCCCCTAAAGGTTGAGATTCTAGCCATGTACCAAAATGCTAAACTCCCTTGCCCCCCAAAACACTAACCCCCATCAAAGCCTAACTCTCCCTCATGAAAACTCTTAACACCCCTCTCCACCAAAAGAGAGAGACCCTAACCCCTACCATAAAATCTTAACTCCTTTGCCACCTCAAACACCATTAGAGAGTAATGAGAGAGGGGGTAGAAAAAATGTGTGAGAAACTACATGCATGTGTGCGCGCACGCACGCACGCATGCACGCACGCACGCACACACACACACACACACACACACACACACACAGAGAGAGAGAGAGAGAGAGAGAGAGAGAGAGAGAGAGAGAGAGAGAGAGAGAGAGAGAGAGAGAGAGAGAGAGAGAGAGAGAGAGAGAGAGAGAGAGAGAGAGAGAGAGAGAGAGAGAGAGAGAGAGAGAGAGAGAGAGAGAGCCCAACACGCCAAACCTAAGTTGCCCCCTCCCCAAGTTCCAAAAGCCTTAGAATCCCCTAAGATCATTAAACCTTGGGCCTTCACCCATTTCCCCCCTAAAGGTTGGCATATACCAAAACGTGAAACCCCCTTGCCCACCCAAAACATTAACCCTCTTATAGACCAAAAGAGAATCTTATAGATCTAGATTTTTGGTGCAAACTTCTTATTGCAAATGAAGCTAATACACTTGTGTTTGATTTTTAGTTTGAGGGTATACAAGATTCTATATAGGGAAACTTGGACCATGATTCAAAAAGAAAACTTTACATAGGATTTTGGAGTTGAAGGAACTTAGGATAAGTACATATCATTATCATGAAATTCTTGCATAGTGATTTGGAAATAAGTACAAAGTTCATTTATAGTGTTGAGTCCTATGTATTCCCAAGGTAATTTGGGGAGCTCTTGTATTTCATAATTGTTGGCATGAGCTTGACCTACTACAATTACACAGTTTGGTTGCGTGATCCTAGTAATGCAACAATAGGCTCTCACTAGGTCAAGGTCATTGATTCACCCTCTCTTTGTACTATAGGGTTTGTTTGACTTGAGTAAAATACAAAAAATTAAACTAATTGCACATGCCCATCCCAGTGTATCCTCCATGTCATATTTTGTATCACTTACTAAATTGGCATAGATGGAGTGATGAACATGCGTAGATATCACTAGATTGAAAATTTACAGGAGTCAATTTTTTTCATTGGTCCAAAATGTTTCCTCTCTCAATGAGAAATTGCATTGAGATCTTGACTGATACACTTTGAGAAATAGCTCATGCAACACTTGTAGATCTTTCTACGAGCAATTTCCACACCGACTTCAATAATTCTTATGTGATTATGATTACAAGACTGATAACAATTTTTAGTGATTGATAAGTATTTAGCATTTTGTTGTTTTATTTTATTCCATCCCTTGATCCTATTTGTCCATAAAGAATTGCTCTTGTGATTATGCACATTTTGTATTCTTTCTAGGATCAAATCTAGGGACACAAATCTATTAACAATCCAATAGACCTTTAGTGGTGCCATTTAGTTCCTTAGCTTGATTTTATTTATTGAATTATTTTCCTTGATTTTTGTCAATGCTTGCAACAATTATCACTTTGATACCATATGTTATGTACCTGCTATTTAATTGCAAAAGATAATGCTTGGTAGTCATCTAAGGCCTATCACAGTTGAGTGACAAGGCAAAGATGAACTCTACATCTCTACACGTAAGGTAAAATCTCATCTCTGTTCCCCTAAAACAGTGCGTGATTGACATCTAAGAGACCAAATCCTAGGGAAAGTTAGCATATAGCTCTTATCCTAAATTTCCATATGAGAAAAGTGCCCAACTTATTGGTTCCACCCTGCCATTGATCATTTTCGATCAAGGAAAGATGATCACGTGCTTTTCGATTGAACATGATTTTTCTTTAGTTTTCTAAATAAGGCATGTCACACAAGGAATAATGAGTGAAACCCATAGCTCACATCTAGTTTAGAAATCGACAAGGGGAATGGTTCAGAGGGAGTATGCCAATGTGCACAACTGATGGTGCATCCGTACATCCCAACCCATTTGGCATAGGTGCAAGAAGGAAGGCCAAGGAGCCTTATTGTGCTAACACATTGTTTGATATTTAAAAGTAACTTCCTTAATTATTCCTTAGCAATGGGTTTATTTCATGTCTTCATTAAGCACAACACAAAAGCAACAAAGATAGTCCTTTCAAAACATTTGCATTATTTATTAATAATCTTTACATTCGATTCCTACTTATAGAGCCAGATACTAGAATCTACTCTCTTCTTAGAGCAATAGCTAGCCCATTATTCTCAGTCTCTCAATGCTTATTGTATCGTACTCTACATATTTCTTCTCTATAGTAAGACCAACTACATACCCTTTTCAACTAGAGTCCCCTCATTACGTGTTGCCATAGGAGGGAACCTTCTGCACATGACCTTCTTGCCTAAAGGCACTCATAGGCATAACAATACTGGCTAAAATCGAGCCCTAGTAGTTGCCCTTGAGGGAGTGCAAACTGCTTAATCCTACCTAATATTTGGGCATAGGCAAAAGTTTTTAATAAATTTCTTGGATGTACTTCATAAATAACTTGCAACTCAAAGCAATAACCAATCAATCCTCCCCTAACAATATTTTATTAATTTAATGAAAAAAAGATTTATATATTTAATACGATCATGCTTTCTAATTCAAGCGGTCCTATGAAGTTAAGCAAAAATTCTACCATTCAGTCCTTTGATAAAATTTCCATGTACCACTAGCTAAAATTACATGCTTTTACCAACATGTGCACTTTATCATATGCGAATCATCTTATTTTTTCATTGGTTTTACCTAGTATGTGGGTTGGATAATAATTGTGAAATCCTTAGACCTTATAATATTAGATGAGTATAGCTAGTATTATAAAGAGTTATTTCTAGTACTATTCAAGTGCTTTTACAATACTAAAAAGTGCTTTCATATTATCAATCAAAGATGTCCATAAGATAAATGCAGGATAAGAGACAAGTACTAATTCATGACTGAATCAATAAGAATCACACCTACAATGGTCAAAGAACTAAGACTTGATTAATATCTAATGGTAACAACCAAGTATATCAAGACAAGAGGTTAGAATGGCATAGATAAGCCGATAGAAGAATGATCTCTATCCTTGAATCTAAAGTACTAAACAAAGGTACCAGAATGGCCTTTATGGCTCTATGATAGGCTCTTATGAGTAGGTCTTAGATATCTCTTTATATAAGCTTTCAAATGTAGGTGATTGTTAGATAGAACTACCATGTTCCAACATTACACGACATGTTTGCGATGAACATAACTTTAGGTTACTGTAAGGTAGGAGTACTATATTCCAACACTACACAGCCTTTTTGCAGTGGGCATAACTTTTGGAGTTGAGATAATTGGGAGATGAGATTTGATAAACTAATAGATCATATAATTGGCTACAACTTTGGCTTTTATACCTATTAAAATTTGTGATAGATTGGAGAAAAAGAATGATCCACATTTGTGATATATTAAAATTTGTGCTAGATTGGAGAAAAAGAATTATCCACATTTTCTTGTAGAAAAGGTTGCTGATTTGTAGGCTTTTTCAATGAATATATGAAAGTAAATTCTGCACCCCATGATTTCAGGTATGAATGGTTGATCCATGACTAAAGGTGATAAATTAGATGAATAAACACCTATGTATATTTTTTAAATTTTAATGTTTTTTGTTATTTTTTATATTTATCCCATAAATAATTCATATTGATCGAATCTTATTTTAAAAAGCACAAAATGAAAGAACCTAAATATATTTACTCCATAAGAACATGCCACTGAATCAAAGTATGCATAAATTATGACCACATATGTGAAATAACTGCAATTTACAAAGTGCACATGTGGATCATCCCAAGTCTACCATTGATGCTTTGATTAGTTGCTACTAACACACTGGAAGAGGCCTCCAATCTGCTTCAACATGTCACTCTATTAGTTTCTTCTCACCTTTTATCTCCCTAGATTCTAATTTTCCATCCCCCTTATGCTCACAAACAATCGTTATGTGTGTAGGAAGGGAGAGAGAGAGAGAGAGAGAGAGAGAGAGAGAGAGAGAGAGAGAGAGAGAGAGAGAGAGAGAGAGAGAGAGAGAGAGAGAGAGAGAGAGAGAGAGAGAGAGAGAGAGAGAGAGAGAGAGAGAGAGAGAGAGAGAGAGAGAGAGAGAGAGAGAGAATGCCCCACATGGCAAACTTAAGTTGCTCTCTCATCCGAGTTTCAAAAGCCTTTGAATCCCCTAAAACCATTAAACCTTTCCTTTCCCCCTTCCCCCCTAAAGGTTGAGACTGTAGCCATGTACCAAAATGCTAAACTCCCTTGCCCCCCAAAACACTAACCCCCATCAAAGCCTAACTCTCCCTCATGAAAACTCTTAACACCCCTCTCCACCAAAAGAGAGAGACCCTAACCCCTACCATAAAATCTTAACTCCTTTGCCGCCTCAAACACCATTAGAGAGTAATGAGAGAGGGGGTAGAAAAAATGTGTGATAAACTATATGCACGACGCACGCACGCGCGCGCGCGCGCGCACACACACACACACACACACACACACACACACACACACACACACACACACACACACACACACACACACACACACACACACACACACACACACACCCACACACACACAGAGCCCAACATGCCAAATCTAAGTTGTCCCCTAAGATCATTAAAACTTGGGCCTTCACCCATTTCCCCCCTAAAGGTTGGCATATACCAAAACGTGAAACCCCCTTGCCCACCCAAAACACTAACCCTCCTTACAAGCCTAACTCTCCCCCATTTTAACCTAAAGGTTGGCATATACCAAAATGCTAAACCCCCTTGCCCACCCAAAACACTAACCCTCCTTACAAGGCTAACTCTCCCTCTCCAAAACTCTAAACACCCCTCTCCCACCAAAAGAGAGAGACAATGACCCTTACTAGACATGCATGAGTGTGCACATACACTCACATATAGCCTGCCCGACATGGCAAACCTAAGTTGCTCCTCCCCAAGTTCCAAAAGCCTTCAAATTCCCTTAAACCATTAAACCTTTCCTTCCCCCATTCCCCCCAAAGGCTAAAACTATAGGCATGTACCAAAGTGTTAAACCTTGTTGCCCACCAAAACACTAAACCCCCATGCAAGCCTAGCGCTCCCTCCCCAAAACTCTAAGCACCCTCTCCCACCAAAAGAGAGAGACCCCAAACCTTGCCATAATAGCTTGACTCCCTCGCTACCCCAAACACCATAATCTTCCATTACCCCAAACCTAAGTCTCTCTCTTAAAGAACTCTAAGACTACTCTCCCCTATCTTATACCTAGTCCTCCTGTCTCACCCAACCTCCACTCCTGACCTCCTCACATGCTTAACTATTTATGCCACCTTCCCACACAAAATAGAGATAGATAGACATGGGAGATAAAACAAGAAATGTGAGAGAGAGAGAGAGAGAGAGAGAGAGAGAGAGAGAGAGAGAGAGAGAGAGAGAGAGAGAGAGAGAGAGAGAGAGAGAGAGAGAGAGAGAGAGAGAGAGAGAGAGAGAGAGAGAGAGAGAGAGAGAGAGAGAGAGAGAGAGAGAGAGAGAGAGAGAGAGAGAGAGAGGAGAAAAATTGTAGTGTCATGTGGGGCAAGAAGCAAGGAAAGCTAAGTTGCCATGCAATAATGCACGGGGGAAGAAGCAAGAGGAGAACAATTATTGTCCTATCACTTCACACTCCCTCACAATGCACCTCTATGATAGCTTCAGCATGTTCTATTGTTAGATGCGAAATATGCTTTGCAATGAGGCAATGGAGTTGATGAAATAGTGTGATTAGAAGGACAAAACTACCATAAGAGGTAGCCTAGCATTCCTTGTGCTTGAAGCGCACAAGCGCACAAGGAATGCTAGTAAGCCTTACTCTTCTAGAAATATTACATTTTTAAGGCTTAAACAATGGAAAAACTAAGTAACATAATTTATGATCATGCAATACTAGAAATTATGTCACTCTATTGCTTAGCAGGCACATGCACTACTCAATTACTAAAATCCAAACCATACTATATATTACTTCATTGTACTCTTTATGAAGTATATCTACATGCTCATCTAGAAAAGTCTAGACCTTTTGTAGCACCTAGAGCAAATACTATGAGAAGCTTCCTATACTAAATCTCCCCGGTATGCATCAATGCATGTTCTTTTAGTTTCCAAGGATAGATTGTGAATTTTGCATATACTACTTTTACTAAGGTAAACTAATACAAAGTGAAAGGTGAGAAGGATCGAAGCTTGCACGCGAGCTATGGCGGGAGAGCAAGAGCAAGAAAGAGAGAGACAAGAAATGGGAACTCCAACAGTCACAATGTGTGACCGGGCCTTCCTTTATTCAAACTGTCACTAAAAGAATAAAGAATAAAGTGACGTGACGGGCGCCCGCCACCTGCAGTGTGCAGTGGCGGGTACTGTAAGTGTAGTAATACACGGGGCGGCACGGCGGAGGCGCCTTTACCCCCAACAACCTCCCACTTAAAGGCGAATCTGCCCTAGTGAGAGAGAAAAGAAAAAGAAAAGACAGTACAAATGTACATAGGTACAAGGGATGAGGAAAGGTGACATCTCATCCAACGCCCATCAACCTCCTGAGGAAGGCAAAGCGCTCAGTAGTGAGGCTCTTCGTGAGCAGATCTGCAGGATTCTCGTCAGTGGAGATCTTGACAAGGTCAACAGACTTGTCCTCCATGACACCACGTATGAAGTGATACCTCACCTCAATGTGTTTTGTCTTCGCATGGAAGACCGGATTCTTAGCCAACTGAATGGCACTCATAGAATCCGAATGCAGTGTAGGTGTAGCATCAATCCCAAGGTCAGCAACTAGACGGCCTAACCATATGGCCTCCTTGCAAGCCTCAGTGGCTGCAACATACTCGGCCTCAGTGGTAGACAAAGCCGTACACTTCTGAACCCTGGACATCCAAGAGACAGCCCCTCCAGCATAGGTGAATACATAGCCAGAAGTGGACTTCCTACTATCTGCATGTCCTGCATAATCGGAGTCAGTGTACCCCACGACCCCTGTGCATAATCGGAGTCAGTGTACCCCACGACCCCTGTATCCTGGCTGCCATAGCAAATACACATATCTGCTGTGCCCTTCAGGTACCTCATGATACCCTTCACGGCATCCCAATGTCTGCTGCCAGGTGTAGCCATATAGCGTGCCACAACACCAACTGCATGTGCAATATCTGGACGAGTGGCTATCATGGCATACATCAAACTGCCCACGGCTGATGCATAAGGGATCTTGGCCATCTCGGCCCTCTGCTCATTTGTCTGCGGACAATCGGCCTGTGATACCTTCACATAAGAAGGTAATGGACAGCCTATAGGCTTTACGTCCTGCATGCGGAAGCGCTCAAGGACTTTATGAATGTACTCCCGCTGTGAGAGATACAAAAGTCCCTGATGCCTATCGCGCTTAATGCGCATCCCAAGTATATGTGAGGCCTGTCCCAAATCCTTCATCTCAAAGCTCTTCTTCAGCTGAGATTTAAGAGCATCTAGCTCATCATGAGCTTTCCCTACTATCAGCATATCATCAACATAGAGTACCAAGATAAGCAAACTGCCAT
The DNA here is from genome assembly GCF_053477565.2 of Lygodium microphyllum. Classification (NCBI taxonomy): domain Eukaryota; kingdom Viridiplantae; phylum Streptophyta; class Polypodiopsida; order Schizaeales; family Lygodiaceae; genus Lygodium; species Lygodium microphyllum. The sequence continues at coordinate 91,128,428 of NC_141143.1, forward strand.
CACGGGCTTTCTTCGTGTAAAGACACGGATCCATAGCACTCCTGCTGTAGCCCTGTGACTGCATAAAGGCATCAAACTTATGATACCATTCCCTAGGTGCCTGCTTCAAGCCATACAAGCTCTTCTTCAACTTGCACACTAGGTGCTCCCTGCCAGGTTCTGCAAAGCCCTTAGGCTGATCCATATAGATCTCATCATGCAAGTCCCCATGTAGAAAAGCCGTCTTGACATCCATCTGATATAGATCTAAGTCAAGCTGTGCAACCAAAGCCAAGACTAAGCGCAGGGTGGTCATCTTAACCACAGGAGAGAAGACCTCATCAAAGTCCACACCATGTTCCTGCTTAAAACCCTTTGCTACCAATCTAGCCTTGTATGCCGGCTTGGGGTGTCCAGGGGTACTTTTCAGCTTGTACACCCACTTGCATGGCAAAGCCTTCTTGCCCTTAGGCAAGGCAACCAAATCCCAAGTCTCATTCTTATGCAGGGAGTCTATCTCAGACTGCATAGCCCTCTCCCAGGAGTGACTGTCACCCCTGCGCATAGCCTCATCATAAGTGAAAGGCTCTCCTGCATCTGTAACCAAAACATAATGCATAGAGGGCTGAAATCTGTCAGGTGGACGTCTATCTCTAGCAGACCGTCTCACCGCAGGCTCTGCTGCCTGTCTAACTACCTGTCCAACATCCTGGCCCTGTGGAGGAACTGCTGCAGGCTGTACTACTGGCTGTGCTGGAGCTTTAGGCTCCTCCTGAAAGATCACTCTGCGGATCTCAACCACCTTCTCAGGCTGCCTGTGCATCTTGTCTTCATGGAAGACGACATCATGGCTGCGTACTATTTTCCGCGCCTGCGGATCCCATAGGCGATAGCCCATCTCTCCTGACTCACCATAGCCAAGGAATATGCATTTAATGCTCTTTGGATCCAATTTACTCCTCTTGTCCTTGGGCACATGGCAGAATGCCTCACATCCAAAGACACGGAGATGCGCATAAGAGGGTGGCTTACCAGCCCAAACTTCCTCTGCAACCTGGAAATCCAATCCACTGGAAGGCGATCGGTTTATGACATGCACTGACGTACTAGCTGCCTCAGCCCAAAAACTCGGGGGTAGGCCTGCATGGCTAAGCATAGAGCGCACACGCTCCTGAATAGTCCTGTTCATGCGCTCAGCCAAACCATTCTGGGGTGGGGTGTAAGGGGCGGTCAACTGATGCTTAATACCCCTGTCATCACAAAACTGCTCAAAAGCATGCGAGACATATTCTCCCCCATTATCTGTCCTAAGGGATTTCAGCCTATACCCAGTCTGGTTCTCAACAAGAGCAAGCCAACGCTGAAAGACTGCCAAGACATCGGACTTTTGCTTTATGGGATAAGCCCACACTTTCCTAGAAAAATCATCAATGAAGGTAACAAAGTACTTCGCGCCACCCATAGACATGCAAGGCATAGGCCCACAAACATCGGAATGCACCAATGCCAAGGGCTCACTCATGCGTGGCCTACCCGATTTCTTATGCGTAGACCTATTCTGCTTACCATAAAGACAATGATCACACGAGTCAAAACATGCATAATCCAAAGGCGGAAGATACTGCAAACCAGATAACATTTTCATTCCTTTCAAAGACATATGCCCCAAACGGGCATGCCAAAGTGATACATGTGGGATAGAGCCCACTGCCAAAACATGGTCTACAGAAGACCCAGATACAACAAGAGGATAGAGGCTGCCAGCCTTGGCGCCTCTAGCAAGCACAAGTCTGCCTTTGGTAATCTTCCAGGCAGAATCCCCAAAACAGACATGAAATCCTGCATCATCCAACTGTCCTACAGACATAAGACTACGCGTAAGCGCAGGTACATGACGTACATCCCTGAGCAAAAAGGAACTGCCAGTGGAAAACTGCAACTGAATATCTCCACAGCCCACAATATCAAGAGACCTGTCATCTCCAAGTCTGACTGATCCAGATACAGTACGGTAAGAGTGAAACCACTCACGGTAAGGCGTCACATGGAAGGACGCACCTGAATCCAATAACCAGCACTGTGCATACATACTAGGTGTCTCAGTCAAGTGTGAAGCATCAGAAGAACTAGCTGCAAGTATAAACTCATCACCACCATCGGACTCTTCAGTCTGCGTGACATTAATTTCCTCAATCTTGACGTTGGACTTCGTAGGTACTATGCTGCGATCAGAGGACTTCTCCTGCACTTTATCTTTCCCCTTATCCTTGCGCTTCTCATTGCGCAACTCATGACACTGTGGTCTAATATGGCCCTTTTTCCCACAATGATGACAAGTGACATTTGCATTGCGCCCACGCGACTTACTACGCGACTTGCCACCACGAGATTTAGACCGACCCTTCTGCGAGTCACGGCCTCGGCCATTACCACGGTCATACCTGTCATTCCTGCCTCTAACTGTCAAAGCATGACTACCACGAGAGGCATCCAAGTTTTTGCGATTCACCTCTTCCTGAAGAAGAGCACTCTCAACATCTGCCAATTTTAGAGTAGCACTAGAGGCACAAAGGGCAGTGCGGAATACATCCCATGACTCATTTAGAGTTCCAAGCAAGAAAAGAGGAGTTACTTCCTCTCCAAAGGTGATATCCTGTGAAGTCAGGTTCTTCAGTATAGCATGGAACTGGCTCAAGTGAGCAGACATAGTCTCATTATCCTTCATGCGCAGATCCATAAGCTGCTTCAACCAGTACATCTGACTCGCCGGACTTTTCTTATCATAAAGATTCTTGATCTTATTCCATAGATCCCATGCACTCTGTGCTTCCTCAAATACATTATAATGTACCTGTTCAGTGAGAGACAATACAATCGTGGACTTGCATAGCTCATCAAGTTCAAGCCAGTCGTCATTGTCTATAGTTTCAGGCTGCTCCCCACTCAACCGAAGTGGCTTAATTTGAGATTTCTGCACCAAAACCTGCCATATTTGACTCTTCCAGTAAGAGTAGTTGGTACCATCCAACTTTGTAATGTTAAAGATGGCACTATCATGCGAAGATGACGCCATTATGCAGGCTGGAAATGCCCAAACAGTCCAAAACTACTTGCTGTTTTACTGCAGAAACTGCCCAAAAATGACCAAAACGGGGTCCAAAGGGCGAGCAAAGTGTGCCAAAAGTGGCTGCCCACTTAGTACTAGGTGCGGTACACCAAATCAGGATATTTCAGCATGAAAAGTACACCTCAGTCCACCAATAACTGCTTGCTGTAATAAATTGCAGGTATGCAGTCTAGAGAGCAAACTGTCCCAAAATAGGATCCAATGTCAAGTAAACAATGCTAGGTCCAAAGCCGGCATGAAATGGACATAAGCAAGGCCAATGACAGTGAAAAGAACATGAGCTCAACACCAAGCATGTCAAAATAACATCTGCTAGTGAAAGGCACACCCCCAGACACTCTAGGCAAAGTGTTCCTGTAACTGCCAAAACCTGACACAAATAGGTATCTGCTCAAAGAGAAAGATCCAAATATGAGACTCAGCTCATAAGCATCCTGTGAACCAATAGTACATCAATGCATATCCATAAAGATCGGAGTATGATCCCAAAGTCTCAATGTGTATGTAGCTGCTCAAGACATAAACTGCTCCAAATACATGTAAGTGCTCCAATAGCATGCAACTGTTAAAGGTCAAGAAAGCATGTAAAATGCTCCCACTGGCACAAAAGGCATACAAAGCGAGCTCAGAAGCTCAAACAACCCAAGAGAAAGCACCAGTGATAAGTGACCCTGTCAATGCATCAAGCGCATCCGAGAGAGCATGACATACATGAAGCACCGGTCGTATTAACCATGAAGCAATACATAAGCCCAAATAAGCTCTCGGTCAACTCAATGACATCCAAATAGCAACCAAGATCAGTGATCAAGTAAGCCGGGAATGCTCAAATACATCCAAATCCAAGGTCCAAATGTCGGTATGGCATACACGAACCAAATAGCATATGTCACGAACCAAAGCATGTAATGCAAAAGCCTAACTGTCAAGCAGAGACATGAGGCATAGGCGGTCCACGAGCATGCCGAGTCGGTCCAAATGCCAGTGAAGACGGAGCTAATGCGAAGCTCAAAAGCATCCCATAATCTCATACATATGCTCCAAGTCGTCCCCAAATGTCAGAGATATCATGCCAAAGCTCAAAGCATACATCCGGTATCGGTAGGTAAGTGCCAAAGCATGTAAAGTACCTTCAGCCCACTGTTATTCCAGCATGTATTTACTGTTCTAAACAGTAGATTTCAGCCCCGAATTCAAGCCAAAATCATGGTCAAACCAAATGCATACATCCCCAATACATCCGGGTAGGAAGTAGACCGCATACGGGCATAAAACAAGGTAACCGGAGTAGAGTATAAGCATCAAATGCCAATGCCAAGTGTGGCTGCCCTGTTTCCAGCACTGTATAACAGTAAATAATAGTCCCAAATCAGCGAATATTTCAAGCCAAAATCATGGCATAATCATGTGCATACATTCCCAAGGCACTAGGCATCATGTAGACCGCATACGGGCATGAAATAGCACAACCGGAATGGAGTATAAGCAACAAATGCTAATGCCAATGGTGCTGCCCTGTTTTCAGCCTGTTATGACAGTTTATAACAGTCCCAAATCTGAAGAAATCAGCCCCGAAAGATCAAGACCAATGCCCAAAGCTTGAATGACATCAAACATGAAGTCTATAGCCCTCTTGATCAAGGTAGAGAGCAAGAAGCAATGGCCAAGTGTGGAGCTGAAGTAGATGAGTGTTCACAGCCTGGAAAAAATGATGCAATCTACCCTGTTGGTGCTGAACTTGCTGCTGCTCCACATGGGCTGAAAAGGGGGTAATGGGGGGCTCAAGAAGGGCCTAAGGTAGGCACATACCAAGCCATGAAGGCCCAATGCAAAGGGGAGGGAAGATATGAGCTATGGAGCTCAAGAAGAGTGGCTGCCCTTTGTTCCTGCCCTGTTTCAATCTGAGAATACACTCAAATGCCTGCAAATGCTGAAGCAATACCTCAAGGGCAAGGCCCTGATGAAGCTCAAGAAGGCCAGGATGGAGCTCGGGAAGCCGGGGAGAGTCGGGAGCTCACTGCCGGGATGGAGACCCAATGCGTGAAGCGAGTCGATGCGAAGGTCGGGACGCACCGAGTCGAGCTCGAGCAAGAGAATGCCAAGCTCTGATACCAGTTGAAAGGTGAGAAGGATCGAAGCTTGCACGCGAGCTATGGCGGGAGAGCAAGAGCAAGAAAGAGAGAGACAAGAAATGGGAACTCCAACAGTCACAATGTGTGACCGGGCCTTCCTTTATTCAAACTGTCACTAAAAGAATAAAGAATAAAGTGACGTGACAGGCGCCCGCCACCTGCAGTGTGCAGTGGCGGGTACTGTCAGTGTAGTAATACACGGGGCGGCACGGCGGAGGCGCCTTTACCCCCAACACAAAGTAATCTTTTAAATCATAGGGTTATGCCTAGCATAAGATCCAATATTTATAATGCATTTTGTTCACATGCCTAATCTAGCATCCCACATGGAAGATGTCCTAAGAGAAGTTTAAAGCTCTCATACATAAATACCTTTCCTCATGGTGTGCATATGTATAACTACTATTTTACTAAATGCATTCTCATAGAGGCAACAAACCATGATTCTACAAAGTTTATGAAGATGTACATTCTATAAAGATAAAAGAAAAACCCAATTTAAGACATCAATCAATCGATTAAGGATTAAAGAGCTACACCAATCTTAAGTTATCAAAAAACAATCAACGTATAAATAGTATCACATTTTCCATAGCATGAGACAGTTGAATATAAGCTAAAGACATAGCTAGTATCTTAGCATTAATAAAACATGTCAAATATATTAGTTCGCATATGCGATAAATATTTTGCATTGCTTGTAAAATGTGTTAATATCTACTAGTCATCCTATTATGATTTTTGAGTATGCAATGTTGAGAGCAACTTTCCCATCCTTTCTAATTGATGCAATGTATAAGTTAGTTGACAATCGTAAATCATGCTTACAAACATCTGTGCCTATCCTTGGAGGTTGAGTCTCCATTTGCAACCAATATCTTATTGATTAAAGGTGCCACCAACACACCTATGCGCTTGATATTTGAAATGCAACATTTAGGCCTTAGCAATGCCTACGAACAATTGGGTTATATCGAATGTCATGTATCATTAGATCTAAATATACCATTACTTATAAGGTAGTCTGTCTTCAATATACAAGCTCTAGGCCTAAGGTGGCCAAGTAAAGAGGGATTAGAGCCCAAAAAGTCCTCCTTCCTATGGGATATATTGAGTTGCATTATTAAATAGAAAATGATTATATTTTATTAAGAGAAAATTCACAGTTAATGATATTTATAAATAGGCCTTGAACACATGTCATATAGAGGGTATACATATAATGAATTCCCTGGGAGGTTTCTTGGGTGGTAAACAACATCACATATGTCCTAATGTGGTTGTTGATAAATGATGCAATGGGGATAGCAATGGGGGATGGTATTGGAAAAAGAGATGCAACTCAAAAGAAACCAAATAGGTATTGATCTATGCCCCGATCTATGCGGAATATGGATGTGCATAATAGGTAGCTATTAGTATGGCCAATTGATTAGCTAATAGTACTAGCCAATCTAGTAGGATGCTATCATTATTGATAGTCAAACCAATAGTGGATCTAATAGGAATTATAGAAAATCCATTAGTGGTAGCTATTAGAGTCAAACCATGGTGCTCAATCATATTTGAAAGGAGAGATGAAAGCTTAGCATGAAGGTTTGGTCCTATTGAAGCCAACACATGTAGTTCAAGGGTTAATTCATGTACAAAAAGCCATCAAATAACACAACATATAAGCTATACACATGGAAGGATAGTGCTACACAATGAATCAACTAACCAAAGAACAAAATTGTAGTTTGTAATGATCATCATTACTGTCTTACTATTTCAAGCTTATTGAGTAGCTTGAGTTGCCACAAAGAGTATCTACTCAATTAAAACTATGAAATATAGCCAAAGAAGAACCTAGTAAGTCAAGGAGATTAGATCCAAGAAGAAACCTCAATGATATTGTGTTCTAGAAGAAGATGTGGATTTGCAAATCCTTTTGGATGAGTATTCATACTTTGTTTGAGGTCTAATCACTCTCACCCACCATTGAGTCTAGTTGAATTGAGATCTGAATCCTCCTATGCTTTGATGCCATCATCCATGCAATCTTATGGAGTTATTCATCACCTTATAGGAAATTGAATTTCTCCTCCACATAATAAAGCATGTCATTTAGATAGCGTGCATAGCTAGCAATTCAAAGGTGGCCAATCCTTCAATTTAAGAAATAACATCCATAATTTATTTTGTAGCACATACCTTGAGAAGCGGTGGAGAAATTCTGGCCTAATGGAGAGACATGGTACCTGGAAGATTCTTCCAACATTTAAAGTGTTGCAAGGGCATTGTATAATGTATATTCTTTGATTGAAGCAATGAATATGCATGTTTTCCTATATTTACTTGTGATTTCAGGTAGAACAAATATGTGCATATATGTATTGTGTGCTAATGTAATTAGAATTGGGTGCTTGTGCACTTGCATGTGTGTTGCCTGTGTGTGTCTAAATTATAGCCGTATTGATAGATTTTATAAGATGGATGTGTTGGGGGTAAAGGCGCCTCCGCCGTGCCGCCCCGTGTATTACTACACTGACAGTACCCGCCACTGCACACTGCAGGTAGCGGGCGCCCGTCACGTCACTTTATTCTTTATTCTTTTAGTGACAGTTTGAATAAAGGAAGGCCCGGTCACACATTGTGACTGTTGGAGTTCCCATTTCTTGTCTCTCTCTTTCTTGCTCTTGCTCTCCCTCCATAGCTCGCGTGCAAGCTTCGATCCTTCTCACCTTTCAACTGGTATCAGAGCTTGGCATTCTCTTGCTCGAGCTCGAGTCGGTGCTTCCCAACCTTCGCATCGACTCGCTTCACGCATTGGGTCTCCATCCCGCCAGCCATAGCCGACCTCTTGAGCTCCCGACTCTCCCCGGCTTCCCGAGCTCCATCCCGGCCTTCTTGAGCTTCATCAGGGCCTTTCCCTTGAGGTATTGCTTCAGCATTTGCAGGCATTTGAGTGTATTCTCAGTTTGAAACAGGGCAGGAACAAAGGGCAGCCACTCTTCTTGAGCTCCATAGCTCATATCTTCCCTCCCCTTTGCATTGGGCCTTCATGGCTTGGTACTAACTGCCTCAGCAAGCCATACCAAGCCATGAAGGAGGAGCCTAGAGCTCCAGCACAGCCAGTAGTACAGCCTGCAGCAGTTCCTCCACAGGGCCAGGGTGTTGGACAGGCAGTTAGACAGGCAGCAGAGCCTGCGGTGAGACGGTCTGCTAGAGACAGACGTCCACCTGACAGATTTCAGCCCTCTATGCATTATGTTTTGGTTACAGATGCAGGAGAGCCTTTCACTTATGATGAGGCTATGCGCAGGGGTGACAGTCACTCCTGGGAGAGGGCTATGCAGTCTGAGATAGACTCCCTGCATAAGAATGAGACTTGGGATTTGGTTGCCTTGCCTAAGGGCAAGAAGGCTTTGCCATGCAAGTGGGTGTACAAGCTAAAAAGTACCCCTGGACACCCCAAGCCGGCATACAAGGCTAGATTGGTAGCAAAGGGTTTTAAGCAGGAACATGGTGTGGAATTTGATGAGGTCTTCTCTCCTGTGGTTAAGATGACCACCCTGCACTTAGTCTTGGCTTTGGTTGCACAACTTGACTTAGATCTATATCAGATGGATGTCAAGACGGCTTTTCTACATGGGGACTTGCATGATGAGATCTATATGGATCAGCCTAAGGTCTTTGCAGAACCTGGCAGGGAGCACCTAGTGTGCAAGTTGAAGAAGAGCTTGTATGGCTTGAAGCAGGCACCTAGGGAATGGTATCATAAGTTTGATGCCTTTATGCAGTCACAAGGCTACATCAGGAGTGCTATGGATCCGTGTCTTTACACGAAGAAAGCCCGTGATGGCAGTTTGCTATCTTGGTACTCTATGTTGATGATATGCTGATAGCAAGAAAAGCTCATGATGTGCTAGATGCTCTTAAATCTCAACTGAAGAAGAGCTTTGAGATGAAGGATTTGGGACAGGCCTCACATATACTTGGGATGCGCATTAAGCGTGATAGGCATCAGGGGCTTTTGTATCTCTCACAGCGGGAGTACATTCATAAAGTCCTTGAGCACTTCCGCATGCAGGACGTAAAGCCTATTGGCTGTCCATTACCTTCTTATGTGAAGGTATCATAGGCCGATTGTCCGCAGACAGATGAGCAGAGGGCCGAGATGGCCAAGATCCCTTATGCTTCAGCCGTGGGCAGTTTGATGTATGCCATGATAGCCACTCGTCCAGATATTGCGCATGCAGTTGGTGTTGTGGCACGCTATATGGCTACACCTGGCAGTAGACATTGGGATGTCGTGAAGGGTATCATGAGGTACCTGAAGGGCACAGCAGATATGTGTATTTGCTATGGCAGCCAGGATACAGGGGTCGTGGGGTACACTGACTCTGATTATGCAGGACATGCAGATAGTAGGAAGTCCACTTCTGGCTATGTATTCACCTATGCTGGAGGGGCTGTCTCTTGGATGTCCAGGGTTCAGAAGTGTACGGCTTTGTCTACCACTGAGGCCGAGTATGTTGCAGCCACTGAGGCTTGCAAGGAGGCCATATGGTTAGGCCGTCTAGTTGCTGACCTTGGGATTGATGCTACACCTACACTGCATTCGGATTCTATGAGTGCCATTCAGTTGCCTAAGAATCCGGTCTTCCATGCGAAGACGAAACACATTGAGGTGAGGTATCACTTCATACGTGGTGTCGTGGAGGACAGGTCTGTTGACCTTGTCAAGATCTCCACTGACGAGAATCCTGCAGATCTGCTCACGAAGAGCCTCACTACTGAGCGCTTTGCCTTCCTTAGGAGGTTGATGGGCATTGGATGAGATGTCACCTTTCCTCATCCCTTGTACCTATGTACATTTGTACTGTCTTTTCTTTTTCTTTTCTCTCTCACTAGGGCAGATTCGCCTTTAAGTGGGAGGTTGTTGGGGGTAAAGGCGCCTCCGCCATGCCGCCCCGTGTATTACTACACTGACAGTACCGGCCACTGTACACTGCAGGTGGTGGGTGCCCGTCACCTCACTTTATTCTTTATTCTTTTAGTGACAGTTTGAATAAAGGAAGGCCCGGTCACACATTTTGACTGTTGGAGTTCCCATTTCTTGTCTCTCTCTTTCTTGCTCTTGCTCTCCCGCCATAGCTCGCATGCAAGCTTCGATCCTTCTCACCTTTCAGGATGAGGTTAGAGAGATAAGAAACAAATGGTTGTATAATGCGTACATAGAAGATTAGTAAGAGAAGGGGGTATGTGAATGTGTGTGTGTTTTAAAAAAGAAAAAGATATAGGATTGATTTATGTATGCATGTGTGTAAAAGCATGTGAATATAAAGGGATATACAAGGCTAAGTAACATGTGTGTGTGTGTGTGTGTGTGGAGCATGTTTAATTAGAATTTGTAGTGAACACTCAACCTAGGGTTTCTTACACCATTTTGCTACCACTTGACCTAGCGGCTGGACTTTCATTCCCCTAGTCATAGGATAAGTATAATAAAAAGGTTCACCACAATTTGTTAACCATGACATAGCTTAAAGATGGAGTGTATCAATCTTGCAGTCTAGAAACCCTCGTAAACTATTGTAAACTAGCTCAGCGAGAGCCTCTAATTGTCTAACCTATCCATCTTGTAAAATATGAGGCTATCCACTTGCATATGGCTTTTCCACCTCAATATTAGCTAGCTGTATTAGTCCTACGTCACGTGGGGCTATTCTACTACTCATGTGAGTCCATCCTCCTTGAATAGTACCATGTGGATCTTAGATTTAAGTTCCCATAAGAAATAGCCCATTCACTTAACTCTCCATATCTAATAAAGATACGTTTCTTTGACTTAAGATCAAGCTTACTCCACTTGTCAACCCTCAGGACAACATGAGACACAAAGAAGACTTAAGAAGTATCATAAGAAGACAACCTGATGGAAAAAGAAGACCAAGAAGCATGAATTTAAAAAAAAAAGCAACAATAGGCACACAAGAGATAAAACACAATTTTCTCCTTTGTAAAAGAGCACCAGGCTCCCTCTTGTGCAAGTTGTAAATGAAAAGGTGCATGTAAAGGAGCCATGGAAATAAAAAAGAATAGGAAAAGAGTAGAAAAGAGGACGTTGGGATAGTCAGGTCATGGAAATCGGTTGGGTGCCAAAGGGGAGAAGGGCATGTATAAAAGCCAAAAAGTGAATGGATAACCTCATTCTTGGTGTGTGTGCAAACTAGCTCTCTTTTTGTTCTTGCTCTTGCTTCCTTCTTATGCATGAGAGTGTGAGAGAGGGAGAGCATGAGTGTGTGAGAGTGAGGGACTATGGAGAAGCTTTTCTTCTCCTCTTCTCAGCTTCTCCTTCTTCTCTTCTCTTTTCTTGTGTGTGTGGCTATGGAGGTTGGAGCTTGGAGCATGGAGATGGAGCTTTCTTGAGCTAGTGCCTTGAATTGTGGAGCCATCGAACGACTCTTGGAAGAGGAATACAATGATTAGATTTAACGGTAAGCTCACAACATCCTTGTGTAAGAGCATGCACAACTATGTGAGAGGTAGCCATTGGCACTCTCTTGAAATGTTTGACTTGATAAGCAGTCTAGAGGGTCTCATGGTTCCTAAAGATAGCAATAACATTTTGGTTCTATTACTAGGACCAATGATTTAGGCTTGAGTGCTTGCGTGCTCCAAATCAAGTGATAAAGTAGGAGTTCGCCACTCAAACAGTGCTTGATTTAGGCAAGAAGCGAGGGAGTTGGAAGGTGTTTGATCTCCTTTACTGTATAGTTTAGGTGTTGGAAGATTTAGGAACATTAGTTAGATCAATGGTAGGATGCATTAAGATTGAGGAAATAAGGAAAAAGAAAGAAAAAATAAGTTTTTGTAACAATCAGGAAGCAAGGAAGTAGGGAAGCAGGGAAAGAAAAGAAAAGAGATTTTGAATACCTTAAAAAGGAAACATGGAGTAAGAGAAGAAAGAGAGAGCATTAAAAGAAGAGAAAAGGGAGAGAAGAGCTCATTTTAGCCTATGAGGAGAGATTGAGAGAGAGAGCAGCAGGTCAAGAGAGCACCAACCAGTAGGTAGCAAAAATCCATTGTATCATTACTTCCATTGATTCCATACATGCTCAGAACCTTCCTTGTTTGCTGATTGAGGAATAAGGACAGGATCATAGCTAGGGACATATGTGATTAAGTGATTTATTTGTCATCAATTTTTAGTCATTCGGCATGTTTTTCCACTGCTCGGATGGTACTCCACGCCTCGAACGGTCGAATCCTAACCGCCCTTGGACGACCAAGTTACTTTAGTCCCCTCAGACAACTCCTACTCGGACTCGGACTCATACTCAAACAGTCCCACTTGGATGGCCTAATTAGTCTCCTCAAATGCCTTAAAGTCCACTCTGATGGTCTCCACTTGAACGGCCTCATACGATGGTCGAATTGTCCACTTGGACACATCTTTTAGACTCAGACGTGCACTTTATTGCTCTTGTGAGCACATTGCCAAGTCCTACGGACCGCTTGTTGCTTCAATTGTTTCAAGACAAGAGCTATGGCTACCTCTCACATAGCCATGTGCACTCTCCCATACAAAAATGCAGTGAGCTTACCTTTGAATCCGATCGAGTTGCTTCCTCCCACTAATTTTTCAGTAACTCCATGATCCAAGATGTGCCTTCAAAAAAGCTTCATCTCCAAATCTTCGACCTCCATAGCCATATGCACAAGAAAAGAGAAGAGAAGAAGATAAAGATGAAGAGAGTAGAAGAAGAGATTCTCCAAGGTCCCTCACACACACACACACACACACACATACACACACACACACACACACACACACACACACACACACACATACTCTCTCTCTCTCTCTCTCTCATGCACAAGAATGAAGCAAGGGCAAGAAGCAAGATGTTTGACCACACACCAAGAATGAGCTTGTTCATTAACTTTTTGACTTGTATACATACCCTATCTCCTCCTTGGGCAACCATCCCCTTTTTGGTTCAACCTTTGTCCATTTCTCTACTCTCTTTCCTCCTCTACAACTTGCATGGGAGAGAGCCCAATGCTCTTTTATAAAAATATTAAGGTGCACTTATTCTTGTGCGCATCCCTCTTACATTTAGACTTTTTCTTGCGCTCTGTGTCTTCAAAATTTCCTTATTGCGCCTTTGTCCTCCGTCTTCCTCTTGCCTTGGAAATGTCTTCCACTTTTGATTTTTTGGATTTCCTGTCTTGGTCTTCCAAGGGCTCTTTCGAGGGTTAACATTACAAGGGAGTACGTTAAGTGGCATCCTATTCAAGGGCATGGACCAAGTTGCAAGAAGGCTTAAGGGATTTGCTTAGGAAGGCCCTACTTTGCATATAGCTCTTCAAGCTAATTCTTACATTGAGGGGCGTGGGCCCAATGAACCTACTATTGCTCATATATTCTAATATTCTCATACAAAATGCTAGCAAGATGATGGCTATTATCATGAGGTGAGCCATTGTGTAGCTATCTATCCCTACATCAATGTCAAAACACAGGGGCAGTAACTACTCTTCCCTTGCAATAGGCCTTTGTTTTAGTAATATTCACAAGAGGCGGAGATAATTACAAGCGGTGATAAAGACATGATCTGGGCAAGAGGAGAATTCTCTAAGGAAGCTTGCTATGGATGGGCGGAGGTCCCTCTTAGTGAAGGTTACACATTCCTCTGGAGATGCGGCATTCACATTATAGATCATAGGGAAATCATGCCTACCATGCACCTCCCGATTCTCCATAAGTAGGGCATGTAGATAGAATCATTCCTCTCGTATGATAGTGTCCTATAGAATCCCATCCACACATCTAAGTTAGAGTCCCAAATGTTTCTACGCCACTTAGGTTGTGCTTCATATCCCTCCACTTTCCTGGACACCTCCACCACCTTGTCTTCCCAATCCATAGGCTCATGTTGCCACCTTGTGGGGTGTCTAATTCTCTCCTCCATCTATATCTTCCCTAGCCTCGTTGAGAGCTTTGTCATGTCTTCCACCACCATTGGAGATAATACCCTGCCCAATGTTCGAGGAAAGGTGAAGGAGAATTCAAAGGGGCAGTTGCAATTTTCTCACTACTCCCATACTGCAAGTTCCTAGCTTTAGTTCACAGGATTACAATCCTCTCCTTGAGGGATGGCCACATGTGGAACTTGTAGTGGCTTGGCTTGGAGTTTTCTTCATGCTAGCTCTACCTGCTCTCTTTGCCTATGCCTCATTTCCACCATTCTCTTGGGGGGTATGGTTTCCTTCCCTTCCTCTTTTGGTTGTGCTTGTGTTTGTAGAGGGGGGACTTTGTTCATGCAGTTGCTCTTCCTCAACATGGTCATGCTTAAAGTCCAATCCCTCTTCATGGATTGGCTCTCTCAGCTCTTCAAGGAGAGGATGTGCTCATTGCTTTGGCTCCCCAGATCCTAGCAATTTGAGTTCCTGCATGGTTAATCTAGCTGTGATCAAATAGGCTCTTTGCTCCTCCATTCCTAAGCTAGTGTTAGGTTTGGGTGCCTTGGCAAGGAGTCCATGTTTAAGTGCTCTCCTTGCCATCTCCAATTTCCTTTTGACTTCCTCAATTATCTCTTCCTCTCTTGACTAGGTTACATTTAGTACTATGCTTAAGAAGGTTTTTTGCTACTCCAGCATCCATGTCTCCACTGTTGCAACTTTCTTTCTGCTAAAGCGTTCATTCTCTGAATGGGCCAATTGAAAAGCTAAGTCTTTAATCCTATCCTCATTCTTGGATACTCATTCTTCCAACTTGTCTTTTATCTGCTTCTCCAAACCTTGGTTCTAGTATTGGGCTAGGGTAGTGATTACCTGCTCTTGCTCTCGCCAATGTTATATTCATTTGTTATTTTTCTTGGTTCTGGCACTCTACTTGTTCCTTTAGGATTACCTACTCATAGAGAGCTATGTGAAGTTGGTTATGTAGCTCCACTAACTTCTTTATGGCCTCTTCATCTTTTTGCATTTTTATTGCATGTAGCTCTTTTCTTGCTCCCTCTCTTTGCCTCTTCAACTCGTCGTTTTCCAGCTTCAGGCATCTATTTTCCTTAGAGTTAAAGGCACACATTTCCTCTAGAGCCATGGGGTTCTCACTTTCTTCATCATATAGGTCTTTTAGACTTTCTTCACCCTACCTTGACTTTAAGGCCTCTTTTAATGCAATCATTTTCCTATTTATTATGGTCATCACTCTCATTTTTTCTAGTTAGTAGATTGCAAAGGTATTCCTTTCTTTGTCTAGCTCAGCAAGTGTGGCCTTTTTCTTTTTGGTCATGTTGTCAAGTTGGCTCTGAAGTTCTTTTATCAACTTCATTGTACTCTTCTATGTTGCGCATGGTCGAGGGCACCGAAGTAGTTGATACTTCCAGGCAAGGTACCTTTGGCCCTTGGCATGATTCTACATCACCTACCACT
Organism: Lygodium microphyllum; assembly: GCF_053477565.2. Classification (NCBI taxonomy): domain Eukaryota; kingdom Viridiplantae; phylum Streptophyta; class Polypodiopsida; order Schizaeales; family Lygodiaceae; genus Lygodium; species Lygodium microphyllum. Next base: position 91,144,094 of record NC_141143.1, read on the forward strand.
ACTAGCCTTTTAGTTCTTACAAGTGGGGCTCCTTTGCTTGGTGCAAGTGCAAGTTCTTGCACTTTTCTTGCGAAATACTACACCCAAGCCATGACATTACTTTCATTAAATTGCCCCTTCAGTGGTCCCTATCACGTGCCTACCTAAGAATTCCATGGCAGCACGTTTTAGTGGTTAATTGGGAAACTATCCTAGATGGCTTTGCCCGGCACTTCACGAGAATGCACGGGTCTATCGTCTAGGTTTCCTAGAGTCCACCCCGTAACGGAATGTACCGACCGTCCCCACAACGATCGACTTACAAGCTCGAGGTCCTAATTTAACCATTGAGGACTCGATACATCAGTTACCTCCATCGGAGGTGTCCCACAAGGGCTTCTCGTCCGACTGGAGCGATCGTAGTTACCCTTGGTTCATAGAGTGCAACAGTTTTGTCTAGTAATTTGGTAGGATTCAGAGAACCTTAACGAAGTTCTAGCATAGCCGCCGCACCTTCCCCCTAAGATAATTTCCGATCAAGGTTTTAAGACTTGACCCCAGGTAAGTCAACGCTTGGCTCTACGAATTTTTTCTAATTAACATTTTGTTCAATCTCTTGAGAGAAGCTCCCAGCTTACTGGGACCACCCATCCATAGGAGGGATCTGTTAGGGATCCTGCCCACCCGGTTCCCACAAATGGTTTTGTTTAGTTTTCTATTTACCTATTGTTAAATGATGCGGATCTAGGACATGACACAAGCTATGGTGGATCAAAGATGAAGATCAAGTTCATAATGACATGGACAAGTAGAGATAAACTATTACACAAGTGAATTAGGTTCCAAGATAGATTAGCTTGGACTCATAAACACAATCTTGTGTAGAATTGACAATGACAGACACTTAACTGAAAGTACAAAGCATCATGATATTGTATTCATTTCATAGTCAAGTACAATGCTTTATAGGCTTTGAGTTGTTCCACTCTCCTCATTGTGCATATGGGATTCAGGACAGCTCCTCTTGGAGCATACATCATTTGTCTATTTCTCAACACCCCCCCTCAAATGATGAGTCCCTACACTTGCTGGCTTTTGCCCCCCCTTCATGATGACATGGCCCGGAAGACTAGCTCATAGGCAGCCTAGTCAAGTTAAAGCTTGAGACTTTACATCTTGGCAAGGGTTATATAAATCAAATTCACTAACATATGAGAGATACAATGAAAGTTCTTCAAAACAATCTGTCAGAGTTGTTGATGGTAGTGGAAGCATATTCTTCTTCTTCTTTTTCCTCCATGTATTGGTTCTGGTGATGATCACTTTGCAATTGTTGGGCTCTCTTCTTGTGGAAACATTCACTGGCTACATGGCCAGTCTTACCACAATAGTGACATGTAATCCGATCCTTGTTATTGTTGTTGATGAATCCTCGACCTCTTCCTTTAGGTCCAGCAGCTCCTTTGGTGTACAAAAGATTTTCCCTAGATGATGAGACATTGTCTTTTGCATTCTTGGTTTTTACATTGCCTTCTTCGTCGAGTAGTGAGTGCTCAATATCTTTAAGTGTGAGGCTTGGAACATTACTCAAAGTGGACACAAGATTTTCATATGGATCCTTGTTTACACTTGCAAGCAGTATGGCTATTGCTTCATCTTCCTCAATATTCTTTTTAAGAGATGCAAGTTGAGTTTTTAAACTCTTAAACTTATTAATGTGTATGGTCATAGAAGCACTGTCTTTGATATCCAGTTTATAAAACTGCATGAGAAGTTTTACCTTTGAATTCTTTGCTTGAGTACCAAACATTTTATCAAGTTCCTCCCAGGCGGTTCTAGCATTTCTAATGCCAGATATATGATGTAACGTATCATCACTTAATCCCCAGGCAATGATGCCTAGTGCCTTATTATTCATCTTCTTCCATTCTTTGGATTTAAACTGTTCTTCTTCAACGAACCCGTCTTCATCATCTTCCTTCTTGTTATCTGCATCATCTTCAAACAGATCCCACAAGTCTTTCCGCATTAGGTGATACATGGTCTTTTCCTTCCAGGCATGGAAGCCTTCTCCATTGAACTTCGCTATTTGCTCAAGCTCTGCCATGTTGCTAATCTTCAGTTAACCAGAAAAAAATTGTATTTTAATGTGTCAAGAGACACAAGAGAATCAGTGTCAAATTGACACTAGTTGAGTGTTAATGGATACTAGTCGGTACTTGATCTGCTTCCTCTCAGGAACTTCGTGGGTGGCTTCTGAGCTTCCTTAGACACTTCCAGACTAGTACTGAGCTTCAGAGATTATTCCTCAGTGATCAAAATCACTGTTGATGATGGTAATGAGAAACAGAACAAGGTTACCAAGCTTTTCAACTTTCTGGATATGGCTTCCTCTAGGGTTTCAGACAGCCGACTGTTCTTTCAGTTCGTGCAGCTCAACGAGTTCACCATTGCCCAAGATATTGTATGGGGAGTAGGCTTGCATAGTGAGCTTCAAAAGCCCTATGCTCACAGGGTCGAATTCGAACCGTACGATTCGCGTCAGCAGTACGACCGTGAACAGGCGCAGACAGGACAGCGCGTTTCGATTTGTGTAATGCTGGAGCTAGGAAGCAGTAATGTCATTGATTGAAGTGCTAGGATGAAGCGTCTTGAGCAAGGGAAGATACCTCCAGAAGGAATCACCTGAAGATATGGCCTGTAGAGAGAGATCCAAGAGCTCCAAGGTGGGTAGGTGCAGTCTGGCTATGGCTGCCACAAGGTCCAACTGAGATTTGAAGTTGAAGCTGAAGATGTGAGCTGAATGTGAGCTGGTTAGAGATCACCAGAGGTGAAGAGAGACTAGAGATTCAGAGTATGGGCTGTGCCATGCCCAACTGGGCTCTGATACCATGTTAAATGATGCGGATCTAGGACATGACACAAGCTATGGTGGATCAAAGATGAAGACCAAGTTCATAATGACATGGACAAGTAGAGATAAACTATTACACAAGTGAATTAGGTTCCAAGATAGATAAGCTTGGACTCATAAACACAATCTTGTGTAGAATTGACAATGACAGACACTTAACTGAAAGTACAAAGCATCATGATATTGTATTCATTTCATAGTCAAGTACAATGCTTTATAGGCTTTGAGTTGTTCCACTCTCCTCATTGTGCATATGGGATTCAGGACAGCTCCTCTTGGAGCATACATCATTTGTCTATTTCTCAACACCTATCACATTAAGTTATGGCATATAAAAGTAGCTTCATTATTAACTTGTTATCACAAGTTCCTTCGCGTAATTTTACGGCACAACACAAAGACAGAGAAAACAATCTTTTGACAAAACATATTTATTTTTTATTTTGCAAAGTTATTTTACAATGATTTTTCGCTTTTGTCTACGCAGAAGATAAACCTCTGCTCACCAAAAAATCCCTTCTGTCTGTGCAGAAGAAAAGAAACCCTCCAAGATTTCCGTCACTTCACTAGTAACGGGGACTCCAGGATCCCATCCTAATTCGTGCACGGGTCACACAGTTTCTAGGAGTGATTGAGAGATTTATGCCTAGAGCCCCTTAGCACGCCTACCTCCTCCTACATAATAGATTCCTCACCGAACAACCTCTCGCCATCGGGGGCCGGTCCAAAGCTCCTCATGGTGGTACAAAATAATCCCCCTTGGAGAAGGGTTCTGCGTCTAACCATGGGGGAGGCATAGCGTGATCTTTTCTCTTATTATCCTGATTATATATTTACAATCAGATCTAACTGCTGCAAGCACGATCAATCTTTCATGTGCAACCATCAATGCATGCACAAATAAAAAAGAAACAACAACAAGTGTTTTTAGCATAAGAAGCAATCCCACCCAAATCTAGGGTTTCTCTTTTAAGGTCCCACCTTATTCTTAGGGTTTTACTTCCTACTTGCAACTCTTTTTTGGGATTCGCAAGTTATTTTGTGAATCTGGTTAATTATAAGTAGTCTATTTATCTTTATGAAAAATTTGTTATTTCAGCCCTAAAACATAATATGGACATTTATGCCTATGGCAAACAATTCATGTGCGCTACCTTGCCCTAACCCGTGCTTAGCAGGATTTCAAAGGCTTTTCCAAGTCTGTTTAGACTTTAGAATTTGTATCAACAAATTCTTATCAATGTCCAACAAGTCCTACAGACTTTCGATATTTATTTAATTTTCTAATACTGATAATTTTAGGGTTGTTGAGTATTTCATGGTTGTTTTCGCTTCAATATTCTCGATATTTTAGGTTAGGTTTTCTCGCTGATGCATATGTGGGTCAACTCATGATATTGACGCTCTTGCTAATATAATAATTAATATTAACATTACGCGTGATTTCAACAAGAAAATAATTTTTATTTTATTCTACTCATATTCTATGGTTTAATCGATGATGTTTAACCATTTGCTAAACTTTCAACATTATCTAGAAAGATTAATTTTCTTTTAGCTATGTCCTAAGTGTAATGCCAATTGTTTTTATGAAAATTTTATTATGGGCAATGCAAAAATCATAAGTGCAATTTTTCTTTCATATTTCAGACATTGAATTTTATTTCCACGCACCTAATTTATGCGTGTCTAGTATATATTTTCCTATACAATTTTTCATTGATTTAATGAATTGATTATTTCATGATATTATATAAATGTTTTTCTATAAATTATTATAAAATTCATATGATTTTCTTTATCATAAAAAAAAAGAATTAGATATAGTCACTTTTAGGGAAAAATAATAAAATATTCCCTTCCCTAACAACGTCTACCATTTTTGTGTTATTACGACCACATGAGACATTAGTGAAATAACAATAAATATCGTAAAATAAATCATAAATAAGATATTTTCCTAATGACATGCATATAATCCTTTTACAAGTGAAAGAGTCTTTTCACTTAATAGTTAATTATTATATTACTTAGGTTATTTTTCTAAGTGATAGTTCATATGTATTTTCATTAGAATGCGTTTATAATAGTTTAAAGCCAAATAAAGCGATAAGCTTATAAAACATTAATTTTTTCCAAACCGATGAGATGTTAGCTCTCTCAGGTTTGCTGTAATGGGGGTCTCGCCAATTCCTATCGTGCCATTTTATCCATTGTCCGCGTTCCTTCTTGCTCCCCTTGCTTCAAATGTAGTTTTTGAATTTCTGCGACCTTGTGGAGCCATGGATGTCAAACAAAATTGAAGTGTTGTTTAGGGAGAGTTGATAGTCGTCCAATTTTTTTTTTTGCCAACATTTTGCTTAGCAATATGGCTATATGGGACAAAGGCGTAATGGGGTATTTTCCTCTTTCAAGGCTCAAGCTTCAATGGATAAGAGAAGTAGAGAAAATTTTCCGTAATCAGGAGGTCTTCCTTCTTGCTTTTTTTGTAAGGGAGAGGGGGGTGTATTTATAGGCATGAGGGGGAGTATGAAGCTGCTTGATTCTTTTATGGAATCAAGAATGCCAAATCAAATATAATTTGAAGAAAAATTATATGATCAAGCCGTCATAATATTATTTTACGAGGCATCTTTACTTTTTATTGACTGGGAACATTGAGGTGTCTTTTTGTGTTGGATTGCGGAATTGATTTAGTGCGATACTCAATATCAAGAAAATTACGTGCGGTCACTTATTTGACAGCTCGACTAGTAATTTTTAAAATGCCTTAAGCACGACTTCGTTTCTTGATATGAAGTGCTATGGTGGGAATATTAGAGTTCCTTGGGTTGGTATGATTGTCGGGGTGACCATGCTTGGTGGGATTGTGTGTAAAGGAGCCTTTCCCTTGCCTTTTATCTACTAGTCTTTGTCTCGCCTCTTTTATAGCAGTAGTTGTGCTTGACATGTCCTCCCATGTGTGGGCCTCATCATAGCTAACTCCTAAGATCAAGAGGGTTGTTCCATTGATCCTCTAATGGCCAAAGCTATCTTCTCCTCCTTCGCTTGTCTCAGTCTTTCTTCCTCTCCCTCTTGTTTCTTCTTGCACTCCTCTTTAAGCTTTCTCGACTCCTCTTCCACCCTCTGCAACTCTTTGTTTTCTTTGTGGTGGACTTGGTTCTCCTAATAGGAATTTTTAGTACGATTCTTCTTCTTTCTCCTTGGCTTGATGGCTCTAAGTTCAGTTGTTCCTATTGCTGACCATCCTTTCACTAGAGGTTTCTTGATGTTGAGTGGCGTGGTTGTCTTCTCTTTGCTTAGTGGCTTATTCTGCCTCCTCCTATTGATCTTTGTTGAACTCTTTGTCCCCCTCACTCTCTACTGAGAATGAAGTGGGGGGGCTCACTAGAGTGGGGGAATGATGCTCTTCTTGGATCACGAGTCTCCTCTACTTCTTCTTCTCTTTCTATCTCCCCCCAAGGCTTCCCGGATTATAGCTCTCATCAGCACCCCTTCGAACCCTATGTTTGACACCATGGACGCTGTTTTTTTCCTCTTTGACTCTGTTGTTGTAGCCAAAGGCTCTCCCCTTGCTATCCTTGGTGCTACTTGCTAGTACCTTTGTTGATTCCTGGATTGTTTTTCAAACGTAGGCATTCCAATTCACGTCATCACGTACATTTGCTACAAGGATTTCCAACAAGGGCACTCCTATTCTGTTCATAAGGGTGTTATATCTTTGGCTTGACAAGAGGGTATGGACCATCTTTGCTTGTAGTCTGATGGTGGGCTTGGGAATATCAGCCAAGATGATTCCATCATTTGTGTAGACTTTCTTATTATCCATTCTCAGTCCCATAGACATCTCTCTTTAGCCTCTTCTCTTGCTTGTCCACTAGCTCCAAGGCCTTCCACACGATTTTCAGGCTAAGTTCAACTTCCACCCTTCTAGTGGCATCTCCATGTCTAATTGTTACCATGCCACTATTCTTCTGGGCATCAAAGGTCTTCAAAAATTCCATGCATTTTCTATGGTCTATGTCATGCCCCACATTCTTCAGGTACTTGACAAAATTGCATTGTTCTATTATCCGTTTGACTGCCTCTTTCAATATCACTAGCTCCTCTAAGTTGTGGATGCTGCGGTATTTTAGCAGGTTGAAGGTGCATATCTCTATGGCTAAGCCATATTTTCTGTGTTACTCCTCTGAGAATGGGAGCTTAATGGTTTTATCATGTTTCCCTACCATTTGGGTTTCTGTTACCACACAACAATCCACAATGAGTTCTCCTTGAAGGACATTTCTTGCATAAAAGGTAAAGTGATTAGAAAGAATACTATCAGACGGTAAAATTCGTAATCACGAAATGAGAATTTCCACATCAATCAATCCATACATTCCATGCAAGAACTTCATGGACAATTTTTACTAAAAGAAGAAGAAAGTTCAATTCATTATTTTCTTTTGAAATTCAACTCCTATTTTAATTTTTCATTCATCTTCCACTTTACCCCCTCCCCCTTGAAAATGATAAAAATCCTTCCTAGGATTGTGGAAGTAAAGGTGTCCTTGTATCAAGTTGGTGTCCCTTAATGTTTAAAGATCCAATCACAAAACTTTGGGTTATACTCTAGTATTGCATGATAGCCCATATCCTATGGACGAATGCCCACCTATGTGATATAAGTCAACATGTCGGTCAAGAGCTCACTCGAGTTGATTTGGCTCACAATGTGGAGTTCCTCCTTTGTGAGGATCCTATCCAAGTATGGATGTATCATGATATTGTATTCTAATGGCCAATTTCATATCAGTGCTAATATCCTAAATGATGTTGGGGCCACATATGTTTAGTCATACTCATAAGTCTTTATGGCATGTCATTGCTCTGCATTGGTCATGATTTGATGACCCTCTTGTGCCCATTGAATGTGTAGAGTATACCGCTTACATAAGAAATCGGACTCAAATTCAACTAATCATTGGAGCTTAGCAAGTTTTTGTGGTGGCATGGGAATTTTTATTTTCTTAAAGGATGTAATCAAGCATTGGCTTAAGGTCTATTCTCTTGAAATTTCATTGGAAATCAACTCTTTTGCAATGGTGAAGGCCTTAATGAAGATCATTTTGTATTCTTCCCAAGAACAAGTAAGGAACGTACCTCATTGGGTTTGATGAGCCTGGTTTGAGAAGTTGATTGGGTTTGGAGTTTGGTTGACACTTTATCGTCGATTTTTGTAGTAGTGATCACATATTTAAAGTTATCAGTTGTTGGGGGCTTATTAATGAGTGGTCACTCATTAACACTTGGTTGAGATTTTGGTCTATAGACCATTAGAGCACTCATGGATTGATCACCCTTCCTCTTGGTTTTTCTCCTACCGTGTTTTGACTTACATTTTTGGGCCTTATTTTATGGAGTATGAGATTGAGGGTCATACATGCCACTTGTGAGTTTAGGCAGTCACACCAAGGTGTTACCTTCATAGTAGCCTTGAACACGCAATAGGGCTTTTGGGACCCAGCATGGCCTTGTCACTTGTGAACTATAGGAGCACCAACTCCTCCATTTGGGTTGAGAGTGTGAGATATGAAAACTATGAGTTTCCAATGATTGACTTTTGTGAGGCTGTGGTTGATGCTTAGGAACCTACTTGAGTGTTTGGTCCGTAGCTTTGGGTGTGGTTTCTAGATGCTGGTGGGACTTCACAGTGGGTGCACATTGTGGTGCACTACCCCCTCCTTAGGGTTGATACTAGGTTTAACTACTGGCAACGAGTCGTAGTCAACATTACTATCCGAACATTGCCGATGGCAAGGTGGATGTGCTGTAAGTCATAGTAAACATTACAATGAACTTGTTTTTTGAGCACGCAACCCAATAGTGATTCCTTACCAACACTTTGTTTGTTAGGTAGTACATGAAAGTTGATGGATAGGCTCTCAGTCTCAATAGAAACCATTAGTTTGCACTTTCCCAAGAGTGAATATGACTACTCCCCAAATGGGCTAAGTTTTGTATTGGTTGGCTGCAATTGGGCTTGATCCATGATGGCCATGTGATCATACATTATGTTATTAGAGTCATTTCCCTCATCAATTAGTGTGCCAAAGGTGTATACCTTTTGAGTAGTTACTATTATATGTAGGTAGGCTGGTGCTACTGCTTCCTCATCCTCATCTTCTATTTCAGTGATAGTTGTAACTCTCACATTCATTGGTGGTTCTATCATTGGAGGTTCATGGAGTGGATATGACAAGGGATAATACTTTGTGATGCAAGTTCTGTTGAAAAATCCTATGACCTTCCATGCTACATTGCCTATTCTACTGATGTTGCAAACCTTGAAATATCTAAATCCCTTGAATTTGATTTTCTACTTGTGTCCCTTAATCGAGTATAGTAAGACTAGGTCTCCTTGCTTGAAGTCTTGTTGTTTGACATGCTTGTCAAACCAACTCTTGCACCGCACCTTCTCACAAATTAGGGCATGTATTGTAATGAAACAAGTCTCAAGTAGGCATTCTAGCTCCACCAATTTATTTGTCATTATCCTAGTCATTATGTGAAGAAGACAATGCATTTGTTAGGACATTCATTAAGATCTTATTTGTGGATTCAGCTTGACCATTATCTTGAGGATAATACAGTGAGGACTTTCTGTGAATTATCAAGAAGGTGGATAACAATGAGCAATCACTTCATTGATGAAGTGTGCACCTTGGTCACTAACCAACTCTATGGGACAACCAAATTGTGAGATCACTTGCTCCCAAAGGAATTTGGCTGTGGTCCAAGCATCATTTTTACGAGTTGCTCGAGCTTTCACCCACTTGGTGAGATACTTTGTGGCAACAATGATGTACTTGGCTTGTGAGTATATGCTGTAGGGATGATTGGACCAATGAAATCAATTTCCCATTTCTCAAATGATTGGCATGCAATCACTGGGGTCAACTCCATTGTCCTCAAGAATAGAGACTTTGGTCCATTAGCACTCATCATAGTGCTTCACAAACTTAGCTGCATCACAAAATAACGTTGGCCACCATAGTTAAGACTAGAGTACCTTGCGTGTTGCTGTGGTGTCTCCATTGAAATATCCTCCGACAATATCACCATGTGCTTCCATGAGCACATCGTGGATTTCATATTCAGAGACACATCTCCTTAATAGTCCATCTTGTCCTAACCGATACAATTGATTGACGATAAGCTAATCGGGTTTGATCTTCAAAATTTGTCTCTTCAACTTTTCTTTTTCTATGGGTCATTCAGGCAATCAGTTCTCTAGGATGTGGACTATATCATTTGCACAATATGGTGTGAGTTCTACTCTAAAAAAGTCTAATTTGTTGGGCATTCTAAAAAGATGTGCATCTGGTAGGTCATCAATAATGCCATGTCCACCCACTTCCCCTATGGGGGTTTTAGATTTGCAGCTAGGTTGTCAGCTAGCTCCCTTGATAGATACTCTAGGATTCTATGGAGTTCTAAAATGTTAGCTGGGACATGATAGGTGTTTGGTGTCGATCGGTTGATGAAACTCATTGCCATCATGCATAGGGACATTGTGGGTAGGTTAGAAGTTGTGGCTTTGTTGGATTTTCTAGGTGAGTCTACAGCTAGCCTATATTCATCCTCATCATCCAAGAATGAGAGATCAATAGTTATCGACACATGCATCCAATATTGCTTATCCTTAGGATAAGGAATGTACTTATTGAGGGGCCATAATCACTTCTAGCCTTTGAGTCACCCTTTAGCATGGCAAAGATGGCATCTAGGTCCATTGATGAGGTTTTCCAAGTGTCCATCTCTACTCGAATTGCTTATGATCTATTGCCTAAGAATATCAGGCCATTACCCCAATCCTCTACCACTCATGTGTTTGTCATCGAAGGTCTACCTAGCAAGATATCATAATCCATCCCCTTCATGACTATGAATGTTCAGAAAGAATTGAATTGCCACTATCTTTAAAAGGCCAATCCTTTAGGACTTGAAGAGTCTAACCTTCATGCCATTCACTAGAGTGACATTGAGCCGTGCTGTTTCTACTAGTAAGTTTCCCCAAGCTTGCAAGGCTGCATGGCTAAGTACACTAACTCTTGCTCCTATGTCCACTATCCCCATTCACATTGTATCTCCTAGAGAAATGATGGGAAAGATTGCATGCATCTTAGTGCCTTCCCAAAAGGCATTCACTCGAAGAGACTTAGATATTGGATTCAATGTTAGGCTTGATATGTGCGTCACAACATCATGGTCAGGCAAGTCTTGCAGTTCATGTCTATTAGTTCATTCCACCCATTGCCTCAACACTTGCCACAGTGTAGGGATTTGCCTAAGTAATTCTCCTAGTGGCAATGTCACAGGAGTTGATAATGTGGTGAGAAAATTGGCAACCATCTTTCCCTCCTCTACTTCATGGGCTTCTTGCCAATGCTCTTAGACAATTCATCTATTCATGGTATCCATGTTCTGCCTATGCAGGTGTTGATGTTGCCTCTCCTACTCTCAAGTACGTGTGGGAGAGACTAGTGGGCTCATGGTTGAGAGTTCATTAATCTCGTCCTTAACGATAGGTTCAACATCTTGCAAGTGAGCTTGTGCTTCTTTTATCCATTTTTTGACCTTATCCACAGACTTTAGTTGCTAGTTAGGATTCTATCAGCTACTCTCCAACCTTAGTGCTTTCCTTCTCCCTCATCTTAGGAGTAGATGTTTCTGATTCTATGTTGGTAACCTGCTTTCCCTTTCTTAAAGTGGTTGTGCTCTTTGTTTTGAGTGTTATTTTTGCATCAATCCTCTTTTTTCTCCCTTGTTGGTTTCTCTTCCCTTTAGAGGCTACGCCTAGGTTGCTCGATCCAAGTAATGAGATACCAATTTGATTTGTTTGGACTCGTGTCATGACATTTATGGGGATGGGTGTGGCATTATTGATAGATAACTCAAACAAAAGAGTTGGAGCAGCACATATGGTATGGTTGCCAAACTAGTGAAGGGATTTTGCCTAGGGCAAATGACGAATAGGTGTGTGACTCCGCATTTGGGACATCTAAAGTTGGCCTTCTCTCTATTTGCTTGCTCCTTTTCAAGGCAGTGGGATGAGATATGCCTTGGATGGCCACACGTCCCAACATGCTATGGGCTCATGGTTTTGACCTCCTCCTAGGCCTCTACCTCTACCTCTCCCTCTACCTAAGGCCATGACCTGCATAGGTCTAAAGTCCATTAGTATGGGATTACGCTCCTTGTCATAAGAGACATAAGGGTTCATGTATAAGGCTTCCTCCAGTGGCTCCTCTACAAAGAGCATTGTTTCTTGGTGGATGGGTCACTATAGGGATTCTTGTTGGGTTGATGTTGATCCTTGGAGTAGCTAGCTTTGAATCATTAGGTGTGAGTAGAGCCAAAGGGGATCCTCTTCAAAACTAACACTACCTAACTCTTGGATAGTATGGTTGAGCATAAAGTTATTAGTATGGCAACTCTCTTGGCAATTGACAGTGCATAGCATCATGCGTGAATCTTTCGTAATTGGCACAAGGATGGGATCCAAGATCAGGACATTTATATGGAAGGTGGTTCTCACCACAATGCACACACTACACATGAGGTCACATTGTCTTTCATATTGGCTCTTGTAGTCTAGTCAGCTATCTCTGACTTTAGATCTTAGGTCTAGTTGACACTCCTTCCTTTATCTTGCTCACTAAGGGGTGATTGTTTGCTCAATGCTGCGGTTCTCTCGACATTTCTAAATATGTTATTCCCTTGCTACGTAACCCTAGAGCTTCTCTCTCTCAGATCAAGTCGTCTACTTGTATAGCCTCCTCAAAGACTCTTGCTAGCACATCCCTTTGTAGGTTTGAGTTGCTCGCTAAGGCCTTATAAAGTTATTTGTTGTGAATCCCATTGATGAACACAATGGAGACCGCTCTCTCATTGGGTCGTTCAGCTACAGGTATCCACTTGTAGAGACTCCTTACATGAATGACACAGTCTCGTATGTCCTCTTTGTCTTTTTGGCTGACATTCACCAACTTAACAATGAGGTTATCGGAGTATCCTGCCTCCTAGAATCTCTTGATGATGAGATCCTTCTTTAGATCGTCAAAATTTTTGTGTTTGGCATTATCTAGATCGGTAAACTAAGTCTGTCCCTTGTCTCCTAAGCAAAGACCAAATGCTTGTGCCCATTGAGCAGGGTCCATGATATTGTTAGTCTCACACACTTTCTCAAATTGCTCAACGAAGTTGTAGGGGTCATTGCCCGCTTGACATTTATCAAGTTTCTTGGCAACTATGGGTATCTTTGTTTGGCTCCTAGCATTTGGGGTGACCCCTAGCCCTGCTAGCAATGATGTTGCCAAGGATGCCCCACTTTGCTTGGCATTGGAAATCGATTCATGAGTAGCTCGATCACTGTAAGGTTTGCTTTTAAGGCTCTCTCCCTATCAGCATTTCCTCCCGTTTTGTTTCTACACCTGAGATGGTTAGGATCTTGTGAGCCTCATTGAGCTCTCTCTCTTGGCGCAACCTCCGAGCCGGTTGATCATGGTTATAGCTTGCTATGCACTATAGTGCAATATTTCCTAGCCTCCTCTCCTCCTCAGGATTGGCTATGATATTGGCTGTTGTAGGTCTTCCATAGCATGTTATCCTTGTCTGCTAGTCATGCTATGTGATGAAACACTAGATGTCATCCAGGTACCTTACTAAATTAAGGTCAAGGTCAAGGTCAAGGTCATTCTTTTTTGAGCTGGTACCTACCATGTTAGTTGTCTCATGATCCACTACTATTTCTATGAGGTCGACTAGGTCAGCTAAAGATGTGTCTCTAATCTTGGTTAGTCCTTCCTTCCCTTATTAGTGGTATGCTAGTTCTACTTTCCCTAGATCTTTGTTTCTAGTGTCTTGGGTCACTCATCTGGTTTTCGAGGTTGCACTCCTAATACTTGGTTCACTTTTTAGCTTAATATACACACACTTACATGCTTGAGCAGTGTAACTCAATGTGAACTACTATGCAAAATAAGGCTTTCCAGTTTTCACATGCAGTTAAGTGTCCCCATGATGTAGGGTGCAATCTTTGATGAACTCAATCATATCCAATCAATTTCATGCAATTGTAGATCTTTTGTATAGATTGTGTTTACTCCTAATAACAGTTGATTTTGGGTCCCTCGTGGGTTTTGATAGGTGGTTAACCCCAGACGGTCAACTTAGGTCTCTACCAGGGGGTAAGTGATTGGTGGTCGGTAATTTCAGTCACTTTTGGACTGTTAGGTCAAAGTTCTAGGGACAATAAACTCTATGGTCTCATCTGCGAGTTTGAGGTCTCAACCTGGGTTGCTCGGTAGCAGCTAGAAGTTGGCCCCTAGTAGGTCTTGGATTGGTCAAAATTGGTATTTTGGATAACCCATCCAAGTCCTAAATTCATGTTAGATATGATCAATGCCCCACCCTCATTAGGTGCTACCAATGATCCATGGTGCTCAAAGTTGTAAGGCCCCCATTATGAGGAGAAGCCAAATGTGAGCCCGGACATTGGTTGAGTCCTGACTTGTATATCAAATGAGGTCTATGTGACCGGATGGCAAAAAGGTGATTGTTGTGGGTCTAATCTTTGGGTTAGACGGAGTGGTTAAGCTGGTAGCAACTCGAGGCGCATTGCATCGAGTTGCGGTGTAAGGGAGTTAAAAGGGGTCCCTATTGTGGTAAAGGAAATATTCCTTGGAATATTCTGTGGCCGACTAGTGGAGGCTCATGTGGTAGGTCGGTCAGCAGACTGCTGACCTAACGACTTTCGCGGGCTATAAAAGCTAAACCCCTTCGCATCCATCTCTCACTCATCTTTCACCCAGTCAGAGCTATTGTTCCAGCTAGCCTTAAGCTCTTCACCTATCTTCTGTCTAGATCGCCATCTAAGCTTCATACAGTGGAAGCACACGGGTGGACAGAGCCATCTTTGTATCAGTTGTTTGGAGTTAAAGAATTTACTAATTCTTCTCTTATTTGTTGTGTACTCTCTATCTATTTCTCAGATTCTGTTCGTTGCACCGTGTAATATTTTACATGGTATCAGAGCCCAGGGGGCTCTAGAGATCGGAGAGCGTGCAAGAGGCAAAGGCTTCAACAGCAAAGAGAAACTATGTCGACTTTCGAAAGCGGTGCAGGAGGTGGTGTTGCTATACTGGCTATTCAAACACTGAGGATTCGTCCACCAACCTTCAGCGAAGGCAAGTTAGATGATACAAACTACACATTGTGGAAGTTCAAAATTACAACTATCCTTGATTCTTATGAGCTTCTGGAGACTGTGCTGGGGACTGACGCAGAACCACAGCCTACCCCCGACCCATCAAATCCTAGTGTGATGATTCCTCGGAATGCAGATCTTCTACGAGCTTGGAAACGAAGGAATGCAGATGCATTGTGTGCCTTAGTTACAAGCTTTTCTGACAGTGTTTTGACTTTGATTCGGCATACAACCAAAGCGTCAGAGGCTTGGAATGTACTAAGGAGTCAGTATGAAACACGAAACCAAACAAGGATTCAAAACTTGGAGAATCAACTAGCAGCGGAGAAGTTTGCTGAAGGAGAGATGGTTGAAGCATTCATCACTCGGATTAAGAATCTGCGCAACCAGATGGCTGGCACTGGGATACAAAAGACTAGCGAAGAGCTAGCTCAGAGGTGTCTTTGGATTTGTCCACAAAAGTTTGATGGACTAGTAACTGCCCTTAATACTCAGGTTAGACCTCAAGCTTTGACTTTTGAGTAGTTTTGTGCATTATTAATGGAGGAGGAATTGAGGCTGAAAGCTCGAGAAGGAAGCAACAATGGAGATGCTGCATTCTCTGCCAATGCAAAAGGCAAAGGTGTTTCCTCCACCAAAAATAATGGTGACAAAAAGAAGAAGGGTGGCAAGAAGAAGTTTCAAGGAGAGTGCTTCTACTGCAAGAAGAAAGGACATGTAATTGCAGATTGTCGTGTCAAGAAGGCAGATGAAAAGAATGGTACCCTTAAAAGTAAAGGGAAAGAGACAGCCAATACGGCTGAAGCAGAGTTGGAATTATTCATGGCGACCATTGAGGAAGTGTGCTCCTCGGCGCAAGAAGAATCTACCATTGACTCATGGATGTTGGATAGTGGGGCCTCCCGTCACATGACCAACAAGAAAGGTCTATACAGTTCTATGTAGCCTCTACAAGAATCCATCACTGTGACGGTTGGAAATGATGCTAAATGCCCTGCTACGGGCACAGGTACTATTTCTTTTGTTGCTGCAAATGGTGAAGTCAAAAAGCTTTCAAATGTGTTGTATGTTCCCGAAATCAGGAGAAATCTCTTATCAGTTGCTGCCATAACTGATCTTGGTCATGAAGTGAGGTTCAAGAAGACAGGTGCAGAAATTATTGATAGTGCTGGCACAATTGTTGGCAAAGGAGAAAGAAGGAACAACCTGTATGAGCTAAGTGCTCTTACAGCCACCGCTGGAGTGGGCACAAGTAAGCTTTGGCATGAAAGGTTTGGACACATCGGATTTGCAGTATTGAAGGAGATGCAAAAGCAAGGTATGGTTGCTCACCTACCTACAATAGCTGAATTGAAGGAACCATGTGAAGCTTGTATGATGGGCAAGCAACAGAGAAAGGCATTTCCACAAGAAAGCAAGAATAGAGCACAGGCTCCTCTAGAGTTGGTGCATGCTGACTTGTGTGGTAAGATGCCTACACAGGCCTTGGGGGGATCTTCTTATTTTATGTTGATTGTCGACGACTACAGTAGGAAGATGTGGGTGTACTTCCTTCATGATAAGGCTCAAGCTTTTGGTAAGTTTAAAGAATGGCTAATATTTGTTGAGAATGAAACAGGGAAAAGTGTGAAGAAATTTAGAACAGATGGTGGTGGTGAGTTCAACTCAAAGGAGTTTGAAGGCTTTTGCAAGAGCAAAGGGATCAAGCATCAATTGACGACGCCTCACACACCTCAGCAGAACGGTGTTGTGGAACGCAGGAATCGTACCATTGTGGAGATGGCAAGATGCATGCTAAAGGGCAAGGGATTGCCTAACCATTTTTGGGCTGAAGCTATTAATACTGCAGTCTACATTCTAAATCAGAGCTATACAAAGGCTCTCAAGGGAAAAACACCTCATGAGGCTTACACTTGTAAGAAACCATCTGTCTCACATTTCAGAATTTTTGGATGTGAATGTTATGCACATGTTCCAGATGAGAAGAGAAACAAGTTACAACCAAAAAGCAGAAAATGTATCTTCTTGGGTTATAGTGATGAGCAGAAGGCTTACAAATTATATGACCAAGAGGCAAAGAAGATCATCGCAAGCCGTGATGTGGTGTTCAAGGAGGAGCCGCATACAGTGGAGGAGGGGAAGGCAAGTTCTTCCACTTTATCATCAAGCGAAGAAGTAGTCCACTATGAACCTGTCCCGAGAGCTATCCCTATCCTTAAGGAGGAGGAAGCATCATCTTCAGATGATGAGGAAAAAGTTCACCAACCTGACATCACCCCACCGGAAAAGCCATTGCCGCGCTGGGTGAAGCAGCTCTATGACCACAATAATCCTATGCCTGCATCTGTTGAGGAGAAGGTAGATGGACCAAGGAGGTCTCACAGAATAGAGGAGCAAAGGAGGGCTTTTGCTCACATAGTCAATATGGCCTTGATGGTTGAGATTATGAGAGAAGTAAAGGAGCCAACTGACTTAGAAGAAGCACTTGCAGATCCATCATGGAAGGCTGCTATGCAGGCGGAGTATGATAGCATAATGAAGAATGACGCTTGGGAGCTGGTGGATCGACCAGCAAAGCGGAAGGTTATTGGCACCAAGTGGATCTGGAAGGTAAAGTACAAGGCTGATGGTACCTTAGAAAAGTACAAAGCTAGATTGGTTGGCCAAGGATTTTCACAAGTTGAAGGGTTTGATTTTCAAGAGTCATTTGCCCCAACTGCTAGAATGACCACTATTCGCATGGTACTTGCAGTGGCTGCCCACAAGAAGTGGCCAGTGTACCAAATGGATGTTAAGTCAGCGTTCTTAAATGGTGACCTCAAGGAGGAGGTGTACGTGGCTCAGCCACCAGGGTTTGAGGCCCCCCATTCTGAGAACAAAGTGTGCAAACTGAAGAAGGCATTGTATGGGCTGAAACAAGCCCCCAGAGCATGGTACCAGTGGATAGATAGGTTCTTTTTAAACCTAAACTTCAAAAGATGTGCCTCAGATGCTAACTTGTATGTTTACAGGGAAGGTAAAAAGTCTGTAGTGATTGTCCTATATGTGGACGACCTTCTTATTATAGGTGACTATGAAGATATGATCAACCAAACTCGAAAGGCTTTCAGTTCTGAGTTTGAAATGACAGACTTGGGCTTGCTGCACTATTGTTTGGGGATTGAAGTCTGGCAAGAGCCAGGAAAGATCTTCATCTCTCAGAAGAAGTATGCATGGGAGATCTTGAAGGCATTTGGCATGACCGAGTGCAAGGAGATAGCTACACCTATGGAGGTGAATGCAAAGTTATCCGTCGAGGATACATCAGCACTAGCAGACATTGGGAGGTATAGGAGGTTGGTCGGTAGTCTGATCTACTTGTGTAACACCAGACCAGATATCAGTTTTGTTGTTGGTTTTTTGAGCAGGTTCTCAAACAAACCTCATGAGAGTCATTGGAAGGCTGGGATGCGGGTGCTCAGATACTTGAAGAAAACTCTTGACTATGGTATCACATACAGTTTCGGAACTTCTCTTGTGGGAAACTTTGACTCAGATTGGGCAGGAGACATTGATTCCAGGAAGTCAGTTTCTGGTTATTGTTTCTCTTTGGGTTCAAGAATTTTCTCTTGGATTAGTAAGAAGCAACCAATAGTGGCATTGTCTTCTACCGAAGCAGAGTACAAGGCAGCTTGTTTTGCTGCATGTGAAGCCGTATGGTTGAGAAGGATTCTATGGCATATGGGAGTGCAGGATGAAGAACCAACTGTGCTGAGATGTGACAATCAGAGTTGCATCCCCATTGCCAAAAATCCAGTGTTTCATGCACGCACCAAACATATAGAGATCCAGTATCACTATGTGCGTGATTTGATGGAGGATGGGATAGTGGAATTGGTCTACTGTCCAACAGAGGAGAATGGAGCAGATATCTTCACCAAAGCACTTACGAAGGATCTGCTTCAAGTTCATCTTCAGAGACTCGGCATTGGGCCGAGGAGATAGTTCACCTATGTGTGGACATTGAGGGGGGGTGTTAGATATGATCAATGCCCCACCCTCATTAGGTGCTACCAGTGATCCATGGTGCTCAAAGTTGTAAGGCCCCCATTATGAGGAGAAGCCAAATGTGAGCCCGGACATTGGTTGAGTCCTGACTTGTATATCAGATGAGGTCTATGTGACCGGATGGCAAAAAGGTGACTATTGTGGGTCTAATCTTTGGGTTAGACGGAGTGGTTAAGCTGGTAGCAACTCGAGGTGCATTGCATCGAGTTGTGGTGTAAGGGAGTTAAAAGGTGCCCCCGGCCCGATGGTAAAGGGAATATTCCCTGGAATATTCCGTGGCCGACTAGTGGAGGCTCATGTGGTAGGTCAGGCCGACCTAACGACCTTCGAGGGCTATAAAAGCTAAACCCCTTCGCAGCCATCTCTCACTCATCTTTCACCTAGTCAGAGCTGTTGTTCCAGCTAGCCTTAAGCTCTTCACCTATCTTCTATCTAGATCGCCATCTAAGCTTCACACAGTGGAAGCGCATGGGTGGACAGAGCCATCTTTGTATCAGTTGTTTGGAGTTAAAGAATTTACTGATTCTTCTCTTATTTGTTGTGTACTCTCTATCTCTTTCTCAGATTCTATTCGCTGTGCCGTGTAATATTTTACAATTCAGCCATCTAAGTGGGCTATGTACCTATCCTAGTGGTTAGAAGATGATGTAGTGATGGTTGAGAATGCTTCTGTTAATCCGCAATTGGAGAAAATAGTTCAGCCTATGCAGTATGAAGATGATGATACCCCTATTCTCATTCCTCGCAGCCATTTTTCACGAAGTCATTGGGCTAGAGAAACCACTGAGACGGTGGTAAGGATTGGAGAGAAACAAATTCCTTTGATTGCTTTAATCGATCATGGTTCTGAGATTATTGTTTGAGTATGCTTCCTTAAAAAATCTCTTAATGAAAATTTCCTTTAGGATATTAAAGTTGTTTTGCTCAATGTTGTCTAGGCTAGTAAACCAAGTTTGTCCCTTGTCTCCTATGATAGAGTCCAATAGCTTGTGCATGTTGAGTAGGGTCCATGAGGTTGTTTTCCTCTCACACCTACTCAAACTACTCAATGAAGTTGTAAGGATTGTTAATTATCTAATACTTCTTAAGTTCATTTGCAAGTATAGGTATCTTGGTCTGGCTTCTAACATTTGGAGTGATTCAAGTCTAGCTAGTAACAAAGTTGCCAGGGCTGCTCCACTTTGCTCTGTGTGGCAATGTTATCTAACAATCGCTTCGTGAGAAGCTCATTCAATATAAGATCAGCCCCTAAGACTCTCTCCATATTGGTATTTTATCCTACTCTGTTTTTATACCTGTGAATAGCTAGGACTCATTGGATCTCATTGAGCTCTATCTCTTAGCATAGCCTATGAGCATGTTGCTGTTGGTTATAGCTGGCTAAGCATTGCAAGGAAATTTTTCTCAGCCTCCTCTCCTCAAGATCAACTATAATTTCATATACAAATCTCTCATGGTGTGCTATTTTCATTTGATGGTCATATTGTGATATGAGCTATTGTATGTCGATGGGAAAATCTCCTAGGTCAAGGTATTGGTTGTCTATGTTCGTGCTAGCACCTACCATATTAGAAGTCTCTTGAACCACTAAGGTGTCAATGAGGGTGATTAGGTCAGCCAAGGACACGTCTCTAATCGTGGTTCATTCCTTTCTTGACTCGGTTATCACGTCGTTTGAGACTGTTCACTTCTCAGTGTTGGGTTTCTTGGTTTGTTTTGTAGTCCAAGGGTTTTGCAAGTCCTACTGGTGGGTTTGTTTCTTAGCTTAGTTTCCCTTTAGTGTGTTCCTTATTAATTAAATCACTTCATAAGTTTATGCCTATCCACACACTTGGATGGTCCAATGTAAGGTGAGTTGCGCACAATCAGGCTTTCAACTTTTCTCATGCACCTGAGTGCCTATAATGCAATGTGCAGCTTTCATTGAAATCATTCACACACACATCTTGTCAGTCAGTTACGTATGGCTGCAGCTCTTTTATACAGCTTGCAATCACACCTAGTAGTCAACTTTGATCCTCTATGGGGTCCTGATGGGTGGCCCCCCCATGTAGTCAAATAGTATCTCTATTGGGAAGTAAATTGCAAGGGATTGGCCAATTTGGTCAATTCCTAGGCTTGTCACAATAGAATTTTGTATATATATGGTGTTGGTCTGCTCTATGGTCACACTTGTAGGTTTGGGATCCACCTAGGGTCACTTTTGGTAATAAACTCATAGCCTTTGGTAGTCTTTGAATTTGGATGTTCGAGTTGTAGGTATTTGTCTAGACTCGGCCATCCCACTGGTGAGTTTTGGCTTGTCTAAATGGTTGCATCAGACTCAGATAGGGGTACATGTTAACCCTCGGAAGAGCCCTCAGAAGACCAAGATGGGAAATCTAGAAAATTAGAAGCAGGAGATGACTCCAAGGCCAGAGGAAGATGGAGGACAAAGGCACAATAAGTACAATTTTAAGACACAAAGCATAGGAAAATTTCTAAATGTAAGAGGGAGATGCAAGCGCACCTTAATATTTTTGTAAAAGATCATTGAGCTCTCTCCCTTGCAAGTTGTAAAGAATGAGAGACACGGGTTAAACACCAAGAAAACGGGGTTTCTACTACAAGAAAATCTATCTTGTACTATCAACAACCATATTTTTCATATTTGATATGATCACCATAAAGGAAAGAACACCATGAACAAGAAATCTTCACGCAACTTCATGGAAACAATTCTCCCACGGCTTTAACTTTAACAAAATCCACAATTCTCTTCATTTTCTTCGTAAAATTCTTTGATAGACATTTAAAACACAAAAAAATACTCCACTTTGAATGGAAAGATATCACGTATGATTCATCTTCAAAGATTCTATAGCTTTCTCTCACAATCTCTCATAAATAGATACATTGGTTTGCATAGAATTGGCTATCTCTGACTTTCTCTCTATGTGGTACATCATATCCTCACTACAATACTCAATAATCACTCACAATAACCCTTCTTTGGTCGTGGACACCCCTCCCAAGAGGTATGTCTGATATGAAAGGTCACTAGAGCCACTATAGTGACTCTTCACAGCTCACTATTGTCACTTCACTCTAGTCTTCTCTTGAGTCTTCAGAAGCTACTTCTTCCACTTGCATTCACCTCTTTACAAGGCTAAAAAACTTTCCCAAAGTACACCCTCATCTAACAAAACATTTATAAAGGCTTACAAAATAGAACATGAACAGGAACAGAGGCTCTACAGAAGCTCAATAGAGGGTTACATAAGGTCAACAGAAATCATCCAACTCAACTAAAACCAATTAAAACCATGAAAAACCATTCAATGAGCTTTCAAGCAACGTAAAAATTCATCAATCATCACTCCATCCTTCCATACATAAGAAAAATAGAACAAAACAGAAGCAAAACAGAAGCTATCAGAACCAAACAGAACCTAACAGAACATCACACAGAACTTCATATCTCTACTGAAAAACATCATGAGCTTATCAAAACCATTCCACCCTATCTAAAACACTCTCAAACCACTTGGAAACCATTCAATCATCATATTAAATCATCCATTCAACCCATAAAAACAACAAAAATCAACCAAAAAATACCGATCATTTCAGCATTCAACATATCCCCACACTTAGTAAGGGAGCATCCTCACAACCTAGGAAAAAGAGAATACAAGTTTAGCAAATAGCTCAACTCGATCTTCTTTAGCATCTTCAAGAAACCATCCAACCACGACCCCAACTTATAACCTACATCTAATAAAGAATACAACGAAAGGAAAACACCTTTATCCATTAACACATCTTATGAACAACAGAAAATCATAACAAACTCATGAAGGATATAAGAGGTTTCTTCCATCCATCAATCAAATAGAATCACAAACCACCATCTAACAGCTTCTCAATCAAGTCCATCTTCATCTTCAACTCCATGTAAGAAGGATAATACACCACACATACATAACATAACATACACAAAACTTATATAGACATAATACTAGGTATTCTAAATGGCACATGCCCCCAAAAAAATGGAGAGCAAAGAAAGAGTTTTTCCATTAAGAAAAGATGATACAACCAAGAAAAGGCTTCACTTCGAAGCAAGACAAAGATATTTCTTTTTAAACTGTATGCTAAGCTTGAGATGCTCCAAAGCTTTACTCTCATTGAGAGAATAGGAAAGAAGATCAGTAAAATCCAACAAATAAATAGAACAACAAAAATTAAGGGCTTGGAAAAAGGAATCAGTAAACAATGGATGATCAAAACTATAGCTCAACAATTGAGTTTGCAATGGATGGATATTAGATTTATGAAAGACACTTCGTAAACGCTGAGCTTCCAAAGCATCATCCTCCAAAGGCGGATGCCAAGCATGCCCTCTACACTAGGAGGTCTATTTATGATAAGTCTTCAAGCTTTCTGCTAACAAGAGTTCCACTGAATGAACATACATGATTGCTTTCAAAATCACATCTCCCACATAAACATTTAGATCCTCCTCATCAAGAATTTGTAGATATCTTGTGAGATACATAAAAGACAATAACTGGGTTTCATGTGAAACTAGCTCATCCACAAATCTATCAAAGACAGCTCTCAGCAAATCTGCAGACCATAGATTTGACCACCCATCCTCTGGAGGTTCCAAATCCACATTGCTTAAGGAAATGTACAAGGAAAACCTCTACTAATTATACTTAATCCAAAAGGAGGGGGGAGGTGACACCAATTCAGCATAGTGAGTACAGTCGTCCTGCACACAATTCATTCATTGTTGAAGGCAGTCTACCTTAGCCAAAAACCCATCACATAGCTTAGCCTTTTGCTGCAATTGGTCAAGCTCCTCTTTAGAAGATAAGACATAAGAAACTACATGAGCTAGAGGAGGAATAGAGAGAATAAAAATTTTCTAGTTAAGCTCTTCAATAAGCTTTTTAAGGGATTCAACAATGTCTTGGGAATGCTACAATTGATCCTCACAAGTACCCAACTTACAAGCTGACTCTATCTTGTCATCAAGAGTTGCATTATTTTCTTTATTTAAAGACACATTCTTAGCTTCCAAGGTAGCTACTTTAGTTTCTAACTCTTTGATTTGGGCTTGCTAGGAATCCATCAAAGTAGTAGCTTTAGTAATTTGTTTATGAATGTCACTGAGGGTAGCTTTTTCAAATGCCAAGTACGCCAAAGCTTTGCTCAACTAACTAGTCAAGGAATCAACTTTATCTTGCAATGAGTTATAAACCCCATGTAAATAGACTAAAGACATGAAGGGAACTTTCCAATGTAGACTAGACACCAGAAATCAATAGGGAAAGTAGAGGTCTTGCTAACATCATTTGTAAAGATGAGGGAATTGGCTTATCTAGCTATCCATCCCTTTGAGCAACAAATAAGTTAGGACAAGACATGAATGAAGGGAGGAAACTGCTAGAAACAGGAGGGGTAGTGTCCTACATAGGAGGATCTGCCCATTGAAGCTAAAGGTGGACTAGGCAGCCCCATGGTGCGTCTGCGTTTAGTTCGAAAAAACTTGGGAGGGGGCTCATCCTCCATATCTGAATTTGGCTGTAATGGAGGAGAAGATGGAACACAAGGTGAAGGCTCCTTCAAAAGAGGAGCAGAATCAGCCATACTAGCACACCACCAGGAGGAGGGGAAAAAGTAATAATTTTTAAAAGAAAGACACCATAAGAAACATTATTGCATTGACCTTTTTTGACTCTTTGAAAATGTTGATCCATCTTAGCTAACATGAATGCAGCCCCAATCAAAGTTGGCTCCCTCAAAGATCTAAACAAACGTGGTAAAAAGCTCCTTAGATAGACATTTGGAACCAAGCTTTCCAGGTATGAATCTATCTTGGAGGAACTGGCATAGTTGCTTCCACACCGGAGAGGATATATGAGCAACAGAATCCCCAGAGCTAGTAATGACTTTGCTGGACACCAAAGGGATAGATGTCTCCTTCTGAAGAAGTGAAAGGATCTCCTCGGCGGTCAATAACTGATTGTCATTAGGTACAAAGGAAGCTGAAAGAGGCAGACATAACGCTTCACTAATATTGGCAATGGATAGGCAGAAGTATCGGAGACCAAACCAGACTGTTTTTTGTATGACGCCAGAAAAGAGTAGTAGAGCTTGTTGTCCCCACTAGTGGAAACTTAAGCACTAAAAATGAACGAAGACGAGCACGGTGAATACAATCCACCTCCAAGAGAAGGGAATAGTCATGCACTGGCAATGGCACATGCTGGATCACAATTGGGGGAGTAGAGGAAGATGCCATTCAGACTACACAGGATATCCACACACATACACAACTAAGAAAAATAGGAAAATTCATGCAAAAACCAAAAAAGCCACCACAAATAAAAATATCAAGAAAAAGAATTAGAAGAACAAACAGGATTGGACTAGACTTCCCCAAGAAATCCACATCCTACATAAAAAATTCAATGTGACCTACGCACTCATGCAGCTGAAAGCTTCATGCAATGCAGACGGTCAAGCACCCTGAAACCTTGTAGTAGGTACTCAAAAAGAACAAAAAGTCAAACACACCATATCCCAGACACTGACCAAATTCAAAACAGAATCACAGATTCAGACCATTAGAATAAACACATACAAATATGACCGACATGTCTGATTAAGAAATTCTAATCCCCATAAATGTTGGGCATATACCTAAGAAGGTGCAGTGAAGTGAGTGGGTGATTGCTACCAAATTCCTTTTAACCAATGAGAAATTAAGTTGCAATTAATTAGTAATTAAGCCCTTAATGCATGGTGAATCGAATTCGCAACCCAACCCCACTCAGACTAATTTGACTAATGGACTAGGGGTCTCTAAAAAATGCAATTCATTGTTAAAAATTACATGACCTTTGGCGCAAAGCGCATGCATGCGTGACTTTGGGGGTTCATTTTTAATTACCAAAATTAATGTGTATGTAGTGCGTATGTGTATGCTCTATGGATTAATTTTAGAAAATTAGGTGGGTTATTATGCCAAAGTGCTCGTGCAATGGCAGGGGTTCCTTTTACAATTAAAAGTTAGGTTCATTTTAGTTACAAATTTAGGAAAGTGCATTGTGTTAATTTTGTGGGTGCAACGGTCGCTTAATTTTTTTATTACAATTACTTGTGTATGACTATGCATGTGAAGGAGGGAAAGAGGAAAACTTGCCGGCATGTGGACACCCAAAAGGTCTGTTGTGCAAAATCCTACTTATAAATAATCCAAAAGATAGGAAAATTCCTTATACACAACCAACAAGGTGACCAAAGAGCAGTTACCTCATGGCATTTACAAAAAAACCACATCCTAATATAAAAACGAACAGGGACAAAAGAGGGTTTGGCATTTAGGTGATTGTGTGTTAGGTTTGTGTGTTTTGTTTTATTATTTTTTAAAATAAATATTATTTTATTTTTTAAAATTTAATTTTGAAAGATTTGTGTATATGTATTTAGAGTTGGGTTTAGGTTTTGTTTATTTTTTTCTTAATCGATTATAAGATGGCTATGTGATTAATATATATTTTTAATTTTTTTTCATTCATCCAAATGTAAGTTAAAAGCTAAGAAAAGATGTCCAATTAATTTTCCAAAATTTTCCAAAATTTTTGAGCCATTTTTGGAGTGGAAAAAGAAGTTTTCAAAGAATTTATATGAAAAATAAGGACTTTTTATCTATTAATTGTAATCATCTTAGCAAATGAAAGTGATCCAAAAATATGAAGAAAGATGAGTATGATTTTTTATTTTTATTTTTTTGGAATTTTTTTTACTTTTCAACCATTTTTAGGTAAATTTCCATGAAATTAAAAGTTTTTATTTATTTTCTAAATTTTTGTGAACAATCAGCTAAGAAAAATTGTGAAAATTTTCAAAACGTTGGTAAATTATTTCAAAAATTTTCATATTTTTGATATTTTTGTGGAATTTTTATACATTTTTAGGATTTTTATAAGGTTTCATATGTGTTTTAAGTGTTTTTCGACTTTTAAAATTTCAAAATTTCAAAAAAATGTACGCGGGTTGCGTGTCAACTGCTTGTAAATAAGAGCTAGCACGTCACCTCATGGAAAAATGGCACGCACGTCCTCACGTGTGAACAACGACAATCTCGAACACATGGCACGAGAGGGAAAGTCGGCATGCGAACGAGGCCTAAGGAGGCACACGCGCACAGGATACAAACAAAAAGAGACATCACGCGTAGGAAAACAGAGTAAGAACCACGGGCCAACCATCGCGAGGGAACGAGGAAGGAAAAGGGGGAAGAGTGAAATATGAGTAGGTGATGTGGGGTGCATTGGTGGTGTCTTTTTGTTTTTCAAATTAAATTGAATGTAAATGTAAGGTTATTTGCTGGTTTTTTTTAAAAATTATGATGATTATTTTTTTGTTAATTTATAAGGAGTTGGGGGGGGGGGGGGGGGGGGTATGTGAAGTGGGTGGCAAAGGGGCGAGGAGAGTTAGGGGGGTATGGGTGAGCACCAAGTGGGGGGCTAGGTGGGAGAGGAGCAGGTGTGGAGGAGAGGTGGTGGAGTTGGAGGAGGTTGGAGAAGAGGTGGTGGAGTTGGAGGAGAGGTGGTGGAGGTTGGAGGAGAGGTGGTAGAGAAGAGCAAGCCAGAGTGTGTCCAACAAGGCGGCCAAGCGACGAGGGGCAGTGAGGAGGTGGCGTGAGCCTCCAGCAGTGATGGCCAGGCGACGAAACATGCGGCATGGGTGGTGTTGTGGCGACTCTAGGAGGCAGTTGCAGGCGACGACTGAGATGTTGTGCACAATTTGGAGAGCAGCGGCAAACTCTAGCAGTTGCAGGCGGCTACCAGGCAGCAGGTGGCTCCTAGGGGGCAGAGTAGTGGTGGCCAACGGGGGAGGAGGGAGAGGTAGAAGGGGGAGGAGATGGATGAGGGAGGGTGAGGAGGAGGAGGTGGAAGAAGGGGAGGGAGCCCGAGGGAGAAGGAGGAGGAAGAGGGAGAGGAGAGAGGAGGGGGTGCAGTTAGGGAGAGGGGGGGGTGAGGGGGCACGTGGGAACGGGGGGGGGGGGGGGGGGGGGGGAAGTTAGGATAGGGGGGTAGGAAATGGGATGGGGGCTCATGAGGGGAAAAAGGGGGGGATGGGGGAAATCGGGATGCGGGCCATTAGTGGGATAGGGGGGTAGTAGGGGAAGGTTGGTAAAATCAAGGATAAGGCGCCCCATGTCTCTCGTGCATGCGCGGGGTGGGGGTAAAAAAAAATTACATTGCAAGAAAATGAGAGGATGAGCAGGAGCATGGTGGAAATTACGAACGTAACTACAACATCAGAAAACAAAAACAAGGGCGTTCACACGTAAAAACCCGTGCGACATCAAGATGCAAAATCAGACGAAAAGTAATTCTAAAATATTCATCCACTAGAACGAAGTGTGGAAAGAAGGAAGAGTGGGCAAGACAATCTGTCGAATAGGCCTATCATATCAAAACACCATTTTGACAAAGATAGTTCCCATTCACATGGAAAAAACCATAAAAACACACCCAAAACTGGAAAGAAAAATTAATACGGAAAGATCTGGTAGTCGAAACCCGGTGAGGTGAATATAAAAAATGTATGCAAGAATGGGTTGGACAAGATAGGTAAGGTTGAACGTAGTTTCAGGGACGTTAATATGCGTTCGCATGGAAAAAATGACAAAAAGATCAACAAAAACAAAGTTGAAAATTAATACGGAGAAATCCATGTATCAGAATGGAGGGCAACAAAAAGGAAAAATGCCAAGGGAAGCTTGTGGGACAGGGATGTCAGGTCAAAGCGTGGGTCAGATGGCATTAGGGGATGTTCACATGAAAAACTAGAAAAAACAAGCATAAAAATTCACGAAAAATTAATAAAATAAAATTGGTAGGTTGGAACATGGTGGAAAAAAAAGGAAAATCATGCAAGGAACCATGCTAGACAAGGTTATGCAATCAAAATTAAATTTTGAGGTGGTCAAGGTAGATTCACATGAAAAAAGATAAAAAACACACCTAATAATACCATAAATTACAGAAAATGTAATAACGGACAACCTGTACATTAGAATGATGGGTAGTAAAAAGGAAAAATATCCAAGAGTAGGTCAAGGCTAAATGGACAGAAAATTTCTTAAAAATTAACAACGCATGATCTGTGTCTCAGAACAGGGGGCTATAAAAGGAAAAGTGACCAGTTTAAAGGGATGAACAAGGTTGTAAGCTGAGATTGTCATTTTGGTAAACGTAGGATATGTTCACATGGAAAAGCAACAGATCAAAGGAAAAAGGTAAACGAACAAAAAAACAACCCCAAAACGGGTTGAAAAGAGGATAGGTGGGTGGGGAAGGGACCCCATTAGGGTTTGGTATGCTCAAATCGTTTGAGAGGGATGCTTCCATAAGGGTATGCACAACGGATGTGTAGGGATGCATCCCCACACTTAAGACCTTAATAGATCAAAATGTCGATGCAACAGGAGCCTAACACAAGATCATAACCCATATACATACGTCCCCACACTTAAAACATAACCAACTCCTAAAATTAAAAGAGGTAGGGCTAGAAAAAATTGGTCCAATTTGCCGATGATTGAGGGAAATCGTCGTCATCGCATGAAGAATCTTATTCGTTGGCAAGAGATAATAGTGCTCGCCATGTCGCACTCGTCCCCACCATGTTCCACACAGCAACACCCAAGGAGGTAGTTTTTTTGTTGAAACGTTGGTGAGGTTGTCGATGGTGAGGTATACAATCCTTAATCTCGACAATTATTCATGTTGAAATGATAGATTACACTAAACAAAATGAGGTGTAGAGTGATGGCAGAGGAGGCCCTTCCCATGCATGCATAGGGAAATGAGAACATATCTATCTCCAAGTGTTGAAACATCCCTCAATCCTCACCTCTCAATTGATGTGAAGGAAATCAATCACACTCAGCCCCCCTGTCTCATGCTTTGTTGATGAATACAGGAGGGCAACCGAGTTCCTCACATCCCATTGGTTGAATCCTCACTACCACTTAACACAATATTTGTGAGTTTGGGAATCTTCCAATTCCCACTTTTTGAATACTAAAAAGGTGGCACCCGGATAACATGCTCATAATTTTCTCAAAACCATATGATGTGACCTATCATTGGAAAGCGCTTGAAAAATGGAATCTATTGAGCTATAGAGCACTAGATTTGGAGTTATAGTGTTCAAGTTATGACAAATCCAAAGATTTGACCACGTGTCCCAAACTTATGGGAAATTCCCATATTCCCCAATATGGTATTACTTGTGTAAAGGTTGTATGCATTGTGTGCAATTGATGGTGCAATAGTGCATCCCACCCTGTGTCGACATACGGTGCGAGAAGGAAGGCCAGGGAGCCTTATAGTGCCCTGCACAGGAACAAATTTGTGCTTTGTGCATTGAGAGGCCCATCCCATGTGTGCAATGCTCCATTCACACATCTCACCTCTTTGTTGAATATAAAGGGCAACCTTTTGATGCATCAAGTGGAAAGGAAGCCAAGGAGGGGTGGAAGGCGGCTGTGAGGGGCTAACAGAACAAAGCCACATCATCAGGATCAACAAGAAGGCTATCATGAGCATTAGGTAAAGCCATATGACCATCGTGCAAGGAATGAGGAAGCTATTGACGGTGACTGTTAGGATCCCCAAGGAGGGTAATACAACTTGAGGCGATATCCATTAATCAAGAAGGGATCATCCGAAGCATCAACTGTCTACAGAGCCATTAGGGTTGATGGCAAGTACCTTATAAGGGCATATCCAACGTTGTTAAAGCTTGCCTCCTGGAAACTTGCCAAATCAAGAATCATAGGCTAGGACTAAGTCACCTTCTTTGAACTCCTTCTGCTTTGATGAAGTTGTCATGATAGGCCTTTTTGCGAGCTTGCATGGCTTCCATGCATTGTAGGACCATCTTACGAGTCTCATCGAGACATTCCAAGTGCAAGAGACGGTGTTGCAGAGACTCCTCATCTCCCAAGAATTCTTTGATAGCCATGCGTAAAGAGGGAAGACGGCTTCTGTTCCATATACCAACTAGAAAGGGATTTGTCCTGTAGTAGACTTATGGGAGGTTCTGTACGACCAGAGGGACTCTGCAAGTCGATCGTCCCAATCATGACAATGTGCAATAATTGTTCTTGTCAAAATAGAGCAGAGGATGTGGTTGGTAACTTTGACTTGGCCATTGGCTCAAGGGTAATAGGGTGTGGACTTACGATGGTGGATCTTGTACAACTCTATCAATTCTTCCATAATCTTGTTAAGAAAGTGAGTACCTCTGTCACTTACGAGCTCTAGGGAACTGCCAAAATGGATGATGATATTCTCATACAGGAACACGGCTATAGTCTTGCCATCATCCCGCTTTAGAGCTTTGGCTTCACACCACTTGGTTCCGCAGTCTATATAGACCAAGATGTATTGTTTTATTTCCTTCTGGTTGGTAGATCAATGGGACCAATGAAGTTGATTCCCCATTTCTTGAACGACTTTAGGGGAAGAATGGGTTGCAGTAGCATGGCATTGGATTTGGTAGGATTTCCCATGCAATAGTCATAGGAATCCTTGTAGAGGGTCAGCCACCACCAATATCCTGTAAGCAAGGCCTTTCTGGCTATCACTTCTCCTGCAAAGTGTCTGCCACAAGGCTCGTCATGGTATGCTTTCAAAACTATGCTAATCTCTTCTCCTACAACACATCTATGTAATACCTTGTCCTTGCCTTTCTTGTATAGAGGACTACCTAACAAGGTGTAGGGGGTTGATTCTAACAAAAGCTTCTTCTTCTCACAGCTCAAGATACCAAGGGGATACTATTGGATTGCCAAGAGGTTGGCTATGTCTATGTACCATGGGGTAACAATTTCGACTAGAAAACAATGAAGCATCAAGAAGGTCTGTATTATCTTGCTCCTCTTCTTCATTGCTTTTAGGGATTCACGATAGATGATCAGCTTAGACATGGGAGCGATCGGTTTTGGTAACCACTTCAAAGTCGAACTCCTGAAACAAAAGGAGCCATCTTATCATTCTTTCCTTCACATTGGCCTTGTTTATCAGGAAGGACAAGGCTTCATGGTCCACATAGAATTTAAAGTGCGTCAATAGTAGGTAGTGTCGACGGAACTTTTCTAAGGCAAACACCATTGCTAGGCACTCAAGCTCTGTCACTGTGTAGTTTCATTCTCTATTGGTTACTTTTCGTCTTGCATAATAGATAGGTTGATCTAACTTTGAGGGGCCCTTTTGGCATAAGATTGTAGCTAGGCCTTTGACTGATGCATGAGTGTGCACATGTAACTCCTTTGTCCAATCAAGAGGTTGCAAGATGGGTGCCTCTATCAAATACTACTTCAGGGTGTTGAATGCCTCGTCACACTTAGTGGTCCACGTAAACTCTGCATCTTTCCTCAGGAGTTTATGCAAGGGAGATGCCTTTGTTGCAAAATGTGCAATGAACCTTTTGTAATAGCCCACATGGCCAAGGAATCCCCTCAATTGTTTGAGGTTGGTTGATGCTATCAAGGTTGCAATCTTCTCAATCTTGGCAACATCTATTGCTATCCCTTGTGCAGAGACAATGTGGCACAAAAGAACTCCTAGACGAGACACTAAAGATGCATTTGTCGAGGTTGAGAGAGATCCAATACTCTTAACATCTATCAAAGCACTGCTCTAGGTGTCCCCAATGCTCACGAGCCTTTCAATGGAGGCTTAACTCGCTCTTTGGGAAGCTGAAAGGGTATCATTGTGGTTTCAGGTTTGAATTGGGGACTAGTTACTTCTTGGCTTGAGGACTTGTCTTTTGAGGACGCATCCAAGAACGTCACATAACATGAACCTTCTACATCTTGTTTGAGTTGCCGAACTAGTGGTTGTTGGCACAATGCATCATCATCATCCTCTCTTAAGAAGGATGTATTAGGGTGGCAAGAACCACTGTTGAAAGAAGGATTATTCTTCTTAATCCATTTCTCATAGTGGTTTTGCATATGACGTGACTCATTAATCAATCCAAAGGGTATTAGAGTCATTTTGTCAAACAAGGAATCTTTGCCTGTTGCTGAGGCTTTAGGAACTTCTAGAACTTCTTCCTCATATCTGCCTTCTATGAGGAGGATAGACTCTTCTAGCTTGCTTTTATAGTCTTCTTTTGCATTGTTATCTTCATCCTCTTCAGATTCTATTTTTACCTTTGTGGTGGTGAGGGCTCTGTAAAAGAAGAACACACTCTCTGTTATGTCCTCTGCTTCTTCTTCTTTTTTTGACTCTGTCTCTGTCTCTGCTTTTGGCTCTGTCTTTGCTGCTACCATGTAACAAGGAGAACAATACATCCATGCTTCTATCTCACTATTAGAGGTATTTTTAGAAGTCAATTCGGGTTCAGGCAGGAGGTATTCACCCATTGACAAAGACTTTGCTTCCTTTAGGAGTTGGCTTACAATGCCCACTATCAAGGACGGTGCCTTTGTGTTCTTGGGAAAGATGTGTTTGATAGATTCTTCATCTCCTGATGTATCATCTGTTACTTCATTGGAAGAGTCTATTACGACTTTGATGGAAGTGGATCCATTGCCATTTTGTGATCCATACAACTTCAACACCACTTTGTTAGGTTCTTTTTCTAGGGTTAGGGTTCCTTTGAACCAATCCATCCTTGCTCTTGCTTCAAAGAGCCAAGGTCTTCCTAGCAAAACAGAGGGTATGATGTCCCTCATTGTCACATCCATCATTATGTTTACTGATGAGCCTCTATCAATCAATGTGTTTGTTATAAAACATCCTTCAATCCATATGCCAATCTCTAGGGTTCCAATATCCAAGAAGGAGTTAGCCATATCCACTTTTTTTTACGAGTTTTGGGGCTTTATTGGACTTGGTTATTGCGGAGGGAGCAATCCATAAGCCTCATCTTCTTATCAATATTCTTTTAAATTTCTTTCGACAGCTAGGAGACAACATCAACTTAACTATTGGAATATTAGGTTAGGTTTAAAAGTGTCTAGGTCTTTGAACAAGTCATATTCTTTGATAGGATCCACAGGCTTCTCCAATCGGCTAGGGAATGGGGCCATACCCACATCTTTCCTTTTTCTTCTAGGAGTAGCAACATCTGCGCTTATTCTCCTTGAGGAGGTACTTAAGCATCCTCTATCTCATGGACCTCTGGTCTTATCTCTACAACTGTCTGTGGCTCTCTGTGGCTTTGTAGTGCTCTGTACTACATTGTTCTATTTCTCTCTACGAAGGTTGAACTTCACGGTCTTGGCAGAGGGAACGTTCTCTTTTGGAACTATGGGTTCTCCTTTCTTAGCACATGTTATTGCGGCAACTTCCAATTCCACCAAATTGGAAGCAGGTCCTTGGGTCTTCTATTGAGTATCAAGAGTAGCTTTCAAAGGAGTGGGACTTGGACAGTCTTTTGCAGTGTGGCTTTCTCCTTTGCATGTGCTGCATAAGGGCTTGTAGTCCATGGACCTTCTAGGGTTTGGATAGTTCAGTGAGATATAACCCTTTTCTCCACGTCTATAACACTACACCTCTAATCTCTGGCCACCGCCAGGCTATCGTCCTTTATAACTCTAAGAGGGAAACCTCCTTGGATCGAAATTAGTGTCGAATTCCCTAGGCTTTGGTCTAATGTTGTGCATGGTCATCTTGGATTCGAGAAAGTTGAATCTTGCTTCTTCATCTTTCTTTCTTCTATCATGCATCTCCTTTAGAGAGCAAATATCCTTTGTATGTTTCATCCTCAAATAGTATGAACAAAAGGCTCCAGGAATGGTAGGTTTTTGGATACATTCAATGGCTAAATGTCCCACTTTATGGAACTTTTCACACCATGTATTAGAATGCATCATATCTCTCCCACGTCCCACAGGAGTGGATATATTAGCGATATTCACGTTCAGCGTATGTACTGTTCTGTAATCACATCTATAAGCTCATTCTTGATATTTGTGACTTGGGCAGGTAGTCCTTCAGATTTTCATCTCTTGGAGTACTTGTAGTAGGGTTTTGGGAAGCTTCTGTGATTATTGCATACACTGGTTGGGTTGATCCAGAGGGTCCTCTGTTCTGGTTTTGATTCAGACTGGGGTTTGTTGATTCCAATTGGTAGGATTCCGTTGTTGTTGAGTTGCCATTGGGGGAATTGTTTGAGGATGTTGCTGTTGTGGTTGAACCATCATTTGAGGCACTGTCATCTGTGGCTATTGTGGATTCGGTGCACTGTACTACGGCATTGTTTGCATCTGGGGGTAGGGGTAGGGAACTGTCCCAGAGACTGCATTTGGTGGGTATACCATTCCTGGCATTGGAGGAGGTAAGACTCCTCGTCTTGAAGTCATTGACAACCTTGCTTCAACTTCATCATACAGCCATGCACCTTCCACTGTAGCTTGTAGGTTGCTTGCTCTTCTCAATTCCACAAACTTACGAATTTCTGGTTGTAAGCCTCTAAGGAAAACTCCCTTCTGGATGCCTTCATCCAAGTGATGGTTGGTCCATCTCTTTAGTATGGATTCTATTTTGCGAGACATAAGCTTCTACTCGTTCAGTAGAGGACTTAAGTTCATAAACTCTTCTCGCATCCGCTCTTCAAAACCTTCCCGCAAAGGCCTTGTCCCATGTGCCAAAAGCTCCTACTGCTTGTCTCTCATACCATTGAAATGCCGCACCTTTGAAAGTGGCAGGAAATATTTCCAACCAGTGCTCGGGGGTTCTTGCATTATTAGTCACACATGCTACCATAAACTCCACTACATGAAGATCAGGGTCTTCATTGTACTCTCCCTTGAAGATGGGCAATGGGACTACATTCACTGGTCGGTCATCAATATTTCTAGGACAGATTTGACTAGGAAGGAGACCTTGAGTCGCCATGATGGAGACTTCTGTAAAGAGTGCTACTAGGGTGTCAAAGGAGGCTTCTCCTACTAGCTCATTCTCAGCTTTGATTTTTTCCTTCTCTCTTCTCATGTACCTCTGGACTCATTCTAGTGCTTGCCTCTTGATTGCATCTTGACTACTCATGTACCTCTGGACTCATTCTAGTACTTGCCTCTTGATTGCATCTTGACTAGGAAGGAGACCTTGAGTCGCCATGATGGAGACTTCTGTAAAGAGTGCTACTAGGGTGTCAAAGGAGGCTTCTCCTACTAGCTCATTCTCAGCTTTGATTTTTTCCTTCTCTCTTCTCATGTACCTCTGGACTCATTCTAGTGCTTGCCTCTTGATTGCATCATTCATTAGGGAGTTAGCTCCACCCAATTGGTCTATACTCAACAAAATATAATCAAAGGGAGCTTCAGTCTCTAGAGGACTCTCTTGCCAACATTTCTTATACTTCCTTCTTTTCTACATCTCTGAATTCAGCTTTCAGTCTGCTACAGAGGGGAAGATATTCTATTCTAAAAGTGTCAAAACTTATTCTTTTGAGGATCATTATGGTGCCACCATCATAGTAATGCCAACTTCTGATGGTTTCAATGTGTATATTGTGAAGAACACTCTATTTGCTGGCTTCCAATGGATTGCTAATTGGACAAACAGGAGATTGTCAGTGCACCATGCATCCCACGTATCTTGTTGTTGAGCATCCATGAATAAATTCCAACTCGTTTCTTTCTTATTTTCGTGAACTTCCACTGACCATGACTTCTGAAGCTTCTTCACGATATCCCACTTGATAATGTCTGGAAACTTCTCAATGAATGCCAAATTTCCCATAGATGATCATTCTCTCTATTGCTGTACTTCAGTTTGTTCCTAAACAATTTGCTACCAAGATGCACATCTCTATTGCTTCAACTAGGAGAGGAAATAGTCCATCACATAGAGCCTACATCATGATGGTAATATGTTTCCACCATTGTGGAATGAGCTTCTTGTAGAAAGTGGCTTTGGCAATGATAATCTCCAATTCTTTAGTGGTAGAAGGAACTTTGCAAGCATCCATTGAATTCTTCTCTTCTTAGCAATGCCATTTTTTTCATTTTCAACCTCTTCTAATGTTGTTGATGGCAGTTTTCCCCGGCTGCGCATAAAAAACATGGAGCCCCAAGAGAAACACCGAGAAAATGAGGTTTCTATTCCAAGAAAATCTATATTTTACTATCAACAATCATGTTTTTCATATTTGATATGATCAACACAAAGGAAAGAACACCATGAACAAGAAATCTTCGCATAGCTTCATAGAAACAATTCTCCCATAGCTTTAACTTTAAAAAAATCCATCATTCTCTTCATATTCTTCATAAAATTCTTTGATAGACATTGAAAACACAAAATAATACTCCACTTTGAATGGAAAGATATCACATATGATTCATCTTCAAAGATTCTATAGCTTTCTCTCACAATCTCTCATAGATAGATAGATTGTTTTGCATAGAATTGGCTATCTCTGACTTTCTCTCTCTATAGTACATCATATCCTAACTAAAATACTTAATAATCACTCACAATAACTCTTCTTTGGTCGTGGATACCCCTCCCAAGAGGTATGTCTCATATGAAAGGTCACCAAAGCCATTACAGTGACTCTTCACAACTCACTATTGTCACTTCACTTTAGTCTTCTCTTGAGTCTTCAGTAGCTACTTCTTCCACTTCCTTGAGCTCTTTTAAACTTACATTCACCTCTTTTCAAGGCTAGAAAACTTTGTTAGAATATAGGCATGGGAATTCACCCTAAGAAAGGGTCAATAAGGGTAGATGTATGTGAATGGCCTTAAGGGGTAGGGGAAACCCTAACCCTAGCTTGGCAGAGGCTATATAAACAGCCTATGGGTCACTCTGAGGAACTTAGTAAACAAGATTTTGTTCTTGTACTCTCATCTCCCTTGTGCACATCCTTCTTGCTGCAAACTCTGAGTATTCACATGGTATTAGAGCCTTCTCTGATCCTTTCAACTTCCTCTATTCTCAGCTTCACTAAGTGCACATGATTTTCCATCATCTTCATCTTTTCCCTCTTACCTCCATAGCCAAACCTTGACCCCCTGACCTTGGAGGACTTGGGGAATCCAAAGGAGAGTATTTTAGCTCCTGACTTCTATTGAGGACTTCTTTCCCAACACAAGGAAACTTGGCATGGCACATTAGAGGGCAACATTATGTGTCATGGAAGGCAGCATTGAAGAAATTACAGATCAGACACAGAATTCGTAGGCTCTTGTTCATCACCATGGCACGGCCTGTAGAAGATGCAATAATGGCAGGCGTCTTGGGGCAATGATAGCCCCCCAAGTGGGCTTCCTAATCCTAAAAGGGTTTGCAAAATTCCATCTATGCTGGCCACACAGAGGAAAACCCTAACTGCCTGTCTCCTGGCAGCCATAGCCAAACCTCAAGCTTGCTTCAAATTTCAAAATTTTCACTAATGCCTCTTACCCTCGATGGACCTCCTGAGTTCATAAAACAACCCACATCTCACATCTCAAGTGGCATAAACTTTAAGATGAGTGCTTGTAAGCACTAATATTGCATTTTACAATCATGTTGCTAGTTGGATATTGACTCAATCTGGTTTTTTAATCAGAAAATTAAATCCATCAAGTGATTTATGCCATTTATCTCTCCTTTCTTGGTTGTAAAGCTATGTGTATAACTATAAACACATAGGCCATACCCCAATATTAGTCTGTTGCTGGTACATCAGAGATATGAGTGTTATTGTACTCTCCTCTCATTCATCCAAGAGCATAGAGTTGATCGATAAGCCGTGCTCCACCAAGAACTCCTCAAATAGGCCATATTATCAGGAAGAGCCTGAAGTCTAGTCACCTCGTTGAAACCTAGGAAAATAGTAAAGCTTAAATCAAGAGTTGTTCGAAGAATAGAACCTCCTAAATCCTATCTTGAGATATTGCATATGTATGATTTCCAACCATTTTCAGGTCTACAATTTTAAAGTTGGCTATTGGTTTTTCTATTTGGTTGTACTTGGCTACCTGTAAAGGATTAGACACTGCCATTGCTTAAGGAAATAGGTAAGATCTTCCTAAAATGGCCATGGCCTATGCAAATGTAAGGCCTCAAATTCGCAAGTTCAATGGAAAAGATTTCCATCCTTGGCAAGTCCTGGTAAAATACAAAATGATAGAAAGAGGCTACTAGCCCTTCATAAAAGGAACAAAAGCTATTGACCCATCCAATCCCCTTGATGTAGAAGATGATGAAAGAGCTCAGGCCATCATCATGCTTTATTTAGATGAATCTTTAATTCATCATATTGACCAACTCTCCACTGCCAAGGAGAAATGGGATGAACTTGAAAGGCTCTACGGTGCTATAGGAAAGAACTCCAAGATCTTTCTAAAGATTGAATTTTTTAGCTTGGAATACAAACAGGGAGAAGACCTAAGCAAGTTTATTTCACTTATGAAGGGGCTTATGGCATAGCTTTCCTCCGTGCAAGTATCCATTCATGATGAAGATGCCATTGCCATCCTCCTGAAATCTGTGAAGAAGGTTTTTCCAACCCTTGTGACTACCCTAACTAACATTCCAAACCAACCTTGGCAAGTACCATCCAGTCTTGCCTAGATGAAGAGAAGAGAAACAATACTAAAGGAACTTCAACATTCACTTCCAATGAGCAAGTGTTAGTCCATACCGCTTCTACTAAGTGCTCCTTTTGTCGCAAAAATTGGCATATTGTAAGCAATTGCTGGAAGAAATACCCTGACAAAATGAAGTGCAATAAAGGAAAAAAGACCGGTCATATCACCAATAAGTAACCCAGTGTTCGAAAAGTGCTTAAGGAATTGGAGGCCAACTTTTCCTCCCAATCCATAAATGACTGGCTCTTTTGAGTCTTGTAACATTCTCTACCTATGAATATCCTTGTAGCCTGATTTATAAAGGCATCCCTTTTGATTAAGGGGGGGAACTTTAACATGTCTTGTGATGCAATGCCACCCTGGCATTGGGGGGGTGTTAGAATATAGGCATGGGAATCCACCCTAAGCAAGGGTCTATAAGGGTATATGTATGTGAATAGCCTTAAGGGGCAGGGAAAATCCTAACCCTAGCTAGGAAGAGGCTATATAAACCGCCTATGGGTCACTATTAGGGTATGAGAGTGTACCCAAGTTGTACTCTAAGCAACTTAGTAAACAAGATTTTGTTCTTGTACTTTGAGCTCTCATCTCCCTTGTGCACATCCTTCTTGCTACAAACTCTGAGTATTCACAAACTTTTTCAAAGTGCATTCTCATCCAACAGAACATTTATAGAGGCATACCGAACAGAACAGGAACAAAGTCTCTACAGAAGCTCAACAAAGGGTTACAAAAGGTCAACATAAAGCATCCAGCTCAACTAAAACCAACTAAAAACATAAAAAACCATTCAATGAGCTTTCAAACAACCTAAAAATTCATCAATCATCACTCCATCCTTCCATACAAAAGAAAAATAGAACAAAACAAAAGCTATCAGAACCAAATAGAACCTCAACAGAACCTAATAGAATATCACAGAACTTCATATCTCTACTGAAAAACATTATGATCTTATCAAAACTATTCCACCCTATCTAAAACACTCTCAAGCCACTTCAAAACGATTCAATCATCATTTAAAATCATCCATTCAGCCCACAAAAATAACAAAAATCAAAACACCTGTCATTTCAGTATTCAATAGCACGTGGTGCTAAGTCTTGTACCCTCTATCCCTCACTTGTATCTGGGTCAATTGACCATGTTTTGGCTATGGCTACAATTTCGCATGTATCTCTTTGGCATCCTTACCTTGAGCACATGTCTTTGAAAGGAATGAAAATGCTTATCAATTTGTAGTATCTTCCACCCCTAGACTCTAAGAGTTTTGAGTCTTGTGAGCATTGTTTATATGGTAGGCAAACACGTAGTATGCATAAGAAGTCTAGCATGAAGTGCATGGTGAGACTTCATTGATAATTACTCATATAAGGTTTATCCTATTAAGAAAAAATTGCATGTCTTATATATCTTTTAGCATTGTCTTGCTCTTATTGAGTTGCGATGAGTGGGGTATTAAGTGTCAGTTGACCACCCCTTATACCTCTCCCTGGAATGATATTGCCAAATGCATGAATAGGATTATTCAAGAGAGAGTCCACAGTATGCTTAGCCATGCATGCTTACTATATCACTTTTGGACTGAGGTAATTACTACTATCGTACACTTGATTTCTAGATCCCCTTGCATTGTTATTGATTTCCATGTTACAGAGGAGGTATGGACTAGGAAGCCTCCATCATATGCTCATTTGTGCATATTTGGTTGTGAGGCATTCTTCCATGTGACTGGCCAAAGACCAAGCCACTTTTAACCAGGTTGCCAAGCCAATTCCTAAGAGTTATTTCACTAGATAGATGATTTTTTCCACTAACTGTGATAACTTTGTCTAGCCTTCCCAATATTCACAACACTCTTTCGTAGTAGTCCAACTATTCTCATGCAAATATCTAGACATCAGTAAGCTTACCTAGTCTTGCACTTTGCTTTTTTCAACCTTCACGGATGTGTCTCTATACTGGGCACTAGGATGCTAGCCCTAGGATAACTATGTTTCCCCCCCGCCCCCCCATCTTTTAGGTGTGGCTCCTCATAAATTACTCTTGCCATACTAGCAGCGGTTTATCCAGGAGGTTTTGATGTTTGACCTTAAGAAAATTGGTTTCAAGGCATAGATCCAATGGATCTATCTGCACATCTCCATTTAAGTTATTTGTTCTCCGCCTTCATATAATTAATTTCTTTTATTTACTTACTAATCAACAAACATTCAAAAAAATCAACTAATGTTTCA
This sequence comes from Lygodium microphyllum, assembly GCF_053477565.2. Lineage (NCBI taxonomy): Eukaryota > Viridiplantae > Streptophyta > Polypodiopsida > Schizaeales > Lygodiaceae > Lygodium > Lygodium microphyllum. Next base: position 91,186,138 of record NC_141143.1, read on the forward strand.
CAAACCCATAAACTTTCATTCCCCTTTTAAACATCTCCCCTCTCTGTATTGTGCAATATGTCATTTGCTATTAATGTTTAAATAATTAATTCACTTTTATTTTTTGATGGTAACATCATTTCTCTCCTCTTCTTTAACTAAACATCAATCATGACAAAAATAAAGTTCTCTCCACACTCTTACACGTCCACATACACAATTCATTTTAATCTCAGTGTCTCCCCTTAATTAACAAATTATCATAGTGGCCCTCCACTCATAATTCTCTCGATCACTCAAGAACTGTTCATAAAAATAAAATATAGAGTTCCAGCTTAGATGTTGAGGCTTCCCCTCATGCCATCATATAAATCAATTGTTAATCTCAATATTGTTCATGAATTTTTATGATTGTAGTTATTCCCTGTTAAGTTATATGTGTAATAAATCTTTACAAAATTATAAATCTTAAAAGTAATTTTGAGAATACACTTATGTTCCCCTTGTCCCAAATGATATAACTTAGCACTTTGCGAGTACTCTTAATTTGTGTAAAGTCGAAAACACCATATTTTATATAAATATTTTCTTAAAGGATCAATATTAAATTAATTTTCTATTTATTTAACTTCAAGAAAATTCCATAAAACATCAAAAACTATAATCTCAGTTGTCCCATGAGTAATTCTAATTTTTGTTGAGCCAAAACATGAATTTTATAAGTAAATATTGTAATTTTCACTCAAAATAACTATTTTTAATTTTTAAAACACGTTAAATATTTTCCAAAAATTCTTTTTAAAAAATAACAAACTTTTAGTAGTATAGAATTGGTAGGAAAAATATTATTTCTTGTAATTGATCATCCATATATTTTATACAAATGTCTATATGCAATTTTTGAACTATTTTAAGCGTTTTTAGCCCTTTTTTATTTTTAGAAAATAAAATAAATTGTAAATAAATACTAACAACCATTTAGAGTGGAAAAAAAAGCTTTAAGGAATTGGAGAAAAGTTGTAAACTAAGAAGATATTTATGTCGCACTGTTCAATTTTTTTAAACAAGATAAGACGCTTACTTGAAAATACGTGAGTTGAAATTGTGTTTTTGGAAGCCGTGTCCTTGCAGTCCGGTCAAGGAGTATGGGTCTATTGGGTCTTTTGCTCAAAAGTACTCACTTTTGATCACCCACTACACTCGAAACTCCAGGTTTAAGATGTTTGGATCATTTCATGTGAATTGGCTTTAGCATAGGCTAAGATTGATGAGATTTAAAATAAGGCCTTATAAAATGAATCTGGATTCCATTTCTCCCACCAATATGGTCACCATATCTTGGAATTTCCTTGGATGATTGTCTTTTTTTAATGGCAAAGTGATCGCCCTGATCAGTGAGGGTAGAGTGATGATCATTTAATGGTAATAGTGATGAGATAGTGCCAACGAATGATGGAAGGGAGAAGAACCGCAACGATGGTTATACAATGGTAGATATGGAGGCAAGACATGGCTATTCAGAAGCTCCCCATGCTGGCACATGTGTCTCTTATCAGAATTGCTCTATCTCTGCTCTCCCTTCATCATTCGATGGACATGTGCACAAGGATGATGGCGATGATTGTGATTGTCTTCTCTCTCTCCTCTTCCACGTACAGATGTATGCGCCCCCAAGATCACATGCTCCCTCTCCCCTCCTCATTTTGCAATGGTCTTCCTTTCCTTTTTCTTCATTGTACTAACTCTAAAATCTTTCAATTAATTAACCTATGTTCAAAAGAACGTCTCTAACTTCATGTGTTTTTATAAGTTCAAAATTGAAGGTAGTTTCTGAGGCTTTGAGTCATGTTTCATTTCCCCAAGACAATAAGCAAGAACTGGGATCATGGCCACACCTTCCATGCAAACTTTGCCTTGCTAGACAGGCTTTGGTGCTAGGCCAAGTGTAAATCCAGAAGGATTAGTCTCTAGCAAGCCTTGTGCAATTCTCTAAACTTCCAATTCTTTGTAATTTGTTCCCAATCAACCAAAGAATCCTCAAGCATAAACAATGATGAAGACCCCTCCAATGCAAGAGATATTCAACTACACTAGTGATAGGGATACGAAACAAAGGTCCCTAATAGTTTTGGCTTCGACAATTTGACTATCTCATTGAAAAATCCTATGTTGGTTGTGGAAAGGTTCAAGCTTTCCAATGACCTGATATTCAACATCTCCCCAAAGGGATCTCCATAATAATCAATTATCTAACAATCACCCCTTCATGATCATTATGACAGTATTAATGTGGGTAATATGATGATCACGATGTAGCAGAAGGGTTTTGTTCTTAATCATGCTGGCTTCTTGTCAGGTAATTGCATAACATATCATATTATCATGACAATCGTGATGTTGTTTGTGTTCTTGAATCTTAATCATGAACTTTCCTTGGGAGGTAGACGGTAGCATAACTTGTGAAATTCCCCACCCCTTAGAAAATATCCTATCAACTTGTCAAGACCTTCCCAAGTCTAAAAATCCCCCAAAAACCTCTAATTTGTAACAAGGTCTTATTTTCTCTAAGTGATAATAATCCCTACGAGAAAATTCTCATAACTAAGATTCACTAAGTAAATCTATCAGATTTTATCTAAAACTCCACCTTTCTCTCATACAAGAACTTCCTTGTACTGACATCTCCTTGCTAGACTACAAAGACCGTCCTCCAAAAATAGCAACAACGAACACTGCATCTACATTAAATTAATTTTTAAAATATGATAATAATGTATCAAATGTATACAATGTTGTTGAAAATTTCTACAATGTTTCGCATGTTTTTAGGTGTTGTCACCATGTTCCCAAGGACAAGCGCAATAAGATGGATCCTAAGTCCATGAAATGCATCTTTCTTGGTTATGGGGATGTAGGTGAGATGGGCTATCACCTATGGGATCTACAAGCTCGTAGACTTATCCACACTCATGATGTAGTTTCCATCAGAAGGTGCATAAGCAGTCTGAGCAAGTAGTTAAGATACGTATGGTGTTCTTTTAGGAGAAGCCTCATGCTCCCATACATCCCACTAGATAGCATGCAGTAGTTGATGCTCCAGTGGCCCAAGATCCACCTGTTGTGCACAGAATCAACCTATTTTGAGATGCTTTACTAGAGCTAGACATTAGCCTTTGAGTGCTTTACACCCTCCATGAATTATGTTATGGTGGCAGATGTAGGTGAGCCTCTCGCTTATGATGAGGCCATGCACAGAGATAATAGTCACTCATGGGACAAGGCGATACTGCTGGAGTTTGACTCCTTATAGACTAACCATACATGGGATTTGGTTTCTCATCAAGAATCGCATGGTGTCCATGTGAGGATCATAAGACCACCGACATGCTAAGTGTAGATATGTGGACCCATCCAATCAAGTAGTCCATCATCAATTTTTGCACATGTTGAGCTTTCCATCTCAACACTCCCCCTCAAGCTCAACTGTATCTTTGCAACTTCAAGTAAGCTTCAAAATTTTTGAAGCTTCTCTACACCCAATGCCTTTGTAAAAATGTCAGCTATTTGATCCTATGTGCTAACATATACCAAGTCAATCTCTCCTATAAGTACATTCTCTCTCAAAAAGTGGTAATGCACCTCAATGTGTTTTGTCCTAGCATGGAACACTGGGTTCCTAGCTAACTATATAGTGCTCATGTTTTCATAGTGAATGACAATTGGACCATCTCCTTATATACCCAAATCACCCAATAATACCACCTCACATGGTACCATAGCAGCACCTCTATACTCAACCTCCTGTTGTGTACTTGATAAAGCAATTGTAGGTTATTTTTTACTACTCCACATAACTGATGTACTACCAAGGGAAAACATGAATCCGCAAGTAGATCTTCTGTTATGTTTTCCCTTGGTAGTACATCATTCTGCATCTATGTATCCAAATACATATATATCCTTACTTGCCTCATAAAAAAGTATGTAATGCAAAGTGGACTTCACATACCTCAATATATATCTAACTGCATCCAAGTGAGGCTTTCTAAGCATCAACATAGACTAACTGGCAAGGCCAATATCATAACTCTGGCCTTCTTATAGTCATGTAAATCAAACTCCCTACTATCCTCCTAAACATAGAAGGGTCTTTTATCTCATCCCCAATGATTAGCACTCACCTGAAATAATCGAGTCATACACATAGATGACTATGATGACCAAGTATGCATCTCCCTTTCTCACATAAAGTGAGTGGTCAACATCAGAAACATAAAATCCAATATTAACAAGATATTATTTGATCTTTTTAGACCATGTTGTAGGTGCTTACTTCAGCCCATAGAGCACTTTCTTTAACTTGCACACATATGTGGAATGCTCTAAATCCTTATAACCTATTGGTTACTCCATATACACCTCTTCTTGCATGAGAGCCGATTTTAAAGACGATTTTTGAAGCGAAAAAGGGTCCGAGAGGCCGTAAAAGACCAAATTTTCATGCAAAATGAAACGGTTGTGGATTGATGAGTTGGAGTTTTCCAGATGGAGTTCGATGCAAGGAACCCAACACAAGTCTTGATTTGTTGATTGGAGTCCATTTGACCCCACCTTTAATCCCCGTAATGTTTCGCATTATGAAGCAGCTACATGATTCAAAAGCCAAAAAGTACGTCACGGGGCCTAGATTTATAGATTTTGACGTCACGAAGCCATCTAGCCAGACGGATCTCAAATCCGAGCTCATTTGCCCTTCCAAAAGTGAAAAATCCACTTCGATTGCACTATGAACACAAAGAGATGAACTAGATATTTTAAACATTATTAAAACCTTAACCTTAATTAGTGAAAGAAAAACCAAAACACTAATCTTGAGGAGAGAGGAGGTGCAAATTTTTTTGCGCCTCATTTTTATTGAGATTTGTGCCTCTCTGATGCTGGGCATCATCAAGAAAACCGTTTGCACATTCCTAATCTACTCCCTCAGGGCTTCATTTTGTTCATGAGAACTCTAATTTTCATGGAGGGAATCAAAATTCTGATTTTTAGTATTTCTCTAGCATTTCTCTCTCCTCTCTCCTCTAAGAGGCTGATCATATGCAGAAATTTAAGAAGAAAGGGGAATGAAGGATGCTTATCCAGGATGTGGATTGGATTGCTCCAAGATCAAAAGGAGGATGAGAGGCAAGGTCCAACACTATCGAGGAATTGATGATGGGTCCGTTGGCTACCTGAAACCATTTTTTAAAAAATACAACACACAAATAAGCGGTATGCTCAATTTTTATAAGGAAATCTCATTATTTTGATGTTTGATGGCTTTAATGATGTGCAAATGGAAAGAATTTTGGTATGAATCATGTTTGAAGCATGTTTGAGGGGCTGTACATGATAAAATGCAAAACCCGTAGTTGTACATGGTCGTAATTAATAATTTAAAACCTGAAATGCGTCTTAAATGAGGAAAAATGAGGGTTTTTTTCGTTTTGGGCTGGGGAATGAGATTCATATGGGATTAAAAACTGATAAAAACCAGTGTTCAATCAATATGATCAATCAAGACACATAAGTCAAAAAATACCACATTTTTATGAATAAATAAATGAGGGAAAATAGAGAAAATAAGAGAAGAATTAGCTTTTGTGCCTAAAATTTTAGGAAAAATACAATTTATGTTCGTGAATGTATAACAAGGCTAGAGCATGAGGGTTAAGCCTTAGGCAAGCCTTCTTTCTATGTTAGAGTATGTTTTTATCGATTTTTACATGAAAAAATACATAAAAATGAATGTTATACCCACCCAACGCTATTCTTAGTTTTGGCCCTCAAAAGCCTTAATTAGTAGGAGGGAAGAGGGATTGTGAAAGTGAGTGGTTGTCGTTGAAAATGTTTTAAATTTTGATCTATTTGATTATGCGTAGCATATAGGCCGATCACCATTTAAATTTAAGAGAGACTAGTAGCATGAGGGAACTCGGTGCTAATCTCTAGCAACGCCGCAATTACGAGTAGCTTGAAAATCATTAAAGGATTGGTTTTGCACCTCACGTGGCTGGTTTTTTTTATCATAAAATGTTTGAGCACGAGGTGTGTCATCCATAACTACATTATGCATATCACATGGTAAATCTTGGATGCATAGCAATTGATTGCCAAACACATGATCTACGTGGAGTTGTGAGGAAACCCAAGGTGTAGGCTAGATGCTTGAATCTTTGGGGAATTGTCGAGTGAGGACATTTATATCCTGGAACATTTGAAATATATAAGAGTGGAATGTATTCGTATGTGCTTTATGTTAGAGCAGTGCATCTGGAGCCAATCCCTAAGGTGTAGAAGAGCTGAAGTGGGGCCACGTCATTTAGCCAGAGGGGTGCCTCCTTTATGTTTGTATTACGTTGGTGTACTACACCAAGATGTGTGGGATCTCCCTCTGAGGAGTAAGGAAGGGCAATCATTGGACTACGTTCCACTACAAATGCAATATCTATATTAGCAATTAGGGCAGCGTGTCCCTTGGATGCTCCTAGCCACGAGGCCATGTGGGATTGTCTTGTGAGTGTTAGAGAGACCCAGCTAGTACCTATAGTTAGTGTCGTGCCCATTTTTTGTCCCAAAAGGTAGTGTATTTTTTGAGAGCTGCTAATAAGTGGCGGTTTTTGTACCTTGGTCGATAGGGACCTATTCTTTAGTGTATGCCAAACATTAGTGAGCTAGACTCACAAGATTGTCAAGCGGAGCTCCAAAAGTAAGAAGGGACTGAATGAGCTAGATGGCAGGCCGAGATAAACAAAAGATATTCTCTACAAAAGGAGCGACCCAATATCTTTGCAAGGGAGGGGTCTTAATAACCCTAGCTCGGTGCATAGTCCGTCACGGGAGGGAAGCTCTAGTCCTCCCCCCCCCCCCCCCCAATCAGTCCCTCCACTTCGAGTGGAGCTATAGTCCTGATTGTTCAAACCTCTGTAGCAAATCCAGTTGTTACCATGGTGGCACAACCTATTGATATACCTACTAGAATGGTGGATTTGTGAGCTTTGGGATTTCCTCTACCCATCTTTAATGGGTTAGCGGAAGAAGATGTGGAACTACATATTAATGAATTCTAGAAGTTGATGTTCAACTGTCGAATTCAAGATGGACACTTAATGATGTTCTTCAATATGACTTTGAAAGGGTGCACCGTAGTCTGGTATCATAGCCTAGAGGCTGGAACCATAACCACAGTTGATTTATTCTTTGTGGCCTTTCGAATGGAGTTTTCCCTTGAAAGGGTAGGTTAGTATTGGCTACGTTTTCTTAATGTTACACATCAAGAACCCCATGAGAATGTTTGTGGGTATGCCAAGAAACTGAAGGAGGTTTTTCAAAAATTACAAACCTATATCCCTATTCTAGCTGCTACTCAGCTACAGTACTTTCTAAATGGGTTATACTTTAACATTCAAGTGCAATTGAGTGGTGTTTCTCTTGACAACATTAATATGGCCATTACACAAGCAGAAGAGGTAGAATCGTGATTACAAGCGGCTTATGCCTCTAGGTCAAAGTGAAATTCAAGTTTAGGGTTTGGAAACGCTTTAGCCTTGACAAACAGAGGTCAAGGGATGCCCATGAGTCCTCCTAATGGGAGAGGAAGCATAATTCCAAATGTGCCCATGTTGCCAACTCCTTCTAGTGTGACCATACCGATGATGAGTCAAATGGCTCCACTGAATGTTGCAAGCCCAATGATAAATCCTATTGCCATTCCAAGGAATCAACAGCCAATCCCTAATCAAGTGGCTAGGCCAATGGAACGATGGGTAGATGACTGCGGCTATGAGTCAAGTGCCTTGAATGTCCTTGGCGAAGTTAAGGATATGATGAAGCACTATACTGATATGATTAGCAACCAATATAGACAAATAGCCGTTGATGTTAATTTCCTCAAGAAGCAACAGAATTTGATAGGGAGTTGATGCCTTGAAGAGGGTGGCCCATCAAAATTCAGTTGTAAGTGGTGTGGTGGTCAACATCTCCCTAGGAATTATCCAAACATCAAATGTGACATATGTGGGAAGTCTAGCCATTTAGCTAGTACATGTTGGAGTAAAATTATCTCTCTCCAACAAGGAAGTAAAAAACTAGGTCCAGTTAATCATCTAGCACAAGGGAATAATCTCCAACAAGATGAAGGACCGAAGCAAATATTACAATGAGGGAAGGCTATGGTAGAAGAGCTACCTAGTGGCAGTGGAGTTAGCCTTATAGAAGCGGTTTGCATTAATAGCACGAAAGCTTCTAATCTACGGGTTCTTACGAGAGGTCAAAAGGGTAAAGAAGTCTACAAAGATAAGGAAAAAGTTGTCGAGGGAAACCCTAAGCAAGATGATAAGGGGATGCAAGTCCTTAATCCCAGTGCATGGAAGATAGACCTCTCAAAGTCGTGGATGGTAAAGCCGACCCCAAGCAGGATAGGGGGTCACCAACAAAGAAGGAAAAATCCAAGAAAAAAGCACCAAAGCCAATTGAAAGACCAAAAGAGAGAATGGTCTTGCAAGAAAAGTGAGCTCTTGCTAGTTATCATGAATTTGATTTAGCGAGTTTTCTTTGTGAAGTTAAGCCAGATGTACAATTAATTAAATTGTCTCCAGAAGTGTGCAAGGAATGTAAGAAGATCCTATGCAGTGGGCATATTGCTGAGTCCCTGGGAATAGCGCGAGTAGGAGATTATTGGTTTGAGCAATTGCCCAAGGGTAGCAGCATATGTTGGTGGAATATTAGTGGACCATGCTATTTGGACATAGGATCTTCTGTCAACATTATGAGTTCTGAATTGATGGAGAGACTAGGATTAGAAATAAAAAAAGATGCCTCCACAATCCTCTGGATGGCTAATGATAGTTTAAGACACCCAAAGGTTGCATCACTAAATTCCATGTGACCGTTGCCAATGTAGAATGTATTCTGGACTTTAGGGTCATTAGGTTTGCAGGGCGTCCTAGCTATCAAGTGTTGCTAGGTAGAGGCCATGGATCCTACAAGAAAATTGTCATATTGATATACCCAATGGTAAATTGATCTTTGGCTGAGGTGCTAGACATGTAATAGTAGATGCCTATCTTGAATCTCCTCAAAGAGAGAGTTCCTTTGTCTTTGTTGGAGTTTGATACGGTAGATGCTCCATTTGCTAGTGAGACGTCATCAAGTGACGAATCCAATGAGGGGTCCACTACAAAAGATATCTACCAAGTGACTTTGAATGAGTCAATAGAGGCTCAAGAGAGGATAAGGGATGCAGATGTAATCGAGCTTGACCTTGGTACGATGAATGATTCACAACCAATTAAATTAGGGTCCATGCTCAGTTCGGAAGAAAGAAAGGACTATGTGTCCTTGATTCAAGATTTCCGCGATATTTTTGCTTGGAGTTATGGATGACCTGAGAGGCATTCCTCCTAGCCTGGCTCTTCATACCATTCCCTTAAAAGAAGATAGCCATCATGTGCATCAAAAAGTAAGGCGTATGCCTTTCGAATTGAGGGATGGGTTGTTTGACTTACAGAAATTGTGAAAAGTTGGTTTAATCTTCATTGTTCAGCACACTAAATGGTGTTCACTTATTGTTGTTAGGAAGAAGAAAAATAATTAGATTCACTTTTACGTAGACTTTAGAGAGCTTAATAAACAGACAGTTAAGGACTCAGATTGTTGCTCAATAATTTGCTAGAAGCGGTTTGCAGGAGGCAAAGTTTAAAACTAAAGTAAGCTTTAATAAGCTAAAGCCCTTACTATGTGTAAGGGCTGACATTGAGCTTGGTGCATGTGCTGATCCTTCAAGATTCAGCCTTGACGTACAGTAGGTACCAAGACAAGCGAATGGGTCACATCATTCCCTATTTGGAGCATCTATACCTTGAGAAACGTTACCACCAAGGTTGAGTGATCTAATGGAACAAAGGGTATCAAGTTACTGAGTGGCCGGACGAATCCTTTACATGGGAAAGTAAGGTCTATTGCCACCATTGTCAATGATTTTTAACTAGCATTCCTATTGAGTTCAACGAGGAAGGAGGAATTGTGCCTGCTATGCATCCCCTCTCTCGGCTTGATTTTGATTATCATAAGTACGAATGAGCTGATTATTATGGCATGGCCTATCAATGAAGCTGGGGTTTATACTCTATATTTTGACAGAGCTTCCAAAGGGCCTGCTAAACATGCGAGCGTTAGTGTGGTCATTAAAGATCCCCGATGTTGGGTTGTTATGAAGATGAGAGTCTATTTAGGATCTTCTTTTACTAATAATATGAAAGAATACAAGGCCTTGATCATGGGGCTGAATATAGCCTGATGTGATGGTATCCACCGATTATTAGTTAAAGGAGACTCGCAGTTAGTAATCAATAAGCTAAATAGGACCTATAGTGTGCGGGATCCCATTTTACGGATGTACCATCGTGCAGCCTTGGATATGTTGCATATCTTTGAGACGATGACTTGTCAGTTAGTTCCTCGAAAATGGAATTGCTTTGCGGATTCCCTAGCTAACCATACTTTCGTGGAAGATGTCTTTTTCAATTGTGGTGAGCCCTTACAATTACCTCCTAAAATTAGTCCTGAACTACTTTGGGGTCTTCTTACTGACACGTCATATTTCGACCATCGATGATTAGTTTTGGTTATGATTCAGGTAGCAAGTGAGCACCTTCCTACTCTATCATGGACGCATAACTTGATGCACTTAGCATAGGGCCTACGAGGCCCTATCCTTGGCCAGTTTTGTGCTTTAGTAGGTAACGTTAGGACCAATGGATTTTTTTAACAATATGATGTGTTGAGTGGTCGTAAAATGTGTTATTTTATAAGGCCAAGAGGGCCAGTTTTGTTGGATGTGAAATGTTATATCTCTTTGGGCCAAGAGGGAAATATGTCTGTTTGGTGCAGGTACATTTAATGGTTTTCTGTTTCAGTGATCACATCACACAGGTTGGATGAAGTGCGTGGAGGGAGCCTTTGTTATGTGGAAGCTTCTTGTGGCCATTCCAAGTGGTGTCATCACCTTTCCAAGTTTTTTCCCTAAGCTAATAGTGTTATATGTCTATGTGGAGGTTACTTTCTTTTCCTTTATTGGGGATCAACATCAAGGCATGAAGTCCTAGGGTTTGGTTAGGTATATCTAGGGGAGATTTGAGTAGTTGTCTACCTCCTATTAGGACATTGTCAGGCATTAAAGACATGTGATAGAGGTTAGTCCTTGTGACCCTGTCCTTCTTGCTTGCTAGGTAGCTATCTTAGGAGTCCCTGCTAGTGTGAGGCAGTTAGAGAAGCCTACCAAAATATCAAAAGAAGAGCAAGTTCTAAATATATCTCAAGATACAATTACAGAGGTGTGTAAAAAGGGGTTCTAACCCCTCAATAAGAAAAGAAAAAGGGAAAATAATTTCCTACAAGCAGTTGATTATCTCCTTGCAGAGGCATGGTAGGTTCCTAGGAATGAGTCTGACCCGGGGCCAAGACCCAGGGCCACCGATGCCTTGTCTTCTTGGGGGTAGCAGCTAGCCAAAAAGAAAAGAAAGGACAGTTGGAGCGAAAATAAAAGTGAGTGCTTTAAAAAATATTAAGTGTCGCCTCGTGAGAGCTTGGTAGTTCTTGGGTGCTGAATCAGGACCCCTGAGGCCGATGCCATGTTCTTCTTGGGTCACTATGCTCAACTCCCTTCTTTTTACATGCCCGAATATGGAAACTATGAAAGGAAAATGTGCTAAAAGAAGAAACTATGATTATCATGCTATAGGAATCCTCGTCTAGTAGGAGGTTCTGGTCCAATTGTCCTAAGGTAGATAGGTAGTTCACACCACCACTAGGATGACCTCTTTGATAGGGTTTTAAGCCAATCCATGTTAGAGAAATTGGTTAGCGGCTAGCTCTGGATTTCTATTAGATTATGCTAGACCTATCCCTTGTGGATTCTCATGCCTTGATTCTATCTCAAGGGGTAGGGTGAGAGCTGTTCTTGTGCTTTGTTGAGTATATTTTTGTGGCAACTTGATGCTTTATTTGGTTGTTGTTTGTGCAGATCAGTTCGTGGGATTCAACAGGCTAAGTCGCTCTATCCTATGGTCGCCAATGAGAGCCAATTTGAAAGACCGTTTTTGAAGTGAAAAATAGTCGGGAGCGTAAAAGACCAAATTTTCATGCAAAACAAAATGGTTGTGGATCGATGCGCTGGAGTTTTCCTAGATGGAGTTCGATGCTAGGAACCCAACCCAAGTCTCGGTTCGTCGATCAAAGTCCATTTGACTCCCCATTTAATCTCCACAAGATTTCACATTATGAAGTAGGTACATGATTCAAAAGCCAGAAAGTGCATCACAAGGCCCAGGTTTATAGATTTTGACATCACAAAGCCATTTGACTATACAAATCTTGAATCTGAGCTCATTTTCCCCTCCAAAAGTGAAAAATCTACTTCGATTGTATAGTGTGAACACAAAGAGATGAACTAGATATTTTAAACATTAAAACCTCAACCTTACTTAATGAAAGAAAACCCAAAAAACTAATCGTGAGGAGGGAGGGGGTACAAAATTTTTTGCATCCCATTTTTCTTGAGATTTGTGCCTCTCTGATGCTTGGCATCATCAAGAATCGTCTACACATTCTTGATCTACTCCATGAGGGCTTTGTTTTGGTCATGAGTACTCTGATTTTCATGGAGGGAATCAAAATTCAGATTTTTAGTATCTCTCTCCTCTAAGAGGCTGATCACACGCAGAAAATTAAGAAGGGGAATGAAGGATACTTGTCTGGGGTGTGGACTAGATTGCTCCAAGATCGAAAGAAGGATGAGAGACAAGGTCCAGCACTGTCGGGGAATGGATGATGGGTCCGTTGGCTGCCCAAAACCATTTTAAAAAAACATGCAACACACAAATAAGCGGTATGCTTAATTTTTACAAAGGAAATCTCATTGTTTTGATGTTTCATGGCTTTAATGATGTACATGTGGAAAGAAAATTTGTATGAATCATGTTTGAAGCATGTAATGAGGGTTATACATGTTTGAAGCATGTTTGAGGGTTGTACATGATAAAATGCAGAACCCATAGTCGTATATGGTCATAATTAATAATTCAAAATCCAAAATGCGTCTTAAATGGGAAAAAATGAGAGTTTTTTCCATTTCGGGTTGGGGAATGAAGTTCATATGGGATAAAAAACTAATAAAATCCAGTGTTCAATCAATATGATCAGTCAAGACACATAAATTAGAAAATGCCATATTTTTATGAACAAATAAATGAGGAAAATTTTATCTTTTGTGCCTAAAAATTTAGAAAAAAATACATTTTATATTTGTGAACGTATAACAAGGCTAGAGCATGAGGGTTAAAGCCTTCGTCAAGCCTTGTTTCTATGTTAGATTATGTTTTTATCAAATTTTACATGAAAATTTACATAAAAATGAATGTTGTACCTACCCAATGAATGCAAAACCTAAACGGTAGAAGGGAAGAGAGATTGTGAAAGTGAGGGGTTGTTGTTGAAAATGTTTTAAGTTTTGATTTATTTGATTATGCATAGCATATAGTCCAATCACCATTTAAATTTAAGAGAGACTAGTAGCACTAGGGAACTCAGTGCTAGTCTCTAGCAACGTCGTACTTACGAGTAGCTTGAAAATTATTGAAGGATTGGTGTTGCACCTCACATGGCTAGTTTTTTTTATTATAAAATTTTTGAGCATGAGGTGTGCCATCCATAACCACATTATGCATATCACATGATAACTCCTAGATGCATAACAATTGATTGCTAAACACATAACCTACGTGGAGTTGCTAGGAAACCCAAGCTGTAGGCTAGACACTCGAATCTTAGGGGAATTGTCAAGTGAGGACATTTATATCCTGGAACGTTTGAAATATATAAGAGTGGAGTGTGTTTGTATGTGCTTTATGTTAGAGCACCGCATCTTGGTGCCAATCCCTGAGGTGTAGGAGAGCTGTAGTGGGGCCACGACATTTAGCCGTAGGGGTGCCTCCTTTATGTTTATTACATTGGTGTACTACACCAAGATGTGTGGGATCTCCCTCTGAGGAGTAAGAAAGGGAAATTGTCTAACTATGTTCCACTACAAACACAATATCTATATTAGCAATTAGGGCATTGTGTCCCTTGGATGCTCCTAACCGTGAGGCCGTGTGGGGTTATCTTGTGAGTGTTAGAGAGGCCCGACTAGTGCTTATAGCCTTTTTGGTTCCAACAATGCAATTCACTATGCAAAAGGCCTTCTTAATATCCATTTTCTAAAAATTCTAAGCTTTCGCTACTCCCAAAGCAATCACACATCTAACAGTTGCCATCCTAGCAACTGGATTGAATGTCTCTTCATAATCTATGCCATATGTTTGAGCATAGCCTTTTGCAACCAAGGTAGCCTTATGCCTCCAAACAAAACCATCTGCATTATGCTTTATTTTGTAAACCCATTTACAACTAATAGCTTTCTTTCCCTTAGGCAATGGTACTAGATTCCAGGTCTTATTGGATTCTAATGCAATCATCTCCTCATCCATTGCTACATCCCAATGAGCATGACTAACAACATCCTCAAAGCAAGCAAGCTCAACATCCTCAAACACCTTTACCATATAAGCATAATAATGAGCTACATAACCTTCAAAACCAAATATTTTAATAAGGGTATCTGATCTTGCTAGACGTGCATACCACTAGATTAGCTAGTGGAGCCTTTACATTATCGTATGCTATGTGTACACTTGGTGTCTTGAATGAAGGAATACCAAGCTCATCATCCAAACTCTTTGAACCACAGTAATCTCTATCAAATCCCAAATGACTACTATTGAGATGAATATATGCGAACATTAATGATGGACCGCCTGGTTAGATGGGTCCACACGTCTACACTCAGCACGTCGGTGGTCATTATGACTCTCACATGGCAACTGACTCATTACTTATTATATTCAGGTTGTTACACCTATTTACAACTGGCATAGTTATAGCGCCAGTCGACTAGTGTAGTCGGTTATGCATTGTTTGACTTATAGGCCACTTTTCTTTATGTTATATCTTATCTGTACTTTGTGTACATTGTAAAGTGTGTGAAAGAAGAAGAAGAAACCAGCAAGAAAACATTTTGGCCTCCATCTCTCTTCTTGTCTCTTGAGTGAGCTTCTCCTTGTGCATTCTTTGTGTGTTCAGTGCAGAATCTTGAGCAAGTCCCCCCACCACGCGATTCTTGACATGGTATTAGAGCCGCGCCACTGAGAGAGGCTGATTTTGAAGGCTAAAATGAAGGAAAAGAAGCAAGGTTCGAGCAAGCAAGCGACGGGTAAGAAACTATCCCATTCTTTCACTCTCTCTCTTAGATAGTGCCTGTGGAGGCACCAAAAGTAGGGCAGAGCAGAAATCTCAGATTGCAGTGAGATTTGGTGTGCACGAAGAGCATTGTATATTCTGCAGATAGGCTCTTTAGGGCTTCCCGCTACTATTTTGGCCATCCGAGGTCATTTCAGGCCCCGTTTTAAACTCGCAAGGTTGCGGACACATCAGTTCGAGATACCTTGCAATTTCAGCTGTGTCTGCCGTATACAGATGCACATGTTACAGATTTCAAATCTGTAAGTTCAAAGGTGTTTACCAGTGAATAAACACAAGGTTTATCTACAAATTGGTTGCAGATTGCATGTATTGTTGAGCAGACAGTAAAAAAGGATGTCTGGTGTATTGCTGTGCACTACAGGTCGAGGGTTACATAAGATTTGCTTGCTGTTTGGTATTAGGTTTGTGATAATGACAGAAAACAGTGGAAACCCCATCATTGAGAAGCTCGAGAAGAACAACTACCCTTCATGGAAGTTCTGTGTCACGAACTTCCTTATTGGAAAAGGCCTCTACGAGTTTGTTTCAGGTGAAGAAAAGAAGCCAGAGACGAGTGATCCTCCAATTGCAGAAGAGACAAAGGCACGGAAGGAATGGAATGCAAAAGACAAAAAGGTCATGTATTGGCTGTCTGCAGTAATTGACAATAATATGCTGGGACATATTAGAAATGCAGAGAATTCATATGCAGCTTGGACCATACTTGAAAGTATGTTTTCCATAAATACAAAGGCACGAAAGATTCAACTCAAGCAAGAGTTGAATACATTGAAGAAAGGGAAGATGTCTATCAATGAGTATGTACTGAAGGTAAGGAGCATTGCAGATGCCTTGGCAGTGATTGATGCAATGCCTGATGATGATGATTTAGTGTCGTCTACCTTGGGTGGACTTAACAATGAAAAGGCTTGGAAGTCTTTTGTAACTTCCGTATATGTCAAAAAGCCATTTCCAGATTTCGATGAGTTGGTCTCCCTTAGATCATTGAAGAGATCAACATGCAGAGTGAGACATCTAAAAAAAGTGGTGAACATGTTCAAGCTTTCTACTCCAGTTCAGGAAGGGGACGTTGCAGGTCCTCTTTAAGAGGCCGTGGTACAGGACGTGGTAGTGACAACCAGCAAAACAGATTGAATCAGCAATTTGGCGATGTGCAGGTTTCAAGAGGTCGTGGTAACTTTAGAGGCAGGGAGAGCTTTAGAGGAAGAGGTGGATGGCAAAACAGAGGTTCTAACAACTTTGGTATTCTGTGTCACTACTATGGCAAAACAGGTCATATTGCAGCCCAATGTTATGCTAAGAAAGATAATATTCGCAAAGGTAAGTTGCAGCAAGGAAACTATGCATCGTCTTCACGATAGAATGAAGACAAAAATGAACAACTATTTGTTATGCAACATATGCTAAATGCTGTTACAGGAAAGTGAACACATGATGATGTTTGGTATGTTGATTCAGGTGCATCCAATCATATGACCAGCCATGCAGAATGGTTTGGAGAGATGCAAGATTTGCAAAATACAGGTTATGTGCAGACGAGTAATGATTCATGCCACCCAATTTCACACATTGGAAAAGTTCCCTTGTCCTTGCATGATGGTAAGACAAAGAGTCTTTCAGATGTATTACATATGTCATCTATTACAAAGAACTCGGTCAGATGGTAGAGTAAGGGCTATGAGTCAGATTTAATGCAAAGGGCTGCTTTGTAGAAGACTTCAATGACAAGTGCAGGTTGGTTGTAAAGGGAAGTAGAGTTGGACGTATGTTTACTCTGGATGCTAGAATTCCTACTATGAATGTTGCTATGTATGCTAAAGGAAAAGATATTACAGATATTGAAATTTGGCACAAATGCATTGGACATGCAAATGTACAAAGGCTGAAATTAATGCAGTCCAAAGGGTTACAAGTTTGTCTACATTTAGAGTTGCAGAATTTCATAAGGTATGCGAAGCATGTCAGTTTGGTAAGTAGGCAAGACAACCCTTTCCACATGACAGAGATGTAAGCAAAAATATCCTTGATGTTGTGCATACAGATATTTGGGGGCTGACACAAAATGTATCTCTTGAAGGCAGTTCATACTTTGTCACATTCATCGATGATTGTTCTAGAAAGCTGTGGGTATATTTTATGAAGGAAAAGAGTGAAGCGTTTGAGCACTTTAGAACTTTCAAGGCTGCAGTTGAAAGAGAAACATGCTTGAAAGTAAAGTGCTTAAGGTTAGATGGAGGGGAAGAGTACCTCTCGAATGAGTTCAGTGATTTTCTGAGGTCTCATGGGATAAAGAGACAGTTCACATGCAGATATACCCCACAACAAAATGGTGTTGCAGAAAGAAAAACAGGCATATTGCAGAAGTTGCACGGGCATTAATGGCTGAAAAGAATATGCCCAAACATTTTTGGTTTGAGGCTGTCCATACTGCTATCTACATTATGAATAGAACTCCCATAGCTGCAGTTCATGGGATGACTCCTGAAGAATGCTTTACTGGAAAGAAGCCTGATGTATCGCACTTGAAGGTATTTGGCTGCGTTGCATATGTTCATGTGCCAGATGAGCTATTGAAGAAGCTTGATCCAAAGGCAGAAAAATGTGTCTTTATTGGATACTCTTTGGAGTAGAAAGGGTATTGCTGTTATAACCCTGTCACATGTAAGTTTAGAGTGAGCAGGGATGTCATCTTTGATGAAATGAGTAGTTGGTATGCATCTAGTGGTGATGCATTAGATGATGATGATGATCATGACACTCATGTGCAGGCTAAAAAGCAAGAATAACGGACTCTTAGTGGACCAGAGGCATCATCTGGTAGTCCTTGGTCTGGGAGACTAAGGAGTAGCTCTACATCTTCAGGTGCATCTAGTAGCATTACAGGTAAAGACAAAGGAAATAATAAAGTGTCAGATGGAATTGATACAGTTCTTGATGGAGACTCCAGTGGCTCAGAGAGCTTGGATGATGAGCTTGGTATTCCTTCTGTCAAGACACCAGGTATACAGAGAGCTCATAGTAATGTAAAGGCTCCATTGAGTGATCCGATGGTACGCAGATCTAGCAGGGTCAGATACCCTGTTAAAAGATTTGGTTTTGAAGGTTATACAGCTCACCATTATGCTTATATGGTGAAAGTGATTGAGGATGTTGAGTCCACATGTTTTGAGGAGGCTGTTGGTCATGCTCATTGGGATGCAGTAATGGATGAGGAGATGGCTGCATTAGAGGCCAATAAGACTTGGGATCTAGTATCATTGCGGAAGGGTAAGAAAGCTATTGGATGTAAGTGGGTTTATAAGATTAAGCACAATGCAGATGGTTCTATTAGTAGGTACAAAGCTAGGCTAGTTGCAAAAGGCTATGCCCAGACATATGGCATAGATTATGAAGAAACCTTGAGTCCAGATGCTAGGATGGAAACTGTCAGATGTGTGATTGCTTTGGCATCAGCCAAAGATTGGAGGTTGCAGCAAATGGATGAGAAGAATACCTTCTTGCATGGTGAATTGCAGGAAGAAGTGTATATGGATCAGCCAGCAGGTTATGAAGATTTAGAGCATCCCACGTATGTGTGCAGGTTGAAGAAGGCGCTCTATGGGCTCAAGCAAGCACCTAGAGCATGGTCTGACAAGATCAGAGAGTATCTTGTCAATATTGGCTTTTATGTTTCTGATGATGCTGATCATTCACTTTATGTGAGAAAGGGAGATGCAGGTTTGGTCATCATAGTCATCTATGTGGATGACTTGATTATTACAGGTGATAGTGATAGTGGGATTGCTGAAGTCAAGGACTTTTTGAAGAAGAAGTTTGAGATGAAGGATTTAGGTGAGCTAAGGTACTTTCTTGGCATTGAGGTGATCAGATATGATGATGGTATATGGCTATCCCAAAGACAGTATGGCTTGGATATGTTGTCCAAGTATGGTATAACAGCATGCAAACCACTTTCAGTCCCATTGGAGCAGAATGTAAAGTTGAGTCCTGATGTTAGGGATGAGATAGAAGACCCTACTATGTTCAGGAGGATAGTGGGGAGTTTGATCTACATGACCATTACAAGGCCAGACTTGAGCTATGCTATTGGTCTTGTGAGTTAGTTTATGCAAGTACCTAGAAAGCCACATTTGGATGCAGTCAGACGCATATTGAGATATGTAAAGTCCACATTACATTATGGACTTTCTATGAGGCAGGTACAGACGTAGTATGTCTGATAGAAGATCTACCAGCGGATACATATTCTCTCTTGGTAGTGGAGCAGTTACTTGGAGCAGCAAAAAGCAATCTACAGTTTCTTTGTCGAGTACAGAGGCTGAGTATAGAGGTGCTGTTGTTGCAGCATGTGAGGTAGTATGGCTACAAAAGTTATTGGCTGATTTAGATGTGCAGGTGGAAGGTCCAGTTGTCATTTATTGTGACAACATGAGCAGTATACAGTTGGCTAGGAACCATGTGTTCCATGCCAGGACAAAACATATTGAGGTACACTACCACTTTGTGAGAGAGAAGGTACTAGCAGGTGAGATTGACTTGGTGTATGTCAGCACACAGGATCAGATAGCTGACATCTTCACGAAGGCATTGGGTACAGAGAAGCTTCAAAATTTTCGAAGCTTACTTGGAGTTGCAGAGATGCAGTTGAGCTTGAGGGGGAGTGTTGAGATGACAAGCTCAATACATGTGGACATTAATGATGGACCGCCTGGTTAGATGGGTCCACATGTCTACACTCAGCATGTCGGTGGTCATTATGACTCTCACATGGCTATCGACTCATTATTTATTATATTTAAGTTGTTACACCTATTTACAGTTGGCATAGTTATAGCGCCAATAGACTAGTGTAGTCGATTATGCATTGTTTGACTTAGTAGGCCACTTTCCTTTATGTTGTACCTTATCTATACTTTGTGTACATTGTAAAGTGTGTGGAAGAAGAAGAAGAAACCAGCAAGAAAACGTTTTGGCCTCCATCTCTCTTCTTGTCTCTTGAGTGAGCTTCTCCTTGTGCATTCTGTGTTTGTTCGATGCAGCATCTTGAGCAAGTCTCCCCACCAGGCGATTCTTGACAACTACTAGATACATAATTTAACATAATATTAGTAAGTTTGGAAATCTCCTAATTTCTATTTTTTGAATACTAAAAAGCTGGCACCCGTATAACATGCCTAAAAGTTTCTCAAAACCATATGATGTGACCTATCATTGAAAAGCACTTGAAAAATGGAATCTATTGAGCTATAGAGCACTCAATTTGGAGTTCTAGTGTTCAAGTTATGACAAATCCAAATATTTGACCACGTGTCCCAAACTTATGGGAAATTTCCATATTTCCCAATATAGTGTTATTTCCATAGGACACTTTCTTCTTCCCTTTGACTTTACCTACAACACTTGTAGATGCATCTGAAGCTATGGATCTACTCCTAGCCTCCCAAATCAAGGGCTAACTATAGATATAGTACTAGATGATGTTTTTGTCCACTAAGGCTCCATGATTCTTGCTTTTCTTTCTACACACATTACTATCATGATCATCATCATCATCTAATGCATCATTAGTAGATGCATATCAACTGCTCATCTCATAAAAAATAGCATTCTTGCTCACTCTAAACTCACATGTGACAACTTTTAACAACAATACTATTTCTACTCAAAAGAGTATCCAATAAAAATATATTTTTTAGTGTTTGGATCAAGCTTCTTTCATAGCTCATCTGGCACATGAACATATGTAATACAGCCAAACACTTTCAAGTGTGGCACATAAGACTTCTTACTTATAAATCATTCTTTGGGAGTCATCCTATGAATTGAAGCTGTAGAAGTTTTGTTCATAATATAGACATAGTATGAAAAGCTTCATACCAAAAGTATTTTGGGATATTCTTTTCAACCATCAATGCCTATGCAACTCCTACAATATGTCTATTTTTTATTTTTGCAATCCCATTTTGCTATGGGATATACTTGTAAGTAAATTGTCTCTTTATCCCATGAGACCTCAAAAATTCCACTAAACTCATTAGAGAGGTACTCTCCCCCTCCATCTAATCTTAAGCACTTAACTTTCAAGCATGTTTCTATTTCAACATTAACCTTGAAAGTTTTGAAGTGCTCAAATACATCACTCTTTTCCTTCATGAAATATACCCATAGCTTTCTTGATTAATAAACGTGACAAAGTATTTGCTCCCACTAAAAGATATATTCTGTGTAGGCCCCCAAACATCTATATGCACAACATCAAGTATGTTTCTTCTCACATCTCTATCATGCAAAAAAGATTATCTTTCCTGCTTACCAAATTTTCATGCTTCACATACTTTATGAAATTCTACAACTCTAAAAGCATGCAACCCTATAAATCAATACTTTGGACTACATTAATTTCAGCCTTTGCACTCAATACATTTTCAATGTCAACAACCACTTTTTTTTCTTTAGCATCCTTTTTAGCATAATAATGGGCTATAATACGACCTGTTTTGCCACAATAATGACAAATAATACCAAATTTTTTAGAACCTCTATTGTTATGCTATGCACCTCTTTCTCTAGATCACCCCATGCCTCTAAAGTTTACAGTGCCTCCTAAAACTTGCATTTCACCAAATTGTTGATTTAATGTGTTTTGCTCGTTATCACTAGCACGCCCCATACCACGACCTCTTGAAGAGGATCTACCACATCCCCTTCCTAAACTTAAGTAAAATGCTTGAATCTATTCACCACTTCTTTCAAAAGATTCACCCTACATATTGATCTCTTCAGTGCTCATGAGAGAAACCAACTCATCAAAATTTAAAAATGACTTTCATATATATACAGAAGTGATAAATCGTTAGGAAAAAAATGAACTCACAAATGGGCCTTTTAGCCCCTCCCCCCTCTCCTCCTTAAAACAAGGAAAAGAGGAGAGAATAATAGTAAAATAAACCTCTTCTCTCTCCACTTTTGCAATCTCGTTTTGCCTTTTTTATATTATCTACAAAGATATACTCAGATTCCTTCTCTTTCCTCATTCAAGAAGTCTTTTTCAACCAAATTTTATATTCAAAAAGGAGTTAGTTACGGGAATGTGGTGCTTCGTTTTCAATGCAAAATGATTAGTAGATACGAGGTAATTGATTTTTTAATCGAGAATAAGGAAAATGAAATTTCAAAAGTTCCTTTCAAGATATTTTGAGGATTTTTTATATTCTAGCTTTTGATCAAAAAACAAACCAACTGGTCAAATTTCGTATTTTTTGGAGATGTTTTTGGAGGTAAAATAGAAATGTCTAAAATATAAAAAGTCTTGGACATCCCTATCCTATGAGCTATTTTTTCCCATATCTATACTCTCTTGTGGCTCTATTGTGACCTCTTCTCTGTGTTTATGCAACCTTCATTAATAGAGTGAATTACTTACACCCTCCTTTCCTTTGGCACCTTTGTGTGCCTCTCTGTGTATCTCCACTCTACCTCCTGTAACAACCAAGTAGGCTCCTCATTTCTATTAATAGTAAAATGAATACATGAAAGAAGAAGCTACATATTGATGTAGAGATTGAATATGCCCCATTATTCAAAAGAACCTAGCATACTAGTGTCAACCCTTAGGTTTTGTAGAGTTACAGGCAAATGGGATTGAAACATGTTGATATATGGTTTGATGGGGGAATCTACCCAATTGACTCCTTAAACAATAGACCTCCAATATTCTCAGGAATCACAAATTTGCTGAAGTATGTGTGCGAGGGTGAAAATGGGTTGCTCGGTTATACTAGGCGGCTCAATGATCAAGCGTTCAAAATATTTACAACTTTCCAAGCAACCATAAAAAATTGCCATGATGTGATTGCTGCACATCAACTTCATGCTCATAGGACAAGTGGTACAGCTGAATGACACTATAATTCAACAAAACAATCAAATTATTTCAATGCAGGACACTATCCATGACATTGGTATCTCATATGAGGAGGCAAATACACAATTGGATGACTTGAGAAAGATCAACAGCAAGCTAACACAAGAGCGCAAACGAAAGAAGAAGCCAATCAATGAGTTAATTGTGAATAGCAGCCAGTGGAAGCAACGCATCAAAGCATGTAAGGTAGCTCAAAAAGAGAACTTAGGTGAGGGTGAGGTTGGATCTTATATTAGTAGATTGCTATAGACAAGTACATTGGAAAACGCTTTGAGCAATCCTAAGTTTAGGGCTATGAAGGAAAAGGTGATTGAGTGCACATTAAAATATGTGTCAAATGAGTTTTCAGCTATGGATGCACAATCTATTTATGACAAGTCCAGTATTAGCACGACGACTTACTCTAAGATATTCAAAGGTGTGAAGGCTGGGTTTGGTCGTATACTGAAGAGAAATAGAATCGTGCCTCTTCCTCGACCTTCAAAGTTAATAGAGGCCCAATGGCAACTTAATATAAAGGTTTTGGAGCTGATACGAGATCCAATGCATGTTTAATGCGTGGAAACACTAAAGGTTGGGACAAAAAATACATATGAGGTGAAGTTCACCGATCTCAACAATTACTATTTAGATTTGTACAAGGTGTAGTCGACAATGGTAATGTACTACAATATGTATGTTAAGGAATGTAATGGTAAATTGTAGTTTGTTATAAAATTAGATGAAAGTGAGGCCGTCAAAGGACTAAAGCTTAAAAGAGTTAGTGTAACTCTAATGAATAGAGCTTTACAATTCGACAAGAATAACCCAGGGAACTTTAGTGTTCAATCCAAGTGCCATGTGTGGTGGCTCGCTGCATTTGAAGTTCCTAAGGAAACATTTGAGATGTTGCAGTTGTTCTTTATGCATACAAGCATTCCAAGCTTCATCAATCATCAAGAACATGGTGAGATGCTCTCGGTTGAAGGGTATGGTCAATACTTGGTTGAATGGCATCTTGCAGGAGACTTGAAAACTTTAAAATGCATGTGTGGAATCTCCAATGGTGTAAATATAAAGAATCCATGCCTATATTGCTTGACAAAGAGGGTGGAAGGAAAGGACAGAAAGAAGAACTGGCAAAGGGTGACAAGTGCTGCACGGATGCGCAATAGAGAAGATCCCACTTGGAAGCCCATCTTCAACATTCCATTGGATCGTATTCACATTTATTCATTACATATTTTTGTCAGAATCATGGAGAAACTTGTATATGAATACATTTGCTTTGCTTATAGGATGCAACAAAAAAAAGAAGCCATTGCAATGTGTAGGAATGTGGAGCGAGTGCTATCACAAATTGGGCTACACATGCATCAAGTGACGATTGAAAAAGATGAGAAGTGATCATGAAAATATGGTAACTTACCAAAAAAGTCTTGCTTTGGAGGAGCAAAGGCTAGGAAGTTTCTCTAAGCACCCATGAATGGTAGCAATCTAATGATCCAATTGCTATCTTGGTGGTATAGGATTATAGTAGCGGATGAAGCTAAACTCTCGCAAAAGAGAGCAAATGAAAATGTTGATGAATCGGCTACAGACATGATGGAATCACGTCGTGTCACTAAAAGACTGCATTATGAAGCCTCAAGTGCCAAAGAAAACCATGCCAAGTGGCTAAAAACAAGGCTTCGACAAGGCAACAAATGGGTCCGAAGAGAGCTAAGATAGTAAGATGAACAATGTGTTCAGTGTGAATGCAATTCATAGTTTAAGAGAGAAAGAGAGTGTATGCATCTATGTGAATGAGTCTTATAGTTTAGGGTTATATAAAAGAGGGCTTCACTTTCTATCTTATTCATTGAGTTTTCACATCTCTTGTGCAAGAAAGATGGCTAGGTCTAAGGTAGTTGCAAATAAGCTTCCGCTCAAAGCCCCATATCGTGTTTAGCCCCTTGGAGCATCTACTAGCTCAGATGCACCCCCTTCTCAACCTAACCCACCTTTCTCAAGCTGCCCTCACAAGGGTCCTCCTTAGCATCCCCACAAGAAATGCAAGTGAAAGCCAAGGACATTGGCCTTTGAGAGAAATTAGGAGGTATCAACACTCTTTTGATCTCATCATTCCGAAGGCGGGCTTGTCGAGACTTGTTCGCGAGATTGTGCAAGACCTCTACCGCACAGAAAGCGGGAGGTGGTTTTTGGCACAAGATTAAGATAGACACAATAGCTTCACAAAAGAATGTCTTCATGCTCTACAGTGTGCTACAGAGGCTTTTTTAGTTGACTTGATGATTGATGCTTAGCGTTATGCAATACATGTGAAGTACATCACTGTAACTCCCAAGGACTTTCAACTTGTAAGAAAAGTTCAAGTAGTGAAGGATGCATTCGTTTCAATGGAATGAACACAGTTTGTAATGTTATCTTTTTTGGCATAGTATTATCCTCGTGCATTGGACATATGACTATGTCCTAGTGCAAAACTATTATATGCGTCCTTAAAATATGAATTAAAATTTTACACTTGTCTACTGTCAACTTTGACTGTGTATCTTCACTGTATTTTCAATTCTTACTTATAGTTTTTGTTAGCATTATCAATTTCAAATGGAAAAACTTGCAAAAATTTACCATTCCTTGTTGCAAACTTTACTCATGATGCCTCTAATAGTCTACGTGGTGCAAAGTTTCTAAGGGCTAGTAGTCGCGATGTTGATTTCTCAATTATCAATCCATTCATAATTTTGGTGTGGAATAATTTTTAAAATACTAAACTATATCAGAATGCGACGAAACTTCACACGTGCACTTGTTAGTGGCCAAGAGCCCAAATTATTTTTTTTTATAAAAATGCATGCAAACCCCTAGTCCAAGTTTGGTATTTGGAGCCACTTTCTTGGCACACACTCATTAGGTGGCCAAGAGTCCAAATTAATTTTTTTTGAAAACAAATGCCTGCAGACTCTTGGTCCAGTGGTGTCTGGAGCCACTTTTTTGGAAAAAAAAATTAAAAAAAATGCCTGTTGACCCCTGGTTTGAAGTCTCTAGCATCTGGAGCCACTTTCCTAAAACAATTGGACTCTTGGCCACCTAATGAGTGTGCGTGTGAAGTTTTGTTGCATTCCGATAAAAGGTTATGGATTTATGATCACACGATGGATAGTGCATACGAAGCTGCATTAACCCAATTTTGGGATTTAAATGGGTTAAAAGTTTGTTCTTCTTCTCATTTTCACATCTTGCTTTCTTTGCTTCCTCCATTCTCACATCCCCAACCTCTATCTCTTCTCCGTCTTGCCCTCCTCAAGCTTGCATGGCACACACCAAGCAAGCATATTGTTGTTTCAGCCCCAAGAAGACCTCACGCCAAGACTCGCCACCTAGAGCACAAGGTGGAGCCTCCTCTAGTGCAGCAATAAGTGCTCCCCATAGAGCACAAGAACCACCACAGAAGAAGAGGAGATGGAAATTGGACAATGTCGCCCTTCAAGAGATAAGGAGAATCCAACACGAATACGAGCTTCTCATCTCGAAAAGTTCTTTTCATAAGGTTGTTCGGGAAGTCATACAAAACTTGGAGTTGAAAGGGATGGGAAGATTTTGGGCACAAGTGGGGGATGGCCCACCAGTAGGAAGGTGGACTACTGCAGCTATGGAGGCCCTACAAATAGCTACAGAGGTGTTTCTCATTGACTATTTGATGATACATAGCTTGCAGCCATCCATGCAAAGCATGTCACAGTCACAAAGACATTAACTTTATCATTTGGCTTCGGCATGTCAAGAGGACTCCTCCATAGGTTACTAGATTAATGATGCAAGGCTTTGTAATGAGTGTTATAGCACCATAGCATCTTGGAAAGCCAAAAAAATTTGTATACTCTGTCACATTAGAATATTTATTTATATATACATAATATCTCATGCAATGTGTACTAAATTCAAATAATTGAGTAAAGTATTTTGTTTTGTTTCTTGAAACGCATGACTCTTAATTTTTGTTTAACGTAAGAACGCATCAAAAGTAGTAATACGTACTGATATGAGTTACATTATTACTTATGCACAATCACAAGTGCAGTACTACACATTGAATTATGTTAATGTATGTGAATGCGTCATTCACGTACCACACATTATTATCACACTTACACAATCACAAGTGTAGTACTATGTGTTGAATTATGTTAACATATACGAATGCATCATTCACGTACCACACATTATCATCACACTTATACAAACCACATATTTATTCAATAAATATTTATTTATAGGGAAAAAGTAAAATATCTTATATTCATCAAGAAAAATACATGTGATGGTTGCTAGTGATGGTAGATACAAAAAGCCAATAGCCAGCAAGAACTCTCAATTGTTTCTTGGCTTTTTTATCGGTGGAGAGGAGGGACCAGCTTCCGATGAAAATATAAGTTCCTTCTTTGCTTCAAAAATGATGCGCTCCCCCTTCAGCTCTTTCTCCAAGAGAAGTAGATTTGACACTTTAGCAAGGTCACCTAATGTAGCAAGCACACACATTGCTCCACCACACATTTGGTCAAATAAGTAAAGAAGCTTTGACCGCTTGATTAGCACCACCTTCTCCAAGCTAGATGTCACATGTATCGCTAAAAAAGGTTCAAACTTGGTCAAAGCTTGAATTTTCATGATTATTTCTTGCCCTCCTGGTGAGCACTTCTTATGGAAGACCACCAAGTCTACAACAAGGTTGCCAATGTACTCCTTCAGAGTTGAATCCTTCCATCGATCCACATATCGAGCTCGTCCTTGCCTTGATGCAAACTCATCTATATATAGTATGTCTTGAATGACAAAGTCAAATCAAACAATATATTTAGCGACTAACCTAGAGTTATCGGAAAGCAATGAAACTTGATGGTAGGACGCGTCGGGTCCACCGGAGTCCACCGGAGTCCACCGATGAAATCTTGGCAAAAAATGATGCCTACAGCTGCCCTGAAGTCTAGCGTCTGGGGCCCTGAGGCAAGGTTGGGTTTGTCAACTTGTGGCTATTCTGAAGAAGATGGCACCATGAGAGCCAACCCTTGCTCTACCACCACCCGATGTTCCTCT
Source organism: Lygodium microphyllum (assembly GCF_053477565.2). Classification (NCBI taxonomy): domain Eukaryota; kingdom Viridiplantae; phylum Streptophyta; class Polypodiopsida; order Schizaeales; family Lygodiaceae; genus Lygodium; species Lygodium microphyllum. Next base: position 91,214,513 of record NC_141143.1, read on the forward strand.
TCAATATTTATGAGCTCTTTAATTGGTTCTTCTCCCATGTATGTGATAGCAACAACCTGTGGAGTTGTATCTTCATTGCTCTCCTCCTCTAGGTTTGTATCCAATGCAAGGAGGTAAATTGCCAATGCACAATCATACTCCACGAGATCCAAAGGTGTTGTACCTGGTGCACTGCCCATGGGAACAGTGTGTACTCTGTGCGAAGGATCCACATGGTCCAGACACCTATTTACCACTTTTTGGTGGTTCTTCCCTACCTAAAATACCATGAGTTGTTCCAAAGACACCCAAGTCATGGATCCCTCGATGGACTATGTGCAGGTAGCATAGGTGCTCACAAAGTTTTCCAAAACTTGAAGGGAGGGATCCAGCATCAAAACCTATTGAAAAAATAGCAAACAAGAGAAAATGTAAAGAGAGATGGGTACCTGTGTTTTGCCCAAAATTTGGAGCTGCATCGAGAAGAAAGTGCAGAGGTAAGCAAAACACTCAAATCCCTAATTACTCTCAATAGGGAGCTTCAATGGAGATGAAAATTCACAAGTGTAGAGAAGAGAGGGAAAGTGATATGTTGCTCAACTTTTGGGTCAAATTGATTTCGTGAGAGGAAAAAAAATTGAAATTGAAAATTCTCCAAAAAAAGGGGAAAAATATGAGTTGAGAGAAACTCAAATTTTGTGTACTATTCATTCTCCCTTTTTTTAAATCTCCCACTACCCCTTTTTTTAATAGAAAACCCAAGATTTGGAGAGAGAAGATTCACCCTCCATGGATGTCAACATCTAGCCTTCCTACCGTACACTATATTATTTTCAAGGGCCCATTTGTAGTTCATTTTTTTTCTAATGGATTTCCAAGCCTTCTCACTATTAAGGCCACCCAAAGTAGATAAAACAAATCATTATCATCATGCATTGCATCAATCATTGCCAAAGCATCTATAATTCTCTTCATCTTTAAAACATACCCATTGATAGATATTTTTCATTTCTTCAATGTATTCAACTCTTGCTTGAGTTGAATCTTTCATGCCTTTGTATTTACTGAAAATATGTTCTCAAAAATGGTCCAAGCTGTATGTGAAGTTTCTACATTTCAGCATAGTATTATCAATGACTATAGATAGCCAATACATCACCTTTTTATCCTTTGCATTCCATTCTTTCCACACCTTTAATTCATCTACAATCACAGGGTTACTCAACTCTGGCTTCTTTTCTTCACCTAAAACAAACTCATAAAAGTCTTTCCAATAAAGAAGTTTGTCACATAGAACTTCCATGATGGGCAGTTGTTCTTATCCAGCTTCTCAATGATGGGGTTTCCACTATTCTCTGTCAGTATCACAAAAATGATACAAAATGAGAGCTAAATTTTAGAGCCGATTTTAGAGTGCAAAAGTGGCCCGATATCCATAAAAGATGAATTTTTTGTGGAAAAATGTATCAATCATAGATCAAGGAGATGGAGTTTTCCTAGGTGCATTTCAAAGTCGGGAATCTAACACAAGTATTTGTTTGTCAATCAAAGTCTATTTGACCCCCTTTAATGGCTATAAGGTTTGGAATTATGAAGCAACTACTGAATCTAGAAGCCGAAAAGCATATGATAGAGGCCAAGGTAATAGATTTCAATGCCAAAAAGCTGCCCGTCTAGTCAAATCACAATTCCAAGGTCGTTCACCCCTCCAATCGAGTTGGAACCACTTTGGGTAAGTGTGAAATGACCCCCTTTGAACTAGATAAGTTGTAGGTTAGTTTTAATCTTGATTAGAGAGAGCCCAAAAGCCACAAAATCAAACAACATGGAAGCAGGGGAGGGGAGGAGGCACATTTCTTTTGGTGCCTCCTTCCTCCTTAAAAAATGATTTTTCTTGGCTATAATGATCCCCCTCTTGCTCTTGGGCAGCATTAGATACATCATTTTTTTGCTCTCCATCGCTCCAAGAATCGCACAAAATGATGTAGTAATCAGCAAGACTGAAAATCAATCTTTCTCTCTCCTCTTTGCTCCTTGTTCATATGGCTGTGTGTGTGTGTGTGTGTGTGTGTGTGTGTGTGTGTGTGTGTGTGTGTGTGTGTGTGTGTGTGTGTGTGTGTGTGTGTGTGTGTGTGTGTGTGTGTGTGTGTGTGTGTGTGTGTGTGTGTGTGTGTGTGTGTGAGGGTTGATTCGATGAATCGGTAATGAATGATAGTTTGAAACTATAATGGGATATAGATAAGGTAATTTGGATACATCAACACAGCTGAAAAATTACATCAGTGGCTCCATTTTCTCAAAATACAAGACGTATATATGTGAATTTTTGAGTAAGCAATCTTTATTTAGTTTTTATAATGAATCATTAGTGCATATGATGGATAAATTATTGCAAATAATTGAAATATGTTTGTTGATATTTATAATTTTAAAAATTCATTAATTTTTTTTCTTATATTAAAAATAATAAAATAAAAAAACCTAAAACATGGAATTAAATGGAAAATTTGGATTTTTCTTGGGTTTTGGGATTCAAATGATGTTCTTATGGTATGGAATTAAATAAACTAATGGATTACACTTCTCATAAGTCATTAAAAATTTTTAAAATTAATAATTTATGTTGAAATAAAAAATTCATAGAAAATAGTCAAAAGAAGAAAAAATTTAGAGAAAAATAGTTTTTGTGCATAGAAAATTATGAAAATTTAAGAGAATGTTTGTGAATGTATAATGAAGATTAAGCATAAGGGTTTGCCTCAGGTTTCCTTTATTTATGTATTAAAGTGTATGTTTAGGGCTCATTTTTATAGAAAATTGACTTGAAATCTCTATATATTTATGTAAGCAATCTAAATTTGAACGATAAAAGACGTGGGGCTGAACTGGAAAGGTATTTGATTAAGTTTTTTATTTATTTTCATATCTTAGTATATAGGACATAGTTCATATAAGTTTTAAGACGTTTACTAGGATGGGTTAGCTCGGTGCTATTCCCTAGCAACACAGCATGATGCTAGTAGAAAGAAATCATGAAAAGTTTATTTATGTACTTCATGTTGGCTAGTTTTTAGTTACATTTTTTGAGCATGGAGTGCCATACACTTTGTGTGTACAATCTAGATATGATATCAGAAGATAAATTCTTGGATGCATGGAAATTGTATATTTAGGTACCGACCAATGTTGAGAGTGTAAGATTCTCATTTGTTGTAGGGTAGTGCGATATCTTGGGAAATTTTGATTAAGTAAGAAATATATACTATCTCTTGGATCGTTACATTTTTATTATGAGAGGACTCTATTACATTCATGTTCTATGTGTAAGAGAGCACATCCTAGGGCCAATCCTCAGGGTGTAGGAGAGCCATGAAGGAGCCACAACATTATGCTAGGGGGAGCTCTCTATGTATGTGAATCAAGGTGCTAGATGCATGTATGTTTGGATACTCCCTCTATTGGAGTTGGGAAGGGAAAAATATTGGACTGCAAGTGATACAAATGCGTGATTTATTTAGCGTAGTATATGACCTCCAGATGCTCCTGGCCGTGAGACTGTAAGGGTGGTTTGGTTAGCATAAGAGGCCCCTCTACTAGAGCCCTAGAGCTAATATCATGCCCATTTTAGATCCCAACAGGTGGTGCATCTCCTAGGAGCTGCTAATAAGTAACAGTTTTTGAACCTTGACTATAAGGGACCTATTATTTCTAGTTTCTAATTGAGTGCCACCTTGAAGCAGTGGATGTTAAATTAGGCTGATTAAAACCTCTATCATCAACATGACAATTAATCCAAGTAATCCCCATAACCTTAAAGATATTTTGTCCATCTTGAATGATTTAAGGGGATCTATGGTTAGTCATGTAGTCAACTATTTTATCCTTTGCCCCGAAAGTGACACCATGCGCTCGAGTTTGGGACACAAATATTTGGGACACCATGAGAGAAATCATGCCCCAAAGGTGACACCATGCTCGAGCTTGGGACACCATGCCTTCGTAAATAATAATCCATGGGAGTAAGAGAAAAGATTAGGAAGCAAAAGTGATGCTAGGATGGTATAGTCGTCTATGATCATTGATAGTGATAACTTTTTAAAGAAAAAGCTTGTAATGCCAATGGTTGCAGTAATACATGGAAAGGTACATTTGATGCTAGTGCTTGATGCAGTTAGGTACTATTAACCCCAACTCAAAACGAAAGAAAAAGAAGTAAAATGCAGATGCAATGGAAGAAGCAAGCGAAGAATAAGCAAAGGCGCAAGGCTGGCCTCTAAAATCAAGTCAAAGACAAAGGCACATTTCAAATGCAAGGCGCCCCTAAAACTGTTGTAAAAGAGTGCCAGGCTCCCTCGTGTGCAAATTGTAAAAGCTAGATGGGCATAGGTAAAAGAAGGCAAATAGAAGGCACATAGAAGGAAATGGAAAAAGGATATTGCCACAACGACCGGTCATGTAAAAAAAGGGATAAGGGGATAACCGCCCAAAAGGGATTTAGGGTTTTGTATATAAAGTTGAAAAGTGTATGAAGAGGTTATTCTTTGGTGTGTGGCAAAGTGGACTCTTCTTCTTCTCTCCTTCTTTTCTCTTGCTTGCTTGGTTGTGAGTGCTTGAGGGAGGAAGTGTGAGTGAGTGTGGGAGTGAGTGTGTGAGGGTGAGGGATCTTGGAGATGAAGCCCTCCACCATCTCCTCTCTTCTTCTTTCTTTTCTCGTCTCACACGTGGCTATGGAGGATGGATCTTGGAGGAAGAGGCTTGAGCATGCTTGAGCTTGCATCACAAATCGTGAAGCTATTAGAGTGCTTGAGAGAGGAAGTAACTCAATTGGGCATCAAGGTAAGCTCACGACACTCGTAGAGAGGGATAGCGCATTGACTATGTGAGAGGTAGCCATTAGTGTTTGCTTGAAATGCTTGAAGGAATAAGTGGTTCGTGGGTCTTGGCAGTTGAGCAAGAGTGCCCTTTATATTTTGGTTCCATTTTCGGACCAACGGACTCAAGATTGAGCACTTGCACGCCTCAAATCTTGGGTAAGTTACTCATGAATATATGTGTGCATCACGTGGATTCACAATAAGGTATTTTTAAAATACAATTTTTATACATTTTTTACATACATAAGGGTATAATATAAAGGGATTATTTACCGATTGAATAGAAAAGAATTATGTTTTATTCAAGAAAACTTCACAGATAAGGATATTTATAAATAGACCTTGAACGCACGTGATGTAGAGGATATACATAGAGTAACTTTCCCAAGCCTCAAATTGAGCATCAAAGTAAGGGTTTCATCTCCGCAAATCGAAGCTTAAGATAGATAGGAGGTTTTGGATTTTTAATCTATGCTACAAATAATCATTATTTTTTTAATGATTAGCTGAGTAGGAGAAATCATTTCAGTACTTTGCTTTTGATTTTGGTTGCATTTAGAGTAAGTTAGGATTAAAAAATCGAAGTGAAAAGCTTAGGGTTTGTTGCTGTAAAACAAGCCCAAATAGGGCATAAATAGGGAAAAAATGAGTGATTAGATGTGTTGGAATAGCAAGGGGAGTGATCGATGAGATTAAGGTTGAGCCTAGCAAGGGTTTATTAACACCATGAGATGCAAGGAAAAGCCTCATTTGTGACCTGACATTGAGAGAGAGAGAGAGAGAGAGAGAGAGAGAGCTTAGAGACCCTTACTTGGCAACGGATCAATCGAGCTAGATCTGAGGTCTTCGTGTCATCCAAGTATATGGGACCCTTCCTCTACATCCCTAGTTGTATTCTCGAAAATATGGAGTGCTAGCATTACTTGTATCAATAGCTTTTGATTGAATCATACTCGAGTATGTCATTTCGGCCGCTGGAATTGGACAGCTATAACAGTGTCCAATTCCTAGGATCGGACACTCGAACCACCTTGTCCGATTTTCAAAATCAGACACTCAGGATCAAAAATGTCATGTCACCACTCAGACAACTCATCCCTGTCCGATTTTGAGAATCAAATAGGCGGGAATCGGACACACCACCTCATTTGATCGACCCATCCGATCGTGACAATCAAACCATAGAATCGGACCCAGTGACTTGTCCGATGGGACACCAATCTGAATTAGACCAAGTGCCCCTATCCGATTCCTAGAATCAGACATATCCAAATTGGACAACCTCACACTGTCCAATCGGGCATATCCTGTCCAATCGTGACAATCGGACCTAACCTTGTCCCATTCCTAACATCCTAAATCGAACACTGGTAAATCAGACGTCTGATTCTCAGAATCGGACTCTGGTAAATCAGACACGGCCTAGAGATAAAATCTAGAAATTTGATAAACCATGACAGTGCCGAAGAGCGTGACCCGCACCAGGAGAACTCACGGAACACCTTACAGATAGTTACAAACCTAGAAATGGTAGCCAAACAGCCAAGAACCATGCTGACACACATTTCAACAAACTTGACATGCTTAGTGTTGTAGGTTGATTATAAGACCCCAAATTGTCCCTCCCTAACAAGCGGCAAGGAAGGCCAGGAACCAAGCTTAGAGCCCAATCAGGCCACGAGCACAAGCAAGAGTGCGGAAGCTAAATAGTCATCTTGTCTTCACACTCGTACTCTTTTCCATCACCTTTATTAGGGGAGTTTTGAGGTCTCAAAAATGCCCTGTAAGTGATCTTAGAGAGAGAGAAAACATTTTAGGAAAGAAAATCATTTTTTAGATTTTTAAAATCTTTTATATTTTGGTAAGTAAATATATCAAAAATTGTTAATAAGTCATTGTCCCAATATTCTCATGGTCACATCAAACCTAGAAATCTAGGCCGCCATAAAGGTGACAAAGATTGTCATAATGAAGTTCTTACTCATCCTCATTAAAGTGAAAACTAATATTCAATTTGAATTTTGTTTGAAGTTTCATTACTTCCCTCCATTCTCACTCTCTTTTTTCTTTCCCATCCTTATTAGTTTCTTCTTCATTTTTCTTCTAGTTTCTAATTCACAAAGTTTTTCAATCTAATATTCTAATCACATCCTTAGCTATGGATCAGTCATCCAATGATCTTTGTAGCTCTAGTAAAAGGCCTCTCTATCATCTTCATATTGAGTTGGATAGTGAATATGAACCAATAAGAAAGAGAACAAAACCCATTACTATTACAAAGTCTACGAAACATATACTCAAGTTTGAAAGAAAGAAGAATCTTGATCTTTGGCTAGATGGCAAGCTATATCCCAAAGATCCTAGCAAAAATACTATTGAGGTTCATTGGTGATGGTTATAATGGGTTTCTAATTTATCCACTTAACTTGGTTGTAGAAAAGGATGTCCTCAAATTGGAGAACCATCTTTTATCAAAACATAACAACGAGTTACTATAGAAGCTAGAGGGCTATCAACAAAGTATCCATTTGTTGGAGAAACACATCAAATCTTATAAGCAAAAGCAAACTATCAAATCTTATCAACAAAGTATTCATTTGTTGGAGAAACACATCAAATCTTATCAGCAAAAGAAAAAATACTATTGAGGTTCATTGGTTTTCTAAGTTATCCACTTAACTTGGTTGTAGAAAAGGATGTCCTCAAATTGGAGAACCATCTTTTATCAAAACATAACAACGAGTTACTATAGAAGCTAGAGGACTATCAACAAAGTATTCATTTATTGGAGAAATGCATCAAATCTTATCAGCAAAAGCAAACTATTTTAGGCCTTCAAAATCAACAAAAGGCTCTTAGAAATATTGAGAGTCTCAGACGAGGAGGAGGTGGTTGTAATAAAAGAATCCAAGCAACAAGGTACATTTTTTTCACTTTAAAAATATGAAATATGACTTTGTTTATAATTAATTATATTCATTTGTGATGTTGATTTTGTTTAGGTCTCTTCTTCAACCGAATGTAAGTGAAATAGATTCTTTGAAAGCATCTCACTTTTATTATCATCTTCTTCCTTCAGTAGTTTCAAAAGATATTTTGGAGAGGAAGAAATTTAAAATGGCAAAGAAACAATGCTTGGAGTCATTTATAAAGGATCATTCTTTGGATATTGAGTTAGTACAGAATACACTAGATAATATTGGTATCAATCAAGATGTCTATATACAACTTGTCCAACTTTAACAATCAAATATGAAACAAGGACAAGTACGTAATTGCATACTTCCAAGTTCATCTATGGTTAGAACTATTAGACAAAGAGTGAATAACAAAGTGATGGAGATTCTGGGCGAGCCTTCCATATCAAGGCTAGCTTCAAAGGCAAGAAAAAGAAAGTTGTATTTAATGAATTTAACAATATTTTCCTTTACTTGCCCACCCTACAATGTTTAATGATTATATTATATGACTTGTCACTAGAAGAGGCACAGGGAGTAGCTAGATTCGTTGTTAAACTTAATGAAAGTGAGATTCTAAAATGTACAAAACTAGAGAGGATCTCTATAACCTTGATGAATAGAGCACTTTTATCAAATCCTTGCAATACTCAATGTCATTTAGTGTTCAATCGAAACACAACATCTAGTGGCTAGGAGCATTCGAAGTAGATACAAAGGATTTTGATATATTGTATTGGGTATTTCATCGAACACCAATACTTGATGTTGTCAAGGGACAACAAGCAGGAGAAAAGCTATTTATTGAAGGATTTGCAAACTATAAGATTGAGTGGCACATAGCTGGTGACTTGAAGACACTTAAATGCATGTACAATGTATCAAAGGGAGCCAACTCGATATCTCCTTGCCTATATTGCATTTCCCCAGCCATAGAGTTGAACTCAAGCAATTCGAATAGAGCTCCCTCTAGGCACAACAAGGATCCACAGTTTAAACCACTCCTAAATATTCCTTTAGTGAATGCCCATATCTATACACTTCATGCGCTTTTTAGGATAATTGAAAAGCTTGTTCATCTTTATATAGGATTTGCATGGAATCTGAAGCCATTATTAGCTAGAACATATGCCATAACAAAGATTGAAAAAGTTTTATCTGCAATTGGTTTGCATGGTGATAAAGTTGTTATTGAACCAGATCTTCAAAAGTCAAGGATGGAAATTGTGTCCCCAAAAAGCCATCTATTGGTGGAGTGAAGGCTAGAAGGTTCCTAGACTTTCATGGGAGACTTAGTAAGATGAACTCTAAGAATGGTGGCTCAACTATTAGATACAATCAGTGGAAGTGCCTACATAATGAAGTTAAGGATCATGCTGATAATGGACAAGCTCGGAATAGAAAAACCAATGTTTGGGAAACACTAGACAAAGTATTCTTTTATTGTGATAAAACTGAGTGGAATGATGATGATCTCAAAGACTTCAAAAACCAATTGAACCTTTTTCAAAAGACAATGACAAAAGCTTGGAGCATTCAACATTTCACTCACTATATGGTAAGAAGTTTGCATATGTATGTCTCTTTATTGTCTGACTCATATAGGATTTTCTAATTGAATTTCTTTATTTGTTAACTATGCAGCATATTTTATACAACCATGCTCCATATTTTATCAAGAAATATGGATCTCTATCTATCTGGTCAACCCAAGGTAAGGAAAAATCACATTATCAAGCAAGAACAAAATACTTTAGACCCACAAGACATGGAGATGGAAGATACAAAGCAAACAATTTATTAGAAGTCTTTCAATGGTCCTATAGATAAATTTGGCACAAATTCAAGCTCAAAGACACAACCACGTCATGCAATACATCATCTTTGGCAAGGACTATATCCATTGTATCCAAAGAAGAAAAGAGGGATATTTAAAGTATTATGCAAAGAAAATATATTCAGAATGGTTACAAACTAGACAAAGAGATGGAAAAGGATGGGTTTCAAGAAACCCTTAACATCTTTTGGTCAGACTCTGTTGTAGAAGAGTATTTAGTTTTCACTAGGTCCTCTAAAGGAATCTTTTGTTTCATCCCACTCGATGAGATCTCTACATTTCAAGAACTCTTGTTTGCTATGGCCTGGAAGGAGCTTCAATTTCTTGGCATCTCCTACATGGAAGAGAAAGTAAGAGTCAAGAACTCCAAAGTATCCTACCCTAGATCCATTGCATCCATGCATAAAGTCAAAAACTCTTACAACTTCTTCCTTCTCCACCAAAATTATAATTTCTGAACCTCTATTGAAAGCTTGGGATCCAATCACCTTGGAGATAGCTTTCAAGTAAGCTTGGAGAGCTTGATAACTTGATATGATAAATTGCAAATGTTTGATTATTTAAGCTTCCAATATAATTACCAAGGCCTTGAATTTTTCCAAGCTTCAATGGCATTGAGCCCTTGGCTCTTCCAAGAAAGTTGTCTGCATCTTCAATTTCTATCTGCACAATAAACCACAATAGTATAAGATGTTAGTATATAAATATCCAATAATATTTGTCTATAATGTATAACATACTCTAATATAAATCACAATGGATATCTTAGAATTATCTTTCATACCTTGGGGTTTTCATCTTCTTCAAGAAGACTATCATCGTATAGATTTATTGAACTTTTTGGTTTCTCCTCTAATGGAAACTTCAGTTTCTCTTCATACCCCATGTTATCAATACCAAGTCTCTGTTGAATTTGTAAGAACTCTTCCTCTGTAGGTTTCCCCCCCTTTTCATATTTTACTATCTGATTAATACAAGAATGCAAGGTTATAGAGCTATCTTGAAAATTCTCTCCCTCAACATCAAGAGTTGCTAGCAATTCCTCTTCATAACCTATAAAATTCTTATCATTGTGACCCCATGTTGCAAGGATTGCCAAGCAATAATTTTCTCTAAGATCAAAAAGGTGTTGAATATCATTTAGCAATACATATCTCTTTTTGTTGATGAGATAACTGAGAAATGTTGGGACACATTCAAGAGGACCTATTTCAATCTCTGTACTCAACTCTATCTCATTTTCTTCCACTTTTGTAATGTTCTCACTTTTAAACAAAGCAACATCAAATCCCTACACTAACTAGCTCTCAATATCCTCTTGAAACATTTCCCCCTTCTCTTTAACTTCTTTGTCTTTGCATGCAATATCCTCTATCTTCTTCTCTTGTATTGTATCTGAAGAATAACTATCCATGTATTGAAGATATACAAAAAATCCAAATCCTTCTGTATAAGAAGACATTGATGATGATTCTTATGAAAAGGACAATCTGATTTCCACTTCTTGAATTCCTCATCAATAAGGCTAAACCTTTTTTACAAAGTTGTTCTAGCAGCATTGGTAGCTTCCATTACATTGCTATAATGGACAAATCCCTCAATCTCTAGGCCTTCCACGTGTCTATCATAAAACTCCCTAAAATCCTTCAGTTAATCTTCAAGATCCTTCACGAGCTCTCACAAATCAAAGGGAACATTGAGCATGTCTCTGATGTAAATAAATCTAGATGAATTTCCAATTGCATGAAGAAAATCAAAGAGCTTTTCATCACAAGTATCCTCCAAATCCTCCTCCTCCATTCCCTCCAAAGAAAACTTCATTTTAGTCATCCTAATCACTCACCAAAAAAAAAATCCAAAAAAAAGGAGCATAATATACCAATCCACATCTACTCATATCCAGAAGACTAAACAAAGATTGCTAAAAAATTTAAGTCAAAACCTATAAGTCACTGCTTTTGAATTTTGACAAATTTAACATGTTTGTCATGCTAGAGATTTAGAAATGCAAGATGAATGAAGTGAATTCGGCCTTTATGTAGTAGAGAAAGCCAAAAAATTCAGTGTCTCATCGATCAAATTTTGTTATACATTCACAACTCGCGAAAACGATGATCCAAACTGCTTCACAGTTCATAAAATCGCATTTCACATGTCACTTTAAAAAAAACTGACAAATTCGCATTTAAAACATCCTAAATTTTTGTCCAAAAAAATGCATCTAGAACATCAAAATCCCATCGTTTAATGGACACACTCCCTTGAACATCATGTTGCCTCTTATGTTGTCCCTCAAGGTGAGATCCTAATAATTTCAATGAAGTATTTGACATTTTCCAATGTGGGAATATCCTTGTTTTTCCTCACACTATTCAAAATCATGAACTCTAAGGGAAAGACCACAAATCTAGCTAGGCGCAATTGTGTAAAACTAGTTTCATAATACGAAATAAGTTTCATAATTCATAGTTCCATGAAATGCGATAACAAACTTTCAAAACTACGTAAAACTAGGAAAACCCAATTTCTAATTTTTTTCGTTATCCATTTTTTATTTGACATTGAAGACTCATGAAATGTGAAAATATACTTTCAAAACAATGTAAAAGTTGTAAAATCGTGTTTCATACGTCTATGAATCATTTGATCATCTTCAATACCTCAAAATTCAAGATTGGAGAGAAAAAATGACAAGAAAAAGTTTGTTACCTAAGATTTGCCAGCCCTACTACTGAGAATAAATGGTCTTTTGTTAGAATACGCTTGGTTAAGCTTACGATGCTTACAATATAAAATAGCTCGTCGAAGACAAGACAAAATACATCAAAGATCCGACCCTGAGTGTCATATATATGTATGCCAATGGTCACCGCACGTTTGTCCAAGATGTACAGTGTACTAATTCGAAGGAGTTGTGCTTAAAATGAAAAAGATAATGCTAAGATTTATCTTTTACTTTTAAAAAAGGAGCCATAAAAGTGCAATTATTGCAAAAAAGAAAGTGACATGTGGCACAGCTTCCCATGCAAAAACGGTCTTCCCGTCACATGCGTGAAATTAACTACGCATTAGGATAGCCACACATGTAAACCAACATCCTTTTAAACCCAATTCTTGAACCACAAAAGAGTTATTTCAAAGACAAAGCTCTTTCTATGCTCGATCACACCAACGCAAGCTAACTTGGTCACAGTCCAAAGTTATTCTTCAACACAAGGCGACTAAAGAAGGTTTCATTGCCCTCGAAAATGTAAGTTCTTTGGCAATTTTGAGGTTACTCTGCAACACTTGCCAAATCTTGCCAAATTATACAAAAAAAGGCCCGACGTATGAAACACGATTAGTCATGATCTTCCAATCGACAAGAGTTCATTCATGTTTCATATGTCGCTTAGAATACAAGTTTCTTCAAATGGAATTTTTTTCCACGAATGGTCATGGCTCGACGAGTTTTCTCAAATGGAATTCTTTTCCACTAATGCAAGTTTGGTCATGGCTCTTTCCCATGCGCAAGACTTCTTTCGCATTTCATACGTCACTAGAATGCAAGTTTCTTGATATACAATCCTGGCTTGTAAAACTTCATGATAATAAGAGGTTCTATTCTTAGGATACTTGTTGATAATAAGATGTTCTATTTTCAGACTTGTAAAACTTCATGACATTTATTCTCTTTGATCAAATATGTGTCCTAAAAAGGAGTGAGGTGTGAAACGCGGGGTATCAAACACGATAAGTTTTGTCAAATAATCCAAAAAATGGCGACATATGAAATGCAATAAGTCATGGTTCTTCCCATGGACAAGACTTCTTTCATGTTTCATATGTCACCGGAATGCAAGTTACTTGATATTCAATCCTGGCTTGTAAAAATTTATGATAATAAGATGTTCTATTTTTAGAATACTTGTTGATAATAAGATGGTCTATTTTGAGACTTGTAGAACTTCATGACATTTATTATCTTTGATCAAATATGTTTTCTAAAAAGGAGTGACATGTGAAATGCAAGAGGTGTTTGTTTCTCTTGTCTAGAAGGCATCCTGGTGTTTCATACGTCTTTTGCTACATTGTTTTATTCAAATTGGAGGTAGACTATGTGATTAGTGTCTGTTTGCTACTAGGTGATTTTAGATAACATTATGTCAAAGATTTGGATATCTATCCTAATTTACTTGTTTTATTTGTTTTCTTTGATGTTTTAGATGGCTAGAACAAAGGCCACTGCAAGGAAGCAGAAAGTTGATCCTAGAGGTCTTGCCTCAAAGATCCATTAGTCCTCCAAGCCTTCCAAACTTACAAGGAAATAAAAGCCAAAGAGAAGGTTCTCAGAGCATGTTAGATGCCTAAAGGATATTAGAAGTACAATGAAGGCTTTGAGTAATGCAATTCCAAAATTGTCTTTTCATAGGCTTGTCAAAGAAATTTGTGACAAGCATAGCCTTGATAATTTCAGATGGACTAGGGCAGCTCTCAACTATATTCAGAAGGCTATAGAAGATTTTTTAATTGCTTTTTTCCAAGATTCTTATATTTGTACTACTCATGCACATAGGCTTACACTTATGGATAAAGACATGATAATTCTCAGGAGATTGAGATACAGGTTTTCAAAGGTCCTTGAGCCAGTCCCCCTTTCTGATGTGAAGGCTTTCAATATTTTAAATGTCCCTCCATATAGAAATAAGAAAAATGATCCAGGTCTTAAGGTTGAAGATGTCACCCATGAAAAGGACACAATACAACATGAGAAAGAGGAAAATGCCACACAAGAGCAGGCAGTATAAAAGCAAGAAGGAAGAAGAAAAGGAAGCATAATAACTCTCATATTTTGAAGAGGAGTTATCTACCCTTCTTGAAAGGGCTGACCCTAAGGGCTTCAATGTTTGTTGCTTTTCACTTGGTGATATTAAAAAAAGATCTGATATGGTATTTTTGGACTCTGCCTATGTTCAAATTCTCAAGAATAAAGTGAGATAAGTGAATGACTCTATTCTTCTTGCTAGGATGAGGTATAGTATACCAAAATTTATTTTTACTCACTATATTTTTCTAGCAATAGACTTTCATGTTGATGCTTACTATCTTCATTCCTTTGCTAGGTGTGTAATGCATGAGCTCCCCTTTGATATACAACAAAAGATTGAGGCTCTTAATCCATCTATCTCATACTATATGAGGAGTGAGCTTTATGCAAGTGCATTTTACCATTGGTTCAATTCAATTGACTTTGAAACTTTGGAGGTTCTTCTAATTCCATACAATGAAAAGTAAGTGATCTGATATTTTGTTAGATTTTATGAGATCTTATTTTCTTAGATTATTGAAATATTTTTGTTTTAAGTTCTCATTGGAGCCTAATTGGAATAGACAATGTGGAGAGGCAATGTTTCCACATCAATTCTATAAAAGGAAGCCATGGAAATGCCAAGTTGTGAGTTATATAATCCAGGGTTTCCTTCATATTTTGTTTTTTTTTTTAGGTACTCTAAATATTTTGATATTTCTTTTGTAATTACTCTAAATTTTATTGCCTTTTTGGTATAGAGCTGTAAAAAGATTGATTGAAGTGCTAGAGAAAAAGTCTCCCATGCCTTCTGACTTACTTGCAACAATGCAATATAGACAAGTTGCAGTAAGTTCTTGATTAATATGGTTGGAACATAATACGAAAATTTATTCTAAAAACTACTATAAACAAGTTTCATAGTTTTACTTTATATTGTTGATTGAAGTGTCCTCATCAGGATGATAGTTACTCCTGTGGTGGCTGGAGAGTAATTGTAAATGCTAGAAGATTGGTTCAATTTATTTATCTCAATGATGATAAACTTATAAAGGTAATGTGAAACATACTAAACTTTAAGATAGAGGTTTATTGCAAAATAGTCCATTGTGAAAAAATAACAATGAACTAAAAATCCTTTCTTACAAATGTATGACTGTTTACAAGGGATTGCTATACAGTGAGCATGTTTGGTATATAAGAGCAAAGCTCATGAAGTACATAATGGTCAATTGTATACAACCGACAAGAATGGACAATAGTGGGGGCTTGGACATTGAAGAAGAAGAGGTAATGTAACTACAGTAGGTGAAGCTATGCCTTCAACACACCCAAGGCAACCAAAGCATTAAAGATAGGCAAAAGAACTCCTAGAAAGGATGTCCCTTCTTCTATGAAAAGTTCTCAAAAAAAGTAGCTTTGCCTCATTGATTATAAGCCCTTGTGTATAAGTCATGGAGATGGCTGACAAAAATTTGCCAAAAAATTTGTACATGTATTTTATATTGATAATAAAGAGATCTTTTCTTCAATATCCTTGCATTGTATATTCTTCTCTCTCCTCGTTGATATCTCTTAAAAAAATATGTTACAAATGTTTATTAATCAGGAAGTGAAATGAGATATACACCTAAGTGGATATGATATGATATAAAAACTTACTCACTTGTATTAAGTTGAAACACAAATGAGTATGATAGTTCAATATCTTCGTTCTGTAAATTCATTCTCACTTGATGTAGCGTACATGATGATCTAACCTTTAGGATTGTAGTAATGTCTTCATTGTACCAAACATCAAGATCCACTATAGGATCTTTACTAAAATTATCAAGATTTTGGTCTAAAGCAACCAAACTACCACCAACATAATTCCATCTACTATAATAAAAACTGAGGAGGAAATTTTGAGTAGCAATCATATATTTACAAGCTATAGAGTCTTGATCTAGCTTACATAAATTTTTTCCTTCTATCCAAGTGTCCCATCCCTCATCAACAAATTGTATAACATGATCATATGTTAGTCTCTTCACTGAAAGCATAGCCTTTGATCTTCTTATCTCAGCATTAGAAAAGAAGTCAACAAATATATTAATAGGAATAAACAAAGTAACTTTGCTTAGCCTACTTGAGATATTAGGTTTTAATGCTCTCTGTGTCTCAAAAAATATTTTGCATCTATAGCCCTCACTAGTAGCTGGACATGGAAAAGGCCACTCAAAGCTTTAAAAATCAAGCAAAGGAAGGAGGGAAATTGATCCCCATTGGCTATGCTACATGGGGACAATATAAGAATGGTCATAGAAGAATATTCTATTATTTGCAAACTATGTCTTATTTCTACCTTTGTACATCTCTTCTCCAATCCAACCATGCATCACATCATGTAACATCCCACTTCTGTAGGAAACCCCCATACTTTAATTAAAACTAATCAAAAAAATTCCCCCCCTCTGTCGTTATCGACGACATGTGGCAAGGGGGGACACGACAAGTGGCGGGAAGGAAAGACAGTGTGATGACGCCAATAGGGGAGGGAGCCGAGAAGGAGATGATGGGAGAAGGAGACGAAGAAGATGATGTCGATCAGTCGACTATAGTGCTACCTCCATGCACCACAAGGACAGGTGGAGGGTGGGGGAGATACAACCACTCCACCTTCTCCCCCCCCCAATAATAAACCCCCAAATTCCTATACAAATTCCCCCCATTGTCAAGAGAAGGGAAGGGCTTGGCACACTATTTCCCCCCTTTTGCTACCAAGGAAGAGAGAGGAAAAGGAAGGGAGAGGTGAGCAGAGAGAGAGTGAGTGAGTGAGTGAGTCTAGAGAGAGAGTGAGAGTGAGTGAGTGAGAGGGAAAGGGAGAGGCGAGTAGAGAGAAAGAGAGAGAGAGGGAGAAGAAGAAGAAGAAGAAGAGGAAGAAGAAGAAGAGGAAGAGAGAGAGAGAAAGAGAGAGAGGGAGCACCTCCTCTTCTCCTCCTTAGAGGGTGGCCACACGCATGTTTCCTCTTCCTTCTTCCACGAGTTTATTTCTCTATCCCACGAGCTAGTTTCCCTAAATCCCCCCCCCCTCTTCTCCTCAAGAGGATGTTGAAATTCCTGTTGAAATTGCATTCTAGCAAGGAAGATCAGGAATGGCCCCCAAGCGAAGAGGGTCAAGTGCGGGTGGAAATCCCACATCCTGCAATGAAGCCTCGGGCAAGGGCATCACTGCCAATCCAATTGCGGTACTACCAGTTGTAAGTAACATATTTCCAAATTAAAGGACTACTTGCTTTGATTTCTGCACGAGGTGCATTAGGCCGTACTATGCCACACAAGAATGGGTTAATTGAAAGGATAAAGTCCATCTCAAATATTCAAGGATGAAGTTTGCTAAGTGCTTGTATCAAGGGAAGTTCATTGCCCTAGTTGTTATGCGACAAGTCCATGCATATCATAAGCGACATATAATATTTCTAAAGTACTAAGCATCGATAAGTCCTCGATTATTCTTTACCTAGGACAATATTGTTAAGGCTCGCAGATGCACGTAGATGGTATATGCATGGGAAAGATTATATAAAACGTACATCGATGGTACACAAATTGATCTTGCATTAAATTCTTGCTAATATCACGGACTATTAGTTCATTGGGGGCTTGAAGTTATGCGTAGCTAGTACAAACAACATTCATTAGGGTTAAAACTACGATGCCTTAAGATCCATCTGATAGCGACTATGTTCATCAAACCTATTTGGGATTGGGCTAGATGCAACAACAACTCCAGGGAAAATGAAGGGTTCAAGGATTAGGAAACCCTAAGTCATTGTACTTGCTGAGAAGAAGGTTAGGTTATCAAACAATGCAAGTGAACCTATATCGTGTACAATGTTTAAACCCCTAACATATGCCTTAGCCGAAGAAAGGAGTGTTAGGTAAATTTTACATAGAATCGCTCTTTGATTCCAAGGGGGAGATAAGATATGCGATGGCAAGGTTATCACGATTATTCTTGCAATGTTGGAAAAAGATATCACCGTTTTAATGATTGATCAAATAACGTCCTAAATGCTTTTGCATTAAACCGATTGTTGGAATGTGATTTGGATGATTTCTCCAAGTGCTTGTGTTTGATGGTAAATGCATGGCAAGGGTCTGTGATGACAAGTTGCCACGGGAATAAAGAAATGTTTTCTTGGACAATGATATTAGAGCTAGATGCCTTGTTCATACTTGATTCTTAATTGGATTAATTAAGGAAGGATATTTTGCACGGGTGGATCATCTCCAAGTTCGCATTGCGGATTACCCTGAGAGGGCACTGCTCGATTCACGGGCTAAAGGTTGAGTGGTGAAAAGGCCAACCACAGGAATTGTGTTTCACTCCTAGGCTGCTTGGAGTTAGGTGGAGCTCTGGACACCCTTGCCTAGTCCGGAATGGAGGTGGACTGCCTGAGTGACAACACCTAGAAACAATGCCTACTATTGCAAATTTTTTTAGCAAAATTGTATACAATTGGCACATTATTACTAACTTTGTATATTACTTTAATGCAGATGCGGTGCTTGTTATTGTTTTTTTT
The DNA here is from genome assembly GCF_053477565.2 of Lygodium microphyllum. Lineage (NCBI taxonomy): Eukaryota > Viridiplantae > Streptophyta > Polypodiopsida > Schizaeales > Lygodiaceae > Lygodium > Lygodium microphyllum. Next base: position 91,233,517 of record NC_141143.1, read on the forward strand.
GGAGGTCGTGTCTCTGCAGTCTGGCTAGGAGATGTCGATACAAGGAAGTTCTTGTATGAGAGAAAGGATTGAAGATTTTGGGTAGAGGGCCTTAATCCTAGCCAATCTAACCATGCTTTGAATACCAACTATAACTAACACCCAACCTTGAGTGCTTGAGGATTCAACACATTCTGCAGAGGGTGCTGAACGACATGCATTACTTCTCATGGGGAGACCCCGTAGAGACACCACATGTCATAAAATAGTAGATATTGGGCCTACTGTAAGTATAGATAATGACAGTGTCCTTCAAGCCTTGAGTAATATTGCCATGAAGGGAGTAGAATGTGATTTACTTCTTGGTCACCCATGGGTGCATAGTGCTCGCCCTTGACTGTGTACCGAAGGCTATCAAATTCCCAAAGAGAGATTTGTACTAATAAAAATACTAAGTCATGGAGGCCATGTTTCCATGATTGCCGAAATCAAAATTTGATAATCTTTGAGAAATTACTAACTAGCCCACTTGGCAATGGAAATTTTGCATCAAGTTTTATTTAACTTCCACAATATTTTTTTCATCTTGCTAATGCACAAGCAAAATATAGAAGCTAAAGAGCTTAGTGACTCAGAGTATGATCATTAGAAAGAGAATTCCAATTCAAACAATGGATTATGACATTGATGGCTACACAATTGAGAAAATTTGATTGGACCCCAACCATCTCAATCTAAGCCATTTCTCATTGATGTTAGAATTGTAAGGTACACAAGGAAAGGGAAGGAAATGAATTAAATGAAAATTTGGAAATTAGTTAGAGAAAAAGACCATGTTGGAGGTCATTGGAGAAAAGGCGGGTCGAATAACTGAGGATGGATCAGCTATACTATTGTTGTCACAAGATGAGGTAAAAGATCAAACGTACTTCCTATCTAACCTTACCTAGTCGCATTTATCATAGCTAATTTCTCCTCTTGGATGTATCGCAAAGGGGGAGGTTCGTCAACTGGCCGAGTCGATGGGACTTCCCAATAAGCAGTGGGAAGATTCTCAAGGAATCTATTTTCTTGGAAAGGTGAAATTTAGTCATTTCATCTGTTGTCACCAATTGGAGAAAGAAAGGGTCGTGAAGATGAACAGGGTGCCATCATGCCAATTGGAGAAGATGGAAATTAGAGGGAGATGAAACGAAGCTACGAAGGAAGAAGGAAGACAATAGGGGGGCAATTAGAAAGGGAGAAAGAGGAGAGTTCACTAAAAAAGAGGGAGTTGTGATGAGCATAGGGCACCATTTTTGCTATGATGAAGGGTGAGAGAGGGAGAGCGCAAACTAAAAGAAGAAGAAGGCACCATATTGAACGCCATCAATTGGAGAAAGGGAGAGAGGTAAGAGGCTTTCCAAGCCATCCAAGAAGTTAGAAGATTGCAAGGAAATTGTAGTAGGAGAAGAGCAAGAGAGAAGCATTGAAGCCAATGGCTTATTGGAAGCCATCTCCATGTCTTCTCATCCCACCTCAAGTTTTGGAGCTTCACATTAGGGCCAAAAACGTTTCAAAAATGGCACTTGTAAGAAAATGATTAAGTTACTAATTAGTTGAGGTTTTAAAATAATGAACCCTCCAAATTTGGCCATTCAGACGTGATTAATGAGAGAATTTATTATTCATTTAAGAGGTTAGCCATTAAATGCCTAAGGACGTTAACTCATGTCAGAGGTCACTTTTCGGCTATTATTCTTTCATTTTGAATATTTTACTATCATGTTTCCCACCAAAATCACGCTTCTTTTTTCGCCTGCATTCATTTGAATCATCGTTCTCTCCTCTTCACTTTGTTTCTTAGTTCTTAAAGTAGATTTTACTCTGTCGTAAAATTTCTCAACAAAATCACGTCCGGTTCTTACCAGCAGCGTGCATTGGTCTCCCTTCGTCTCCCTTCGTCTCCTTTCACAAAATCTTGAGAAGGTGATCAACAATCAAAAGAGTCTCTACACAGAGGATCAATACCACTTACTTGCCGATTGAGCTATAGAGATATGGTCCTCCATGGACCTGAGACGAGATCATCTTGTTAGTTTTCAGCAGACCCAACTAGGTTGGGACATCCAAGCCGCATCTTTACTTCAACCCCTAAGATATCCATTCTGTAAGATTTTGTTTCAACTAAATCCAAGCTTTTTCTTCAATCTCTTCAATTTGATTCATAAGAAAATGGGTAAAAGAGTCCCATGGTGTTGATGCAAATTGGTAGGGATAGATATACTAAGGATAATCCTTAAGCTAATAGAATCGAAAGTGAAAATTTTCACTTTGATCTTGACACTTGAAAATAGAATATCTTCATTATACAGTGTTGTAATATCAACTTTTTAGCAAGGACTAATTGATAAGACAAGGATAATATATTATAATTAGAAGAAATGAAGTACTTTGATTTCTGGGAGATAAAAATATTTACCTAGTAATAGATTAAAAATATTTATTATTCAATTTTGTCTCTTAAAATATAAAAAAATTAAACAAGTAATAGATAGAAGTATTAGTAATATTGTGTATCATATCAACTTTAGGACTAAGATGATTTTATGTGTGCAGGATGCTTCGAAGAATATGAAGGATACAACTTCTTACTTAATATTAGCTCTTGGGAGTATTTTTCTCATCATACCCTCAACTATGATTAGCACTATGGGGTTTCAAGTTTCAATATCTTCAATTGAGATTCTTATTAGCACTATCAGATTTCAATACCTAAATGGTGGCTTGATGTCATGGGATGATACTACTCATGATATCATATCCTAGCAAATCTCTTAAGATCTATTCCCTTGATTTGTAAGAAGAAATAGAAAGGACTTGAATCTATTTCTTTCTCTCAGAACTCTGATTCTAAAGCAGACTGATTTTATAACTGAAAGCATCACTACATTATTGATGCTTTATCCTTGTATATCTTTTTTCAAATGTAATATATCTCAATTTCACAAAAAAAAGACCATCAAAATAATCAGTCTCCATTTCACAAAAAAAATTTACATAACTTTATTAGGCTCTGAAAAAAATTTAGAAATTTTTTAAGCTTTTTTTGAGCTCGTTTGCTATTTTAAAAATATTTTTAAGCAAAAAACGGCCGTTTTTTGGGTCTCTTTTAGCATTGTGACGATACGGCGCGAAGATGGGTATCCGAGACGCTCGGATACCCATATTCGCGCCGTATGCTAAATTGACGATACGGCGCGAATATGGGTATCCGAGCGTCTCGGATACCCATCTTCGCGCCGTATCGTCAATTGCTAAATTGACGATACTTAGCAATTGACGATACGGCGCGAATATGGGTATCCGAGCGTCTCGGATACCCATATTCGCGCCGTATCGTCAATTGCTAAATTGACGATACTTACATAATATAAATCTAACTTTTATGCTAACCCTATTTCTATCATTGCAATAAAGAGATTAGGAGACCATGCCAAAGACATTTGCATAACATAAATCTAATTCTTATTCTAACCCTATTTATACCACAACAATGAAATATAGAGATCAAGATACCATGTCAAATAATTTTGTGATTGCATAGTTGGAACAGGGAGTGTGGGATTGCGGCTAGAGCCAAAAGTGAGTCTTACACAATATCACTATGGTACTTCCATATAGAAGATGTAATATGAAAAATATGTTCACATTTGTTAAAGTTAGATTTTTAGAGTGATATCAATAAATACAATTTGAGGGAAAGAGAGCTTGGGAGAAAAACTCAAGAATATGTATGATTATGACTAAAACATAATAAGTTAGACAAAGAAAAAGGCAACTTTGGAGGCTAATATTCATGAAAGGGCCTTTGACTATGTGGAATGGTTTCTTCTTAAGAAATCTTACACAAAGCATGGGTATTGGACTGCACACATCCCATTAGGCACACAATATTAGCAGTGATTCTTATTTGCATTGTTCAAGAGGTTCATGACTAGCCAGAATCCAGGAGAGAAAAAGAATTGAAACAAGAAGGAACAAGGGAGAAGGAAAGCAATTGTTAGCAAGTTTGAGAATCTAAATGTTATGAGAACTGAGGAGTGACATTGTAGGCATTCCATTTGGATACAAGTCATTGAATCCAAAGTATTACAATAGTTGATTTTTGCAAAACATTAAACATCCCAACATTAAAACTCTTTATGCATAGAAGAAGTTATCCCAAAGATAATATTGTAGTGAGTGCCATAAGCTTAGCTTGATAACGATTCACAATCCAAAAGCATAAGTAGAACAATAAAGGTTCTCTCATGTCGAGAAAATAAGGAGATCTAAGCTTCCTCAATATGATTCACTATGTTTCATATGCTTGAACATAAAGAACCACTTTCAGACATCATTAAAAATTAGAACAATAATTTATGGTAAGCCAACATTAAATTTTTTTAGCTTATGGAGAAAAGTTTAAGAACCAATGAATTTATTTGTTTAGAACCAATTCCATCTGTAGCCTTTTCTATGGCTAATAGTGCACCTCAATATAGCTGTCAACTTCAATATGGACTTTTTTCCACATTCAAGGCCTATCCTCTCATTCTATGTTGGCTTTCCCATGAAGCATGTTAATTGGCATTGACAAAAGACTATCAATAACAATGTAGGTTGCTACAAATCATAGGAAGAGATGTCTTCACATATGACATCATCCAACGTGCAAGCTCACGGCATCATGACATGTCATCCTAAGACGTTGTTCATCACCTCTAAAGTCACATAGTCACTTAGACTACATGTGTTTCCCATCTTCAGCATGTTCATTACTCCGCGGTCATCCTGTTTGTTTTTATCTTGCATCAGGTTTCTTCACACCAAACTTTCACTACAATTGCATTCAACTAAAAGCCATCCAAGACAATTGTTGATGCTTGTTCACAAGGAGCTTTTTAAGAGTTCCTACATATGAAAACTCTTGCAATGTAGGAAATTCTCTATTTTTCATTAGGTATGTATATATGGATTTCCTATGGATAACTAGAGAACTACATTCCCCACATCTCATGCTAGGGAGTCTTAGGCATGCATGTATGAATTCCCTATATATTTATAGGGAGTTTTATTTCCTATAACTTAAACTAGAGATTTCTAGGTCATATAACTCGAGAATCGTGTTTCGCACATAGCATAACATGGAATTATAGGCCACACAACTAGGGAATTTAGTTCTCCACATTTCATTGAGCTCTTTTGCTATTTTAAAAATATTTCTAAGCAAAAAACGGCCTAAAAGAGACCCAAAAAATCACAAAAAAAACCACCCACAAATAGCATTGACGATACGGCGCGAATATGGGTATCCGAGCGTCTCGGATACCCATATTCGCGCCGTATCGTCAATTTAGCGACGCTCGGATACCCATATTCGCGCCGTATCGTCAATGCTAAATTGATGATACGGCGCGAATATGGGTATCCGAGACGCTCGGATACCCATATTCGCGCCGTATCGTCAATGCTATTTGTGGGTGGTTTTTTTTGTGATTTTTTGGGTCTCTTTTAGGCCTTTTTTGCTTAGAAATATTTTTAAAATAGCAAAAGAGCTCAAAAAATTTCAAAAAAATTTCCATGAGTTTATTAGGCTTTGAAAAAATTTTAGGAATTTTTAAAGATTTTTTTGAGCTCATTTGCTATTTTTAAAAATATTTTTAAGCAAAAAAATGCCTAAAAAAGACCCAAAAAATCACAAAAAAAACCACCCAAAAATAGCATTGACGATACGGCGCGAATATGGGTATCCGAGACGCTCGGATACCCATATTCGCGCCGTATCGTCAATGCTATTTTTGGGTGGTTTTTTTTGTGATTTTTTGGGTCTTTTTTAGGCCTTTTTTGCTTAAAAATATTTTTAAAAATAGCAAATGAGCTCAAAAAAATCTTTAAAAATTCCTAAAAAATTTTCAAAGCCTAATAAACTCATGGAAATTTTTTTGAATTTTTTTGATAGGTTTAAGATCTCACAAAAAATAAATCATTACAAGGGGGTGTACTTTGCACGCGCATGTTTACTCCTTCACGATACTAAGGGAGGAGGACCCCTACGGAGATTTTGTTGTGCCACTCTTGCACCATATCAAATCATCCATGATATGCAGTGAAAAGTATAGTACCAAACATTATGCTTTTTGCCACGTTCGCACCGTATGAACTGCTCCACGATACGGTGCGAATACGACCCTGCGAAAATTTGGCTTTGCTGCTCTCACGTCATATCAACTTATCCTCACATGGTTGACTTTATGAATTTATGAATTATCCTTACATTGTTGCTGCTCATGCTCATAAGATCACCCTAATGAATAAAGATTTTAATATGATTAGCAGAATAAGGTACCGAGGATGATGTTTGCAAGAGAAAAATCGATGTAATTGGACCTGTTAATTATAAGAGAATGGGTGAGGTGTATGGGCAAATGGTTATTAATGTTTCTTGCACTTCTGAGGAAGAGGACTATCTTAGCATATCTCATGAGGACAAGTCCATGCTAGTTGTAAAAAGGATATTTAATTGTTAGATTCTGTAGTTTATTATTGCATAAGGTAAGGCATTTTGACTCTAAAAAATTTTAGTATATAGAATAATTGTGCTATTGATTGCAAATAACACTCCTTTATTTTTGCTATTAGCTTTAGGACATTGATTGCATCTCTTAGCCAATAAATCTCTGAAATTATGTGTATTGTTGATCCACTGTTATCAATGGAATTTTTTTTGAGATTTGGTTAAAATATAACAATGTTTTTTTTTTAGATTTGGTTCAAATATAACAATGTCTTTCAAAGCTTTTGATTCCATCACAACTACCATAAATTTTTTTATTACATCGGATACACTCACCAGAGAAATTATCCTCATGAACTCTCTAAGTGGTATCCATGGCCAAGGAAGAATGTGGGTTGAATGGAATACTGCTTGCTTTTTGGTTAATTATTTATTTTATTTGATTATCTATTTTAGTTACATGTTTCCATTTGCAGTGCTGGTAGGCTCCTGACTACCTTCTTGGACACCACATATGAGGATATTGTTGATCCTAGAAAACCATATAACTCTCTCTAGCAAGAAGTACCATTGCAAAGTCACAAAGTCATACATATACTTATGGAAAAAGAGTGCTTTTCAAATTTCTGCAGGACAATAGATTCAAAGATACTCAAGATAGATGGAGTGAATGTAAGTCTCTTTCATATTGTTGGTTTTTTTAGGGACCCCTTTTTACCAACTTGTTACATTTTTTCTCGCAGTGGTGGCAGGCTCCTCTTCCGAAAAGTTTCTACTTAGCCAGGATACCTTCGTTCTTTGTAAATTTGCTGTTTTGAAGCAAGCCACGAAGATATGGAGGGGTACAAACCATGATAAACGTATTCTTCTTGAGATCCTTCCAGCTGTCATGGACTTTTTAATATCCTGAGATATTTTGAATTTGAAACTCTGCATCGTTACCTTGTCAGGAATCTCCCAGTTTAGAGATGAAAGACTTGGCAATGGCAAATCTTCGATATTCCCATACCTATCCGCTTTAGAGGGAACCACATACTGTGCATAATATATAAAAACCTTGCATTCACTAAAAAAAGACACAGTTTGATCGGCATAAATAATGTCTGCCAATACCTTATGAATGGCATGGAAAGTCCCACTTAGGCTTTCCACAGGTTGCCATTCAATACTTGTTGACGGAAAGATATCTACAATGACGAACCGTTTGTTAGAACTTGCATAAATGGAAAAGAATTATATATGTTATTCAACTAATAACTTACAATGTGTTTGTTGGGGAACACATTCGTTTGGAGGCAAGTGCATATCCTTGGCCATGTAAACATGTTGCACCTTGACAAACCAGCCTTCGGGCATAATTTTGAAGGCAATGATATGCCCCTTCCAGTGATGTTTTATATCATCTCGTTTTCTTCTTTTCACCTTATGAGAGCCCTTGCAAGATGGCAGCATGGTAACCCAATCGTTTACAGCAAAGGTTTTGGGCTCAAAATTTCCATCTGCTCCCTGGCTATAGACTGTGCAAGAGTGTATTAAATGAGAAGGGCGCCTGGAGGAAGCCATGAAAAGAATGAAAGCGCAGAGAAAGAAGCTCAAAGAGGGGTGAATGAACTAAAAAGTAGCGCCAAGAATACAAATGAGTATGTATTGGGCGCCAAAAACAATATTGAAAGATCTCCCGACTTTCAAAAAACTCATTATTAATTTCATCACATCTTTGTCACGTATTTTGTCAGATTTGTAAGTAAATAACGTCTTTGGGACTCCAAAACATGTCAGACTTTAGGGGTTTTGGCTAAAAAAGAAGAGAGAATCACGAAATGGACTCCACTATCTCTAAAAAAGAGGAGACAAGAATACCATATTCTTGCACACGTGGCAGACTCTCTTTGGCCCTTTCCTTAATCCTGTGATTAACAAAAGTGCATTTTTTGAAGCGTTTTTGGCCCTAATGAATGTACCCCCTTCTTCTAAAGTGATAGGGTAGGAGATTTCTCTGTTGCCTTCGAATTGCTCTAGTTCGCTCCTGATTCCATGAACAGATGATGGAGATATTGCATTACTCTCCTCCCCCCTCTTATTTGTCAACATGAAACTATGAAGGCTAAGCTCTTAAGCTTGAAATTAATCAAGATTAAGTCTTAATAGAGTTACAAGTGGCTATTCCTATGGGAACAAGGCAATTCGAAAATGAAAACTCAAGGAAGTGGAAAATGATGAGCTCGCCATTGGGAACGATTGGATAGACTCTCCTTGGCTAGACTGCAAATGACACGGCTCCCAAAGATGCAATTACGATTCTCATACTTTACGTAAGTGCCTTAACTCGTTTTCACAAAAAAAAAATTGCATAAATATTTCTTTGGTTTATAATTTTTATAAAATGTCTTTGAACCTCAATTTCAAATTTTGACAATTTTTAGACTTTGTGTAGGTTTTATTTTATATTTTAAAAATAAAAAGTAGTAAAAAGTGCTTTAAAATGGCTTTAAAATAGTATAGATAAATTTTTATAAAATATTTAATTGAATATTTATGAAATGTGATATTTTTTTAATGAATTATATACTATTAAAAGTATTTTAAAATTTTTCCAAAATTTTTAAAGGAGGTTTAATATGTTTAAAAAATAATTATTTTAGATAAACATTATATTTTTTTAAATAAAATCATATTTTTATTTCAGGAAAAATTAAAATATTCTATAGAAAACCTAAGAATATAGTTTTAGATGTTTTATGAAATGTTCTTAGGGTTAGAGAAAAATAAAATTAATTTGATGTTATTACTTTGAACATTATTAATATAAAAGATGGTGTATCTAACTTTATGCAATTTAAAAGTGTTGATGAGGTTTTAAGTTATACAATATTGGACAAGGGAAAAAAAATTATAAAGGAAATTAGAGCTTATGGGTTTGAGGAATATTAGTTGATTTGATAATAAAAGAAATTAGATAGAACTATTGGATTTATGCTCTGAAGTTAATTTCCGAGAAGGGATAAAAATCCTAGGTTTAGTATTTTAGTATCTAGTACAGAGATAGAGACAAAGTGCGAGAATATGCAAGTTTATTGAGTTCTTGATATTAGATTAGTTGGACTACTATGAACAAGTATCGTAAATATTGAGGAAGGCTAGGATAAATCATATAAATTAGTTATCAATATCACCTATTCAGTGCAACAACTCCTAGGAGTTGGCTTGACAACCTAGTTAAAAGTGGCTTGGAGTCATTTTTTGGTGCATTCACTGGGAGCCAAGTGCACTTGAATGGGTGATCAATCTCCCTAGGATATTAAAATCCTTGGTATTGATGAGTGAATACGAGGTCTCTTTTTTAAGGGGCTATTTTCCGAATTCGCCCCAAAATTGCCAAAGGAGGATATTAGATTAGGCAAGAGACACAGATTTAGTAGAGGGGGGCAAATATTTTGGCCCGAAATTAACTATAGACATAGAACATTTATCTTCTTGGAGTTGGGGTTATAATGATTGTGCACAAACCATAGTTTTATTAGCAACGCACTTTGGGCTAATAGATGAAATGAAAATAAATACAACTAGTGTAGCGTACCACTTTGATTGGTATTATCGTAATGCTTATCGAACTTTTAGAAGAGTGGTATGGGATGAGGTGTTGCCTTGGATATGGGTATCCAGAGGTTTAAAAGTTACTTTTGACACAAAAGACATTAGAGAGATTGCCAAAAATTTAGGCCTAATTCCTGAGCAAGAAGAAAAGTTGCCTTATGGAGAAATAGACCCACAGTTACCAAGCATTTTAAACCTTCTAAGTGTGCATGCGCGCAAAAATTCAACTCTACAGCTTCAAACAAAACATGTGAAATTTTGGAATAGGACAGTAATAGCTATTTCATTAATAGTGGATGAATTCAGAGAAGAGACGGTGACAACAAAATGAAGCTGGAGATCACGGAGCTAGAGAATGTGTAGCGCGATAGGAGGCTTGGCTATTAGAAAGGCTTGAGAGGATGAATGCATTATTGAATTTGGGGATAGATGTTGTGTCTAACTCAAACGTAGAACCTTTTAGGCCTAGTATATCATTCGATAGAACACTATCAATGGGAAGTGAAGTAGACTCATATTAATGGGATCAAATGGCCTCAGGTAGTAGTAGTGTCAGTGGGGAAAGGAGTAGACAAAGTAGCAAAAGTAGAGAGAGTGAAGCTAATGCTATAGTAGGGAGTACTGAACCACCCTTTGATTGGGATTTAGAGTCGAATTTTGGATTGCACCAACTATTTAAGGAGTCAAATTTTGGATTGCGCCAATTATTTAAGGAGCCTAAGGAACCTGTGTGGTTGGATATTACCCAAGATTTAGGGTTAGGGATATTATTTAGAGAAACAATGGCTCGTAATCCAATCAGATTAACTGATTTCACACAATTTGGGGGATTGTGGGACAAGGATCCTGATCCGCATTTGCAAAGATTTGAGGTGACCTGTGTTGCCAATGAGATAATAGACGATGACCAAAAACTTTATATCTTCCTTGCAACATTAAAAGATGAAGAAACAATGTGGTACATGAACCTAGATGCCCAACATAAAGTGACTTATGCGGCCTTATCAAGAGCATTCCTGGAAAATTTTCAAAAGCAAGGTTTCCAAGATAGACTAGCCCTTCAATTGGATTATTTGTCCCAAGGAACAACCGAAAGTATTGAGCATTACATTGAATGTATGGAAACAATTATTCAAAAGATGAATCCAACTCCTAATGAACCTACGCAAAAGCATAAATTTATTGATGGGCTTAACTCTGAAGTTCATCAACATGTTAGCCTACAACGGCCAACTACGTTGGCAGATTCCTTTAAATCCATCGATAACGGCAAGTCCAAATGTATCAAGTGTACCTTTAAATCCGTACACTTCTATTCCAGCCTATATGATGCAAACAGGAATGCCTTCTATGCCGCAATCTGAGTCCCCTCTTGATGAAGCGAAAGTAGCCAATATTATTGCAAAATCCCTATGAAAGTTGAAGGAGGAAATTATGAGTGCAATGCAAGCACCTTTGAAAGAAATTTATTCGATAACAACCCAGTCTTCTAGTGCACAACAATCCGTGAGTAGCTCAAACCCACCTAGATCCAATATCTGGTGTGGTAAGTGTCATGGATATGGCCATGTGGCTACAGAGTGTCTAACGCCTTCAAGACTAATGCCTGACCATCCACCGTTCTGCACCTTTTGCCTTAAGACAGGGCATCTAGATACAAATTGTTGGCATAAGATAGGTCAAGAGCAACAACAAGCTCGTTTAATGCAAACGAATTACAATTACATGAATCGTAATAATACGAATTATGTGATTGACCACCTAATCAACCTTTTAGGCCGCGAGGATTGCCAACCCAAGGTAGACCCCTAATACCCCGAAATAATTACAATAATGATAGAAATAGAGGAAGAGATTCTCCTTTTTGGAGAAATAATGGTACTTTTCGTAATCCAATGGGGCAAGGGGGACCACAAAGGCCTAGGGGACCGGTAATTTGTTATCGATACCAATAGGAAGGTCATATAGCTACATATTGTCCAAATGCACGTACAAATCAGGACTATACTCCTCTATGCAGGAGGTATAGCAGCAAAGGACATCATGAAGAGGATTGCCCTAAGCGAGGCAACCTAATGACAAGGGTAAGTAAATTTTTAATGAACCCTCAACCTCATCTGCAAATTTACTTGAAGTAGAAACAACAAGGCAAGGGAATGGAGTTAGGTCTAAGTTCATACCCCGTAGGGTGACCTTTAAGGCTAACCCCATGATTGGCATGGTTACTAGAGCACAAAAGCAGCAATGAGAAGAGCAAGGTCTGAAGGAAGAAAGTATACAATTAAAGGAAGCAGTAAAGGATAAATCTAAGGATATAGATTCTCATGTAGAGCTACTTGAGTCGGATTCTCCACAACATTCCTCTGACCATCCCTTATTACCTGTGCCTTTAGCAAATCCTAAGATTCAAGTAGGGGTAGATCCTTTTCCTGAAAGACTGATACCTCCTAAAGAAAGAAGTAAAGAGCAGAGGCAGAAGCAGTAAACAAGACCTATGATCTTTGGGCTGCATTAGAACAGGTATCCTTGACCATTAACCTTTGACAATTGCTGGAAATAGTGCCTACATTTCGAAATTAGCTTTATCATAAATTAGTTCAGCGTTGAAGGAAGAGGATTGAAATTAACGTTCCAAAAGTAACCGTAAGAAAAGCAAGTAAGGATGTGAAAATAGTAGATTTGTTTGTGGATCCAAGAGCTCCAGGTATAGATACTACTATTAATGGCTACTTATTGAATGAAGTGCAGTTAGATGGTGCAACAATCAATTTGATGACAAAACAAATGATGCAAGAATTAGGATTGAAGAATCTAGAACCTGTCAATATCGTTTTACGTGTGGCTTATCAAAGGAAAGTGATTCCTTTGGGGTTACTTTGAAATGTGAAATATATAATTGCTAGCCTAGAATTTCATGTGAATTACTTAGTAGTTCGCTCATTGTCAAATATCTCTTCATATTCTGTGTTGTTGGGTCAACATTGGTTATACGAAGAAAAGTGCACTCGGGATTGGTATAAAGGTTCAATTGTGATTGGTCCTAGAAATGATCAGGTTAAAATACAAGTTATTTTGAATGAATTTTTGAAAGAGTCAGGAGATGAGATGGTTAGTGAAGTGGATGAGAAATCCAATTGTGAGTTTTATGATTCGAAAATGGAGAGGACCGATAATGAAGGGCCTTATGCCTGGTTATTTAGAACACAACTCCCAGCAAGAGTAGAAAAAGTGGAGGTAAATACAGTACATCAACCTCATAAGGTAGAACAGATGGGTATTGGTGAATATGCTGTAAGATTTTCATCAGACAATGATTCGATAGTGATATTACTCACTGGTTGTCTACGTCTAAAGAGACAACCCTAGACTGCTTAATGCTCTCTATAGAGAAAGAGGAATGCTTTGATGATTTTCTTGAAACATATTCCCAATTATCCGTAGATCAAGAGGAAAATGACCCAGAAGATGTGCTTTTTTTTATGTATAGCAGGGCAGAAGTGATTTTTATGGATGAATTAGAAGAGGAAGAGATGCCTGTGACATTTAATGTAGATGACATCTCAACAACCTTTTTGGAGAATATGGACAAATTTGATGTTACTGAGAATAATAATGGCATACTTGAGAGTAGGGTTTTTACTGTTTTCCCTTATAAGGAAAATGCTCTACCCTTTGGATTTGAACAATTGCCAAATATAGCTAAAAGAAATTATTGTCACCAATTAGAAAGAAGGGAAAGAGAAAGGAGGAGTAGGAATAGGTGCATGATGATGAGGATGACTTAGCTTCAGCCTTGCATAGGTTTGCACACACATCTAGTGAACATCATGGTAATTATGATAGGATCATTAGAGAATTAAATGAGGCTTTGGAAGTAGAACAGGAGGCAGCAATGACTGCTGTAAATGAAGCAAGGAAGAAAATTACTGAGTTACAAAAGGAAAGGGCAGAATTTCAATCTAGAGAAAGGTGATATTTAGATGAAATTCCACTTCTAGAGTTGTGTTTAGAGGAATGGAGGTTAAAATTTAGTAGTGGGGAGTTACAAATGGAACAAGATTTACATATAGATAATAACTATTGGGGCGAATATGAAAAGACTAATCGATTTTGGGAAAAAGATAAGTCTAAATGTATTTTTGAACTAGAAACTCGAATGAAAGACCCTATTGGTGTTCCTCGGTTGTATCATCCCTTTAAGCACTTCAATGGAACTATGCAGAAGATGTATCATTGTTGTAAGGGACCACTAGTTGGTTATCAACAAGTCCAATCTAAATCCACTAAGATCAAGATGAAAAATATGCCAGAGGTTGTATTACCTCATCCCAAAGAAAGGGTGATGGATTTTACTATCTATGGGGATGGAAAGGAACCACAACTTAGATGGTTTGAACCTGCGACACCTAGGGATTTTGTAGAACTTAAACAAGTCATACATTATTTGGGTTGTCGAATTCAAGGTGAGGAAAATGAGGATCTGCATTCACTAATTCTTAAGCTTAAGGGTAACCAATGGTCTTGGAGTTTAGATGATCAAGAATGTTTAGAAAAGAACAATAAAATCTTACGTCAATACCATCGTAAGTTACATGATCAATATCCATGTGATCAAGAGCTGATTTTTCAAATGATAGGTTCTATAAATACCATGTTCACGACAAAGTATAATATAAATTTGAAGCCTATTTTGCATGGCTTGAGTAAAGGACAAGGAAGTCATACCGATAAGATATTTCCAAATCTATTGGATGTCCATATGATAGAAATGATTGAGGGTATTCAGAATGATATCGCTATTGTTCCTTATACGGCTGTAACCTTGGTACATTCTGTGAATGCGAGGGAGGAAGAACCAAAATCGAGTGCCAAGAATAGTTTGCTTGAAAATGTATCAATGGAGATATCTGAGAATGTACCTACAATCAACCCTTAGAAAATAGCATCTTTGTTTCTTGAAGAGCTCAAAGTGGAAGTAGTAAAAAGAGAAATGGCAAAAGGAAAATATTTGAATCTCGAGGCTCAATTGGAATCCCAAGATCGAGAAAGGTTTGAGGAGGTATTACGACCACATGTTGGGCAATTTGTTTGGTCTTATACTAACCTTAAAGATATTAAAGCTTAACTTTTTCAACATTATATTGATCTAGAACCAGGTACAAAACTTATGTCAACACCAACGATGAGAAAATCCTGTGTATGCAAAACTGGTCAAAATTGAAATTACTAAACTTTTAGATGTGGGATTTATTTATCCTGCTGCATATAGTGAATGGGTTTCTCCTATTGTGGTAGTACCCAAGAAGAATAGTAAGAAGATTTGAATTTGTGTTGATTATAGAAAGCTGAATAGCAAAACACATAAAGATCATTTTCCTTTGCCATTTACAGATCAGGTACTTGATAAAGTTGCAAGCCATGAGCTATATTCTTTCATGGATGGGTTTAGCAGCTACAATCAAGTATTGATTCATCCTGAAGATCAATCCAAAACTACTTTTACTACTGAATGGAGTACATTCGCTTATAAAATAATGCCTTTTGGCTTATGTAATACACCCGTGACATTTCAAAGAGTTATGATTGCGGCCTATCAAGATTTTCTACAACAATGGATGGAAGTTTTTCTAGATGATTTTTGTGTCTACGGGACAGAAAACGAAATGTCAGATCAATTGGCGCAAGTGTTTGAACGTAGTGACGAAGTAAGTATCTCCTTGAACTCTGAAAAATGTGTTTTTGGAGTGTCAAAAGGAACATTGTTGGGGCATATCATTTCTAAATAAGGTATTGCTATGGATCCGCTAAAATTTCTAAGATTTTTGCACTTCCACCTCCAACAAACCTTAAGCAATTGCATGGATTTTTGGGGCATGTAAATTATTATCGACGATTCATTTTTGATTTCCCAAAAGTGGCCTAACCTTTGACAAATTTGCTACGAAAGGATACTCCTTTTAATTGGGTTGCTGCTTGTCAAGATCCTCCTATAGAGCAATTCGTCAAATTTTGAAGATCTGAAGCTTTATAAATCTTAAAGCTAATCTTAATGAAGATTTTGCTTACTGTTATCTCTAAGAAGAAAACGTCTTTCAAAGAAACTTCCCAAGTAGTCCTTTGTCAGTAAAGACTGCTCCTTCGCGATCCAACAGCACAGCAAGGGGTTCTTCACCACCACGAACACACTGGTATTGATGGATTGTCACGAGACTAACTGTAGAGCCCGTTTGTTCCAGGAGCTTCACCTTCGCGCAAGATGGTAAGCGATTGGAAGTCCTTGATATCACTGATACCACTGGTGCGCAAATCAGATGCTAGATGTGTACGTAGCGAGCGCCGAAAGGTCCCCAAGAACAAAAGAACTCTACTTTAGCACAAAAAGAAAGAAGATAGACTTGCACAACATGAAGAAAAGAGACCAATTGGGTACAATCTCCCCCCATGCCTTGTGTGAGCGCTCCACAAGGCATGTATTTATAACTTTATTCATCTCAAACCTCAAAAATATCCCAATTTACAATTAGCATGCTTTAGCTTTTGTGTTTGCTTTTGTCCAAATAAAGAATAAAGTGATTGGGTGTCCCAAGAGTCAGGTTGTGCCCAAATACAATGTCCAATAATGAAATATTTGAACCGTGCATCCATGCGCATACAAAATAATAAATGTCTATCAAATGCTTAAATAAATAAGCGCGCCTAAATAAATATTAGCGCCATGCCTTTAATGATAAGGCATGCACCCATCAAAAATGATAATTTCTTCTAAGTAATCTAAATCCACGCAACTGCCCAGTGCTTCCCAATGCCACCGTGGCCTGCTCTACACATCAATTGAAGCATTAACAATTGTTTGAAAATAATAACATTAAACTAAAAAAAGTGAATGCCTAGTAGTCTTCAGCTACAAAATAAATAAATAGGTTCGAACTCTGTCCTAACCTTAATTTAAAAAGAGTGCACTCTAAACTCATAAACTTTCATTAATTTAAATATGTATATTGGGGAATCACCCGCTGTGGAATCACCCACATGCACATTAAAATAGCATGACACCTAAAAAGGACAGGCGTCTCCATCAACTTCTCACACAAGGAATCCACCTTGTGTACGAGCCCCGGCAAATAAATATAGTTTTACGGAATCCACCACAAAACCTCACAAAATCCACCGTGGAATATGCCTCCTGGCATCATGATTGGACCCCAAGCCATCTCAACCTAAGCCATTTATCATTGATGTTAGAATTGTAAGGTACACAAGGGAAGGGAAGGAAATGAATAAAAAGGAAATTTGAAAATTAGTTAAAGAAAAAGACGCTATTGGAGGCCATTAGAGAAAAGGAGGATCGAATAACTGAGGATGGATCAGCTATAGTATTGTTGTCACAAGATGAGGTAATAGATCAAACGTACTTCCTGTCTAACCTTACCCAGTCATAGTTATCACAGCTAATTTTTCCTCTTGGATGTATCCCAAAGGGGGAGGTTCGTCAACTAGCCGAGTCGATGGGACTTTCCAATAAGCAGTGGGAAGATTCTCAAGGAATCTGTTTTCTTGGAAAGGTGAAATTTAGTGATTTCATCTGTTGTCATCAATTGGAGAAAGGAAGGGTCGTGAAGATGAACAGGGCACCATCATGCCAATTGGAGAAGATGAAAATTAGAGGGAGATGAAGCGAAGCTACGAAGGGAGAAGGGGGGAAATTAGAAAGGGAGAAAGAGGGGAGTTCGCTAAAAAAGAGGGAGTCGTGATGAGCAGAGGGCGCCATTTTTGCTATGATGAAGGGTGAGAGAGGGAGATAGCAAACTAAAAGAAGAAGAAGGCGCCATATTGAATGCCATCAATTGGAGAAAGGGAGAGAGGTAAGAGGCTTTCCAAGCCATCCAAGTTAGAAGATTGCAAGGAAATTGTAGTAGGAGAAGAGCAAGAGAGAAGCATTGAAGCCAATGGCTTATTGGAAGCCATCTCCATGTCTTCTCATCCCACCTCAAGTTTTGGAGCTTCAATGTACCCCCTTCTTCTAAAGTGATAGGGTAGGAGAATTCTTTGTTGCCTCTTCAAATCACTCTAGTTCGCTCCTGATTCCGTGAACAAACAATGGAAATATTTCATTACTCTCCTCCCCCCTCTTAGTCATCAACATGAAACTATGAAGGCTAAACTCTTAAGCTTGAAATTAATCAAGATTAAGTCTTAAAAGAGTTACAAATGGCTATTCCTATGGGAACAAGGCAATTCGAAAATGAAAACTCAAGGAAGTGAAAAATGATGAGCTCTCCATTGGGAATGAGTGGATAGACTCCCCTTGGCTGGACTACAAAGGACACGGCTTCCAAAGACATAATTACGATTCTCATACTTTACGTAAGTGCCTTAACTCGTTTAACATAAAAAAGTAATTCTGCATAAATATTTCTTTGGTTTATAATTTTTATAAATTTTCTTTGAACCTCAATTTAAAATTTGGATAGTTATTAGAATTTATGTAGGTTTTATTTTATATTTTAAAAATAAAAAATAGTAAAAAATACTTTTAAATGGCTTAAAATTTGTATATGTAAATTTTTATAAACTATTTGGTTAAAAAATTATGAGATATGATTTTTTTATGAAGTATATATTGTTCAAAGTATTTTAATTTTTTTAAAAAAATTAAAGAGTTTTAATATGTCTTAAAAATAAAAAATAGTTATTTTAGATGAAAATTATAGTATTTTTTAATAAAAATCATTTTTTAATTTAGTAAAAATTAGGATCTTCTATAGAAAATCTAAGAATATAGTTTTGGATATTTTATGAAATATTCTTGGGTTTAGATCAAAAGAAAATTAATTTGATGTTATTACTTTGAAAAGTACTAATATAAAAGATGGCGTATCTAACTTTATGCAATTTAAAAGTGTTGATGAGGTATTAAGTTATACAATATTGGACAAGGAAAATATTTTTATAAAGAAAATTAGAGTTTATGGGTTTGAGGAATGTTAGTTGATTTGATAATAAAAGGAATTAGATAGAACTATTGGATTTATGCTCTAAAGTTAATTACCGAAGGGATAAAAATCCTAGGTTTAGTATTTTAGTATCCAGTACAGAGTTAGAGACGAAGTGTGAGAATATACAAGTTGATTGAGTTCTCGATATTAGATTAGTTGGACTGCTACGAACAAGTGTCGTAAATATTGAGGAAGGCTAGGATAAATCATAGAAATTAGTTATCAATATTACCTCTTCAATGCAACAACTCCTAGGAGTTGGCTTGACAACCTGGTTAAAAGTGGCTTAGTCTTTGGCTGGTCAGTGAGCCCAACGTCTAGGGCGTTGGAAGATCCTATTCAAGATATTAGATGGAAATTATGGTGCCATGTGATTTGGACTGGGTACTTCTGTTGGTTAGAAGGGGTACATAATTCTCTTGTATGGGCAGGAGACAAAGATTAACTAGAAAATAAGTTAAGGAACTTGTTTGTCAAAAGGATTGGGCGCATATTTGTCTTTGTGCTTTAAATTATGCAAAAGAATCCCAACATTCCGTGGGAGTGCCGGGCAACGATGCTTAGATTCGTTTCTGGATGGACCGCTAGAACGTGCTTGGATAGCGCGTTACAGTTGGTATCAGAGCAAACCTTGTAATAATATGGGATTGCATGAGTGGACCAGGATTTAAGCAAGCTATAAGGCAAGTAGGTAGGTTCACATGCCCTTGCACAAAGAGCACAAAGAGAGAGAGAGAGAGAGAGAGAGAGAGAGAGAGAGAGAGAGAGAGAGAGAGAGAGAGAGAGAGAGAGAGAGAGAGAGAGAGAGAGAGAGAATGAAATGATATATTAACGCTTGCAACAAGGGTCAAATATTCCCTATAAGCCCATAAGTTATAGATGTCTACAAAATGACACAAATATTTGGGAATAAACAAATGACATATCAAAATAAATCTAGATCTAAATGCCAATAAGAGAGAATCATAAGATGACGAACTCTAATTAATAAAGGAGGAAGAAGCAAGGGAAGGGAAGCTATCATGCATTACTTGATCTACTGGATACTAGAATGAAAATGAATCTATATTATATCCTATTAGAATTAGATTGTAATGAATGATTAATATGTGATGGGCAAGGTGACTAAATGGATCCTAAGGCAAATTTGGTCTAAAGAAGAAAATCCTACCAAGGACGACCAAAAATCTTGTGACTCCAAGTGATAAAACTTCACGCTATTTCTATTGCAAGGAGCTATTTCATTTCAAAAGGGAATGTCCAAAGCACCCTAAACATCGATGCTCTGAGTGCCACAACATTGGGCATAACCACATCAATTTTCCCAATGGGACTCGAAGAGAACTTAAACTTACAAGGAATGAAATTGTACAAGCTCTAGTGATCTAGAGTCTACCAGATACTTAGGAACAACCGAGAAGACATTCATGATATGTAAGTACAATAAACTCTTGTAATCCATACTCGGATATATCCAATACAATAATTTGTTGTTTCAAAAGACCGCAAGCTTATAAGTGATCAGAGTAGCACAACGGACGCATGGTGGGTCCTAACCCACAGGCCTTAAGCCCCATTAATGCTCACGTCTTCCCTAGTTTTTCCGAGATGAGGACATCTCAAGTTAGGGGGAGAGATTGTAACATCCCGCTTCCACAGGAAACCCCCCCTAATTTAATTAAAACTAATTGAAAATTCCCCCCTCTATCATCTCGCCGATGACAAGTGGCGGGGGGGGACATGACAGGTGGCGGGAAGGAAAGATGGTGTGATGACTCCAACAGGGGAGGGAGCCGAGAAGGATATGACGGGAGAAGGAATATGATGACAGAGAAGACGATGTTGATCAATCAACTACAGTGCTGCCACCATGCACCACAAGGGCAGGTGGAGGGTGGGGGAGATATCACCACTCCACATTCTCCCCACCCCCCACTCTAATAATAAAGCCCCAAACGCCTATATAAATTCCCCCCATCGTCAAGAGAAGGGGGCTTGAAGGGCTCGACACACTATTTTCCCCCCTTTGCTACTGAGGAAGAGAGAGGAAAAGGAAGGGAGAGGTGAGAAGAGAGAGAGAGAGGGAGGGAGGGAGGGAAAGGAAGAGGTCAGTAGAGAGAAAGAGAGAGAGGGGGGAAGAAGAAGAAGAAGAAGAAGAAGAAGAGAGAGAGAGAAAGAGACTCTCTGAAGGAGCACCTCCTATTCCCCTCCTTAGAGGGTGGCCACATGTGTGTTTCCTCTTCCTTCTTCCGCGAGTTTATTTCTCTATCCCACAAGCTAGTTTCCCTAATTGCCCCCCTTCTACTCAAGGGGGTTGCTAAAATTCCTGCAGAAATCACATTCTAGTGAGGAAGATCAGGAATGGCCCCCAAGCGAAGAGTGTCAAGTGCAGGTGGAAATCCCACATCCCACAATAAAGACTCGAGCGAGGGCATCACTACCAATCCAACTGCAGTACTACTAGTCATAAGTAATATATTTTTGAATTAAATGACTACTTGCTTTGATTTCCACACGAGGTGCATTAGGTTGTACTATGTCGTGCGAGAATAGGTTAACTAAAAGGATAAAGTCCATCTCAAATATTTGAGGATGAAGTTTGTGAAGTGCTTGTATCAAGGGAAGTTAATTGCCCTAGTTGCTATGTGACAAATCCATGCATATCATAAGTGGCATATAGTATTTCTAAAGTACTAAGCATCGATAAGTCCTCGATTATTCTTTACCTAGGACAATATTGTTAAGGCTTGCATATGCATGTAGACGGTACATGCATGGGAAAGATTATATAACACATACATCGATGGTACACAAATTGATCTTGCATTAAAGTCTTGCTAATATCACGAACTATTAGTTCATTGGGGGCTTGAAGTTATGCGTAGCTAGTACAAACAACATTCATTAGGGTTAAAACTACGATGCCTTGAGATCTATCCAATAGCGAATATGTTCATCAAACCTATGGGCTAGATGCAACAACAACTCCACGGGGCAAATGAAGGGCTCAAGGATTAGGAAACCCTAAGTCATGGTACTTGCTGAGAAGAAGGTTAGGTTATCAAACAATGCAAGTGAACCTATATCATGTACAATGTTTAAACCCCTAACATATGCCTTAGTCGAAGAAAGGAGTGTTAGGTAAATTTTACATAGAATCACTCTTTGATTCCAAGGGGGGGAGCAAATATGCAATGGCAAGGTTATCCTGATTATTCCTACAATGTTGGAAAAAGATATCACTGTTGTGTTGATTGATCAAATAACGTCCTAAATGCTTTTGCATTAAACTGATTGTTGGAATGTGATTTGGATGATTACTCCAAGTGCTTGTGTTTGATGGTAAATGAGTGGCAGGGGTCTGTGATGACAAGTTGCCATGGGAATAAAGGAATGCTTTCTTGGACAATGATATTAGGGCTGAATGCCTTGTTCATGCTTGATTCTTAATTGGATTAATTAAGGAATGATATTTTGCACTGGTGGATCATCTCCAAGTTCACACCACGGATTATCTCGAGAGGGCACTGCTCGATTCACGGGCTGAAGGTCGAGTGGTGAAAAGACCAACCACGGGAATTTTGTTTCACTCCTAGGCTGCTTTGGGTCAGGTGGATCTGTGGGCACCCCTTGCCTAGTCCAGAGCGGAGGTGAAGTCTGTCGTGAGCCCAACGTCTAGGGCATTAGAAGATCCTATTCTAGATACTAGATGGAAATTATGGTGCCATGTGATTTGGACCGGGTACTTCTGTTGGACAGAAGGGATACATAATTCTCTTGTATGGGCGGGAGACAAAGATCAACTAGAAAATAAGTTAAGGAACTTGTTTGTCAAAAGGATTGTGTGCTCTGTATTTGTGTTTGTGTTGTAAATTACGCAAATGAACCCCATTCCCTAAAAGGCCTAATTAAAGAAGCTGATTTTGATTGTCACACATAAATGTGATAGGACCTAATTAGAAACTAAAGCTATCAAGGGAACCGGGTGGGTGGAATCCCCGACAGGTCTGTCCTATGGTCCCAGAGAGCTGGGAGGCTTCTCACAAGGTTTTATCTCCATTCCACTTTAGGTATTGTTAAGTTAGAACCAGATTCATGCCGTTTTAGGGAACTGGAATGGGACTATGCACTATGGGCAGAGAGGTTAAGTGGCACATCCCTCTCATTTCCTATTCTCTTTGAACCAAGTGTGGCATGGATCTGCTTCTGCTTGGGTATCTCTGCGTAAAGTAGAATGTCCAAGATGTTAACCTAGAATACTGTCAAGAGACATTGACCACCAGGAACCCAAATTTTAGGTCAATCCTAGTGTGTTCAGTTTTGCAAACATTCAGTTGCGAGGCGGACTTGGGAAACTCTAAGTGACACACCCCGTAACATTCCATGGGAGTTTCGGGCAGTGATGCTTAGATTCGTTTCTCGATGGAGCACTAAAATGTGCTTGGACAGTCAATACACGAGCACGTTACACATCAATCACATCAACAATAGACTCGATCGGTTGCCATTCCTCAAGATTAGAGGGATAGACATCTACACGTCAATCACATCAACAATAGACTTGACTGGTTTCCATTCCTCAAGATTAGAGGGATATACATTTACAAGACAAATGAACAAATGTTATAGTGGAAAACCTTGTACCAAGTCCAAGAAAAGAAAGACCTTAAGAATCAAATCCTTACAATTTGGTTTATGTATTGGAAGATTTGAACTTCCATGTTCCAAATATAGCTCTCTGTATATAAACACATGTTGCAAAAGAACCTCTTTTATGCTATTCTTATTTATTCCAAGCTTGAAATCTCGAATTCTGCCCTTTCAAGAAGAGATGAACGAGCTCTCATATCTTCGCCTTTTCCCACGTTTTGCATGTTGCATAGTGATCCAACTGCCTTTGCGAATGATTTTAGGAATCCATCTTCCATCTTTTTGGAATGAGTTAAACACTGATATGGATGTGATTTGGGAGCTTGGATGCCTTGGTGAAGGTCGAATTTCTGTATCCATGGCGCACACAGAGAGAGAGAGAGAGAGAGAGAGAGAGAGAGAGAGAGAGAGAGAGAGAGAGAGAGAGAGAGAGAGAGAGGACTAGGCTACCACAAAGGAGGGGAAAACATGAGAGGGACAAAAGAAAGGAGGGAAAAAAATATGTGCAATCTTTTTACTAATTTGAATTTAGAGTAAACCTGTCATTATTATTAATCCAGACATATCATTAAATAAAAGTGACCGGGACTGCATATCATTAATGCAAAGAATGTCATAATCAATCATGAATATAAAAGACTAAAAATAGATATTGATAATACAAATTCGTGATATTATTTATTTATTTATTTATTTATTTATAAAATAGTTTTTTTCATTTTTAAAATAAAAGTTTCATTATGGAGGCTTTTCTCCTATTGATCTAGAGCACTCTCTTTCTATCTCCTTAAAGGCATTTTCGAGACCTCAAAACTCCCCTAATAAAGTATGCTTGATAAGAGTCGAAAGCCCAATTGTGCACAATGCACGAAAAAGAGTACACATACACACACACACACACACACACACACACACACACACACACACACACACACACACACACACAGAGTGACTGTAAATTGAGAATTGCTTATAAGTAATAAGGAACACGCTCAGACACAATAACTTGAAGGAACCCACCAGTAGAAGAAGACCCTAAGACTTGGCTAGGTGATTGAAACCCCAAGTGTAGGACCCAGCTGAAAACACAATAGAGAAGACAAGCACAACAAGGACAAACCCCATCGGAGAAGTGGATCTACCCGACCTAATCAATCTCATCGACAACTTGGTGGAGCATGAGACCGCAGACATGGCAGAGACAAGCACTAACCATGAGGAGCTCAACCTAGGAACTCTCCCGACCGAAATCCAACGGCGGATGGTCGCCAATTACGACCTACAGGCCCGAATAGACCACCACGGCAAGGCACCCAAGGATGTCATAATAGACCTAGGAGAGGAGAGGATACTAGCACGCAAAGCTTTGCAAAGCCAAGTGACCTACAATCAAGAACAGCAAGCCAGGAGCTTACAACAGAACATGGAAGTGCATGAAATTTAGCAGGTGCTAGTGCTAGCAAGCAGAAATAGGACGAGTCTTGATGCTAAGAGGGAAAGAGTGCTAAAGGAAGATCTTATGCTGAGTGAGCTTCTCATGAAGTGACTATTAGACAATGTTTCCGCCGAGCGAAGTCCCACTGTAATGGCAATCTCGTTGCTTGCAGGATTAGGAGTTACTCAGGGCTCCAAGAGCTAGTCTAAAATCCCGCACTAGCTCTAGGGCTCTAGCTTGGCTCCTATACTCATCAAACCACCCTCATGGCCTTACGGCCTGGAGCACCTGGAGACTATACACTAATCTAGCTAAATCATGCATCTGTATCAATTTTGTACTCCAATGTTTTTTTCCATCCCAACTCCAATAGAGGGAGTATACCATACATATAGGTGATCAACACCTCGTTACACACACATATAGAGTATCCCCCTAGCTGATCTCATTGTGACTCCTATGGCTTTCCTACACCTCAAGGATTGGCCCCAAGATGCACCATCTTAATACATAAAGAACAATGAAATATACTCTAGAGTATCCCCCTAGCTGATCTCATTGTGACTCCTATGGCTTTCCTACACCTCAAGGATTGGCCCCAAGATGCACCATCTTAATACATAAAGAACAATGAAATATACTCTGCTCTTTCCTTACTAATATCCCTTATGGCCCATGTATCTCAATGCCTTGGATGTACCTTGTATACTCATTTAATAGAATATAATTGCAATGCAATGGTATATGTAAGATTATACTTGTATGCAAAATGTGAATGGATATGTATAAACATGTTTAATGAGATAACCAACATGTGAGTGTGTAGCAATCATTCCTTTACATCTTTTCATGAATTTTCGACTCCTTGTGGCATTACTAAACACACCCCGAAGATACTGAGTCCTCCCAACTCATGCTATCTTTGGGAACATAAATAACACATGACCATCCTACTTATGAAGTGTAGCAAAAAATCATTCTTTTCAACATTTATTTTTTATTTTTTACACATGGATTCCTTTAGCACACCATAAATGGCACCGGGATTACTCCCATGCTATCAAAACGCCTTATTTAGATATAAAAATACTTGTTTATATATATATATATATATATATATATATATATATATATAGATTTATTCTTATTATTTTACTATTTATTGATATTTTTTTATTTTTAAATATTTTTTGTTATTTTCTATCCAATTGTTTTAAAAAATAAAAAATAGCCAAAAAATAGCGGTGTTGAAAATTAAGTATTCATATCCCTTTTTCACCCTCTAAATCAAATTTTCAATCTCATTCCATTTATTATGAAAATTAATGAACTTACCCAAAAATTACTTATACGCCGTAATACGAATGAGGTGCCGTGTGGATTTCAAGGCACTAACGCTTGAGATAGCTACTAACACACTTGGTGGAACTCCACAATGCTCCAACAATATGCAATGAACCATATCTTTCACATAACTCTCACCTCTCCCTCTCTTTCACCCTTCTCTAATAAGAATAGCCATTATGTAAGAGGAAAGGAAGGAGAGAGAAATATTGTTTAGAGGGAGGAGAGAGAAAAACTAAAAAATAATATTTTTTATTCTTCATATCATGCCACAAAATTTACATCATCACATAGAGGATGGCGAGCGGGCTTCGTTTCACCCATCATATGCGAGAAATGGTGAAGATCTCATGCGCAACAATAATTAGAAATCCAACATGATGACGTTTTTTGTTTTTTTCCCACATTTTTTCCCTTCTTTCTCTCTTCTAAATGACTAGACACATAAAGAAAAAGCACCCCTTTAAGACCTACCGTGAGTGTCCCTTCAAATCAAGCATGCCCATATGGTTTTTGAGTCTTTTTTGGCCTCCTTGGCTACCCACTCCACATTCTAACATAAATTAAGGTCTCGAGGCCTTAATTTCCACCCCAAACATGTAGAATTAATGCCCAAGTGATGGCTAGATGCTTTTTTATTAATTGTAGACTCAACTTGGTATTTCATTGCATCTCAAACTTCAAAATGCTTTGTCTCTTGCGCCTTGATAGCTTTATACCACAATGAACCACTTTGGGGTCTAAAATCTTCATTTTCACCCACAAATGTCTTACTACAGATCTGTCTAAAATTGTCAAAAACCTTAAAGAGTGCACGTTCAACCTCCTGGGCACTGTTTTCAATTTTTGAAGCATGTGGTTGTAACACAAAACCTTGCGGCCATTAAATGGCGAGTCAAATGGACTCTAATAGACGAACGTACACTTGCATTGGATTCCCGATATGTCGAAATACACCTATAAAAACTCCATCTCCTTGATATGTGATCGATACATTTTTCACCAAAAATGCCTCTTTTATGGATCTCAAGCCACTTTCGCACTCTAAAATTGGCTCTAAAATTCATCTCTCATTGGCGACCATAGGATAGAGCGACTTAGCTCATCGAACCCACAAAGTGATCTACACAAACATAAACCATAAAGAGCATCAAGTTGCTTCAAATGAAAATACACAACAAAGCACAAACACAACTCTCACCCTACCCCCTAACAAAATCACAATATGAAGTCCATGAGGGATAGGCCCAGCATAGTCTGATAGAGATCTAGAGCTAGTCGCTAACCAACTGCTCCAACAAAAACCGACTAAAAGAGCTATCGAATAAGTCATCCTAGGTGGTGGTCTAACTTGGCTCCCTAACCTAGGACAACTAGACAACCAAGAACTCCTACTAGGTAAGGACTCCTATAGCTTTGTCTATAAAAAGTCACATATTTTTCCATTTTAGCATATTTTCCTTCGGTATTTTATACTTAGGTGTGTAAAAAGGAGGGAGCTAAGCGTATTGTGACCCAAGGAGAATAGAGCATTAGTCTCAGGTCTAGTCTAGAACCTACCAAGCTCTTGTAAGGCGACATGATTTTTTTTCCCCACTCACTTTTTTTTTTTGCTCCAACCATCTTTATTTATTTGTTGACTAAATGTTACCCCCATAAAGACAAGGCATTAGCCGCCCTAGGTCTGCTGACTCGTCCCCACTAGGAACTTACCAAGCCTTTGCAAGGCAATGAACATTTGCTCTTGGAATTTCTTTTTTGTTTATTTTCTTATTTTAGGGGTTAGAATCCCTTTTTACACACCTCCTTATCTTATACATTTCAAATATATTCATTATTTTTCCTCTTTGATTTGGTAGTCTTTCTTAGCTGCCTAGTAGGCTAGCAGAACAAGGTCACTAAGCCTCCCTCTAAAACAACTCTTAGAGTGCCCAACAATGTCTTTATAGAGGCATGGCCAACTACTCAAACCTCCCCAAAAACACCTAATCTAACCCTTGGACTTCATGTCTTGTTGTCCCTAACAAAAGAAAAATACCCCATATGCATATACACATGAAGCATAAAGGAAAATAACTATAAAGGAAGGATATCACTTGGACTTGGCCACAAGAAGCTGCTATGCAACAAGAGGCTCCCTCCACATGCTCTATCAAATCTGTTTAATGTGGCACTAAAACAAAACCTATTACCTGCACCCATACCAAACAAACAAATGGCCCTCTTGGCTTAATGAGAATATGCCATTTTGATCTATCAAACACATGGACTTCTTGGTATATATATATTGCATCTTATCACATTAACCAAGGTTTTAAAAAAAGTACCATAAGATGTGAGGACTAGCCTCATGCTACTTATGTAAGTCAGTTCACTGCAATCTGATCATCAAAGTTTAATCTTGGGCTTTTGTATATCCGCAAGTCCAAGCCTTCCCACTAATATAAAATCAATATGGGCTATCTCTTTTTGGGTACTATTAAATAAATGAATGATCTCATTGGACTCATGTGTCCCACCTTGATTGTCATTCCAACAGATTTACTATCTGAGCTTCCCAGAGAGAATCACAGATTTATGCTCATTCAAACCTTCCCTATTAGGATTGTTGCATATATCACTGTTACAACCCAAACTAGGTAGGGTTTCAATCCTAGGCCCATCACATAAATGCATCTTAGATTGATGCATAGTGTTAGATGTATCATTATAGCCTCTGGTCTCATTCACTTTGGGATTGACCATGGTATGTTCATATAAAAATCTTGGCTTTTCATCTAACACATCAACCACACTTTTAGAGATTTTGGGTCTCCAAACCAATCTTATATTCCTCTTTCTATTCTTCCACTGCCTCAATTTTCCACATTGGTCTAATGACTCAATGCAGACTTATTGCTATGATCAAATAGCCTCACATTTATGAATTCCATCCAGTTGAGGTAGACCTTTGGCATTCTACATCTTCTTCATATGGGATGTCTTTACTTGCCTTTGTCCCCATTGTGACTTCTCACTCATATGCACCATGCTCTTACTAAGAGGAGCAACATCCACCCAAAATCATGATTCACTTATGGATGGCAAAGGTTTCTCAAGAGCCTTTTTAGGTGCAAAATGAGAACCACTCATAGGACGCTCATCCACACTTGTAGTCCCAATGGTCATATCAATTTTGCCTTCACATCCACCCATCATGGAAGTGTTGTAAGCCCTACTAGGAGTTGTTTGGCTTGAAATATTTCCATCAAGAGGCATACTATCACTGCTCATAGAATTTACATTTTCTGCTTGGAGATTTTGACTACCAAGGTTCCCCACTGAGGTCTTGGTATTAGCAAGTGAATTATCTCCTTCAGAAAAGGTTTAATACTTGGATGCACTTGCAATGAGTAGAAAAAACTTCAAAAGTTTTTCCAACATCTCTAAATATAGTGCTCATAGTCAAATGCCTACATCTTAGTCTCACTTAATGACTTAGGGTCTCATATCCTCACTTGGATTTGCATATTAATCACTAAGCCACTCATAAAGAGCTCACACAACACATCATCTAGCAACACAGTGGCTCTTCTTGGGCCAAAGCCTAAGAATGTCATCAAAGGCTCTAGCACATTCTTTGACAAAGGTATATGACTCTTGTCAAATTTGCATAAGCTGCCCCAAGACTAAGTCATGGGAACCTTCTTCTCATACTCATTTAAAAATTTATCATACAGTTTCTCAAAGGTTCTAATTGACCCTCTTGTGAGGCTCCAATACCATTTCTTGGCCTCTCCCTTTAGGATACTTGAAAACACAAGCATCCAACATATATCATCAAAACTACTCACAAGGCAAGTTAGGCCATACTCTTTTAGATGCAGCATTAGATCCTCATCTAACATCCCATAAAACACTAGAAGATCCCTATAAGGAGGAGGGCATTTAGTTCTCTTCTTCAGGATTAGCACTAGGTTCTCCAGATCATTATATTCATCTTGACCTAATCCCATTGTCTCAGGGCCTCTAATCTCTTCCATTTACATGTCTTTCTGCCAACTCATAGAGTGGTCTAGGGAGTCCTATGCTATGCAACATGGAATCTACCCCATCTCTCACTTGTGGTACTTTAGCAAGCCTATTCTCATTTACCACCATTTTCCTAGAACCAAAGACAAGTCCCAATAGAACCTTCCTCTCTAACAATGGTTTCCCACATACATAGATATCACCCAATGCTTTATGGATTGTAGAAATTGCACTTTTGTACTTGCAAAGGGCACTCTTGCTCAACCACCAAGACCCATGGACCGCTTATTCCTTCAAGAGTTTTAAGCGAGCACTAATGGCTACCTCTCACATAGCCGATGTGTGCTATCCCTCTCTATGAGTGTAGTGAGCTTACCTTGATGCTTGATTGAGTTTCTTCCTCTCTCAAAAAGCACTCTGATGGCTCCACAATTTGTGATGCAAGCTCAAGCATTCTCAAGCCTCTTCCTCCAAGCTCCATCCTCCATAGCCACATGTGAGACGAGAGAAGAGAAGAGAAGAGAAGAGAAGAAGAAGATAGGAGATGGTGGAGGGCTTCATCTCCAAGATCCCTCACCCTCAAACACTCACTCCCTCACTCACTCCCTCACTCACTCACACTCCCTCCCTGAAGCACTCACAATCAAGCAAGCAAGAGAAGAGAAGGAGAGAAGAAGAAGAGTTCATTTTTCCACACACCAAAGAATAAGCTCTTCATTCACTTTTCAACTTTATATACAAAATCCTAAATCCCTTTTGGAAAATCATCCCATTATCCCCTTTTTTTTTTACATGATTGGCCTTTGTGGCAAGGTCCTTTTTCCATTTCCTTCTATGTGCCTTCTATTTACCTTCTTTCTTACCTATGCCCACCTAGACTGGTGCTCTTTTACAATAGTTTTAGGGGTGCCTTGTGTTTAAAAGCACACCTTTGTCTGTGACTTGATTTTAGAGGCTACCCTTGTGCCTTTGCTTGTTCTCCGTCCCTCTTCTTCCATTGCATCCGCATTTTACTTCTTTTTCGTTTGTTTTGAGCTA
Organism: Lygodium microphyllum; assembly: GCF_053477565.2. Taxonomy (NCBI): domain Eukaryota; kingdom Viridiplantae; phylum Streptophyta; class Polypodiopsida; order Schizaeales; family Lygodiaceae; genus Lygodium; species Lygodium microphyllum. The sequence continues at coordinate 91,265,102 of NC_141143.1, forward strand.
GGGTTGACATTACCCCCTCCTAGACAGATGCGAGTCCCATGGCACTTTGTTGGGATTTGTTGATAAGTGTTTGGTGCTTCAGAGGGTGGTTGCCTAAGGAGAGGATGCGGCCTTGTGTGGGTTGGTAGTGGTTGAAAATCTTGGCAATGATTTCATTGTTGGAGACCAAGGGTATGTTGAGTGGATGGTGGGGCCTTCGATGTTGGTGATTGCAACATCCGTGATTACCTAAAAAGAGAAGAAGTGCTCTACCTAGGGGGAGTGTCTACCTCACCGCATAGTGCATCGTGCTCGTGGTGGAATGGGGATCTGGATTTGCAAGTCTAGGTGATGTCCAACACTTGAGGACCCCATTTTTGCAGAAGGGAGGTGCGGTGGATGTGGCTTATGGAGACAGGTCTAACCATAGGCGAGGCAAGCTCCCTAGGTATGTCCCGCCCTTGATGTGCCCTAAGCGTGAGGTGGAGAATCAAAACGGGCTAGGGGGTTAGGGACAGAGCCAGCCGACCGAAGCCCCTGAACACACCTAACTTGAGAACCCCTAGGTGCAGTGATTGTGACCTATGTGGAGTTAAGTGCTTTTCTTGTGTTTGCTTCTCTTTCATTCAAATTTGTTTCTTCCTTTTCTTTCTCTCTCTTTTCCTTTTCTTTTCCTTTCTTTTCTTTTCTCCCATTTTTTTTGGATTCTTTCTTTGTTTTGGATTTACATAGTTATGATGAAAGCCAAGCTTCGTCCTTAGAGTCATGATGAGGTGGACGAGGGGATCTAAGAGATTTATTGAGGAATGGACGGCCATCAAGCGGCCTTGGATATATCCCTTCACATCGAGGCAGACGTGGAGAATGGTGGAGGAGAGGAATGGATGACTGCAGTGGGTGAACTGGCTATCATTCATGTCCACCAAGAGAGCTAAGCAAAATGAAGGAAGTAGTGTAGCTCGCATAATTAGTCAAGCCATTGCGCATCTATCTATAGCATTAGGGTCAAAATAGAGGGTTGGAAGGCCACACTTTTGTGGGGTAGGGGCTTGCCTAAGCAGTATTTCAAGTAATCTAATGTAATTACAGGTGGTAATAAAGGTGGAGTCAGGGCATGAAGAGAGTTCTTTGTGGAAGTGGACTAAGGAATCATAGAGGTCTTTTGAGGTGAAGACAAGGGTGTCTTCAGGCTTAGTGCAATGCACATTGTAGATTATAGGGAAGTTATACCGGCCATGGACATTGGGGTCAAAATCCACTCCTATCCTTTGAGGATGTGGCATGAATGTAGGATTATTTTACTCGTAGAGCATGATGTTACAAAAAGCCATCCAAGTGTCCATATTTACATCATAGATACGCCTTCTCCACGTAGCCTGGCACTCATAGCTTGGCATTGATCTCGGGACTTCAAAAACCTTGTTTTGCTAAAATTTCGCATCCTCAGTGCCTCAAAGGTGGGGTTCTACTCTCTCTCCTTTAGCCATCTATCTCCTAGCCTGCTTTCAATGGCAGTCACCTCTTCCACCACCTTAATGGGCGAGACTCAGCGCAAGTTGGTGGGAAAGTGGAAATTAAGATCAAAGGGCTGTCACGCATTCTCATGTTGCTCCCAAGCAATGAGATCTGCATGGAAGCTTGATGGGAGCTCATTTGAGGTTGGTGGGACGGATGCAGTTAGCCCTATTATTGGTCTAGCATTCAATCTTCTCCTGGCTTCCTCCACCATCTGTTTCCTCTTTTCTTTTAGCATTGCTATCCTCTCAGCAAAGGTGTCCGTTGGTTTTGCTAGTCTTTTGGGGGTGGAGAAGGAGGTAGTGGGACTAATTCCTCTTCATGAGGTCCCATCTCGAAGTTCAGTCCAGTCTCTTCCTCTTGCTAGGCTTCCTATTGCGCCCCTTTGGCAAACCCTAATGTGTCCACCTCTTTTGGGGTCAAGACTGCTTCAACAGATACTTTCTTTTTTCTTCTCAGAGCTTGGGCAGACTCCCACCATTGATTGCGTCGGCATCTGTAGGCCTACCTTCAGGGACCTGTGTGAAATCCCAAGCTTCTTCTTGATTGTTTCAATGGCCTCCCTTTCCTCTGTCTAAGTGACATCAAGTAGTGTATTGAGAAAGGTGTTTTGCTGGGCCTCGAAACTCATGTGGATGGCTACCACTCTGCTTTCAGCCAATACTTTCTCTTTCTCCACTTGAGCTAGATGGTGTGCCAAGGTTTTAACTCTTCTTTCATTTTGATTGGCCCATTCTTCCACTCTCTTCTGAGGCTTTCCCCCTACCTTTGAGCTAGCACTCTCAGCCTTTGTTCTCGATCTTCAATTTCTCCTCTCAAATTTTGCTGCTCTTCCTGTGTTGAGGCTGCCTCTTGTGTCAAAATTTCCGCCTCTTTTTTGTATCTGCATGCTCTTTCCTCCCTCAGTGCCTCTAGTTCTTCTATGGCTTTAGTGATCTTTTCCATTTCAGCTTGAAAATCTTCATAAAGCCCCAGGATATCTTTGTTGTGTCTTTGTAGGCACCGTGTGGCTTCAGTTTCTTCATCTAGTCTTGCCTGCCATTCAGCTTCCGTCTCCTCTTTAGCATGCAGCTACTCTTTCGACTCATTAATTTCCCTTTGGGCCATGGCTATTTGGCGTGTTTTCTCCAACTAGAATGCATCCATGGCCTCCTTTTCAGCTTTGAGCTTTGCTACGGCTATTTTCTTTTCTTCCTTGGATTTTTCCAATTGCAAGACAACAACTGTTTTACATATTCATCATACTCCTAAGATGGCAGCTTTGTCATGGGTACAAAGGTGGTAGAGGCTTCCACCTTTTGCCTCTTTGGATCTTGCCTGGGACTTGGCATCAACTACAACCAGTCTCTTGGTCCCCGTCATTGGGGTACCCTCTCTGGTCCCTTGGGTCATCTCCTTATCCACAAGGTACTACACCCAAGCTAAGACATTGCTGGAGTCTACTTTCGGCATGGAGCCCTGGGTGGTTTTGACTGTGGGCATGGTTGGTACTAGGAGGGTAGGAATGGGCACAATTGGTTACTTCCCCTTGTCTTCTTTTGGAGGAGGTGGCATGATTTTTGGCACATGGGTGCTTGAGCCTGGCCCTTCCTCTCTTGGTGGGCTCATGGTATCCAGCTCATCTCTCTTACTCTGCTACTCTCTATTGATCGGCACGTAGCTAGAGCCATATCCTCATCCTCCTTTCTTCTCAGCTTGTGCCTCTTCTTCGGCTGCCTTCCTTTTTCTCTCCTCCTCAGACCTTCTTGATTCTTATTTCAACCTTTCTGCCTCTTCTTCTGCTTTCTTCTTCCTTTCTTCTTCGGTCTTACTCCTTGCGAGTCCTCTGCAAATCTACTTTTTCTTTTTTCCTCCTTTATTCTTCCTTCTGCAGCTCTCCTTCCTCTTCATCATTAGTCTATGTATCTTCACTTGTTTGCATCTGGTGCTGCTCTTGTTGAGGATTTTATCTTAGTGGTGTCTCTCCAACTCCTTCTTCTTCTCCTTCTCTCTGCCCTTGCCCTAAGGCTTCTCTAATAATGGTCGTAAGGACCACACCAAATCCAATGGTTGAGGCCTTAGAAGATGAGGCTTTCCTTTTGGCCTTGGTAGCTAGGGACTCTCCTGCTGCTGGCCCTCCTCCTATTGTTGCCAAGGCCTTAGCCGTGGTCTCGATAGTCTTTCTCACGAAACCATTGAGATTCACCTCATCCAGTGATCATGCTGCGATGTCTCTAGAAAATGAACATTAATGCGGCTCATGATGGTGTTGTACCTCTAACTAGAGAACAACGCGTGCACCATTTTTTCTTGGAGTTGAATCTCAAGGTTGGGGATATCTGCCAAGTTGATGCCATTGTTGGTATGGACCTTCACCTTGTCCACTCCCAGCATAGCATACACATCTCTCTTTGGCTTCCATTCCACCTTATTGGCCAATCTTGGGGCCCTTTCTACCAGGTTTGGGGTTAGCTCAATCTGTAATTGGCGAGTCTCTTCCCCCTCTTGCACAGTGATGGTGCCATGATTCCTATTAAAAGTTCTTAGAAATTTTGCACAGCGGGTATAATCGACTCCTTGAATCACTATTTCCATGTATTTCTGCAAATGGCATTGGTCTATGATCTGCCTCATGACGTGTTCCTTGATGGCAACATCTTTTAGGTCAAAACTTAAACTGGTAAAAGGCACGTGTTTCCATCGAAAGGCCATATTTTGCCTACTCTTCTTCTGAAAAAGGTAATTTTCTAGGCTTTTCTTGCCCTGCCATGATGGTTGCTTGTTATGAAGCCATATTTACCATTAGTGCTTTTCAGAATAATTACAAGCAGAAGGAAATGACTAGCTTTTGCAACTTGCCTTCTTGCATATTAGCGCATGGGTGGCTAGAAGTTGAGTCTCTGATAGGCGTTCCGACTGCTCAACTAAGCGCTTCGTCCATGCCTCCTTTCCATCCCATCTGTCTTGAAGAGCAATTCTCAAGCTAGGAACAAAGAACTCTACAAGCAGAATTGCCTCACTTCCGTAGGTAAGCCTGAAGGGAGTCTGATCGACTGCCATTTTATAAGCCGTATGGTAGGCCCACAAGGCTGCCATGAGTTTGTTATCCTAGTCACTGTGCTAAGTAGAGACCACCTTGGTCAAGATGTTTACTAGGATTTTATTTGTAGACTCAGCCTAGCCATTCACCTGAGGGTAGTATGGCGAGGATTTCCGATGGATGATTAGAAAGGTGGATAGGATATGAGCAATCACTTCATTGATGAAGTGTCTGCCTTGGTCTGTACAAGTTTGATGGGGCAGTTGAATCGTGAGAGATTTCTTTCTTTGCACATTGCCTACATATTCGTTGTCTTTTACATGGTGTCCACAAGGCATCCTTCTCATTCCATAAACTCTTGCACCATGTATAGCAAGAGCGCAAATGGAGAATGGGAACCCAAAACATTTACTATAAATGATTGGGTTACAATGCTACCATCTTGCAAGGGCTCTCAGTGAAAAAAACAAAACAAGGGGATATCAAATATCATTGGAAGGGACGTATATTTGCCTTCAAAACCACGTCTCAAGGTTGGTTTGCTTTGGTGCAACATATTTACATGGCTAGAGATATGCACTTGGCTCCACGGGAATGTTTTTCCCAGCAAGCACACTGTAAGTTTGAGTGGTAATGTTTATGTGAGTATATGGTTTTGTTTGAAGCATATGCTAAATAATGGATTGTTGGTTGTAGATACCTTTCCATCAACAAGTTTGGAGTGGCAACCTGTGGAGAGCCTCAACAGAACATTCCATGCAATTCATAAAGAATTTGCATACATTATTTATGCTAATCAGACCACAAGTTTTTTTCATGAAAGTGGAATTTTTGTGTATTATGCACAATATGTGGTTCCTTCAAGAGCAGGTGTGTATGGATACCTTGAATATCTGCAGTTACCATGCCTCTCATCTTTGGATTGGGAGATGCCTGGTGAAGCAACAATGGAGAGTTTTAAACTCAAGATTGCTCAAGATTTTCAAAAGGCTATGGCTCCTGGAAGGATCTTGAGAAGAGTACGCTTATCGTGGTTTTTACCCTTGCATGCTTTTGTAGCTTGCTTTAAAACAACATGTTTACAATGGACGAAGGTTTCATGGCTAAACAAAAAAATTTCAAAAGAAGATTTGGACAAAATTTTAGGTCTACGTTGGAAAGTCAAGGAATCTGACCACAAAGGTGACTTTATAAGGTGTAATGTGTGCCCTCAATCATTGGGTTTATCCTATAATATATCTCGACAATCTCTTATCATAGGTTTTGATTACAGAAGATACAAACTTAGATTGGGTGCTTGGGTTCCTTTAAATTCAAATATTGATTATAAGATATTGAAACTTACCGTGCAAGTTACCGCACAAGAAGTAAAGGAGGTGAACATTACTTCAAAGTGGAGTCTTAAGGATGTAAGAGACACCTTGGAGTTTCTAGAGAATGTTACTCCTGGATATAAGTTCAAGGTAGATAGTGTTTTAATTGAAAAAAGAGCTGAGAGCTCTGTATCATGTATGAGTTGTTTGCCTCCTAGTGTTATGAGTTTCGGACCATAAATATGCATGTATAAATAATTTTGAATCTTTCTTTTTCTCATAAATATTGCTGTCAGAAACATGGAATTATACACATTGATAAGTACTACTTAAAAAAATCTTGGTATAAGCTTTGTAGTGATTCTGTAAATAAAAAATCGTCGTTTGTGGACCAAAATGATTTCATTATATCATGAGTTACAAAATTACAGTACAATTTAATAGGAAAGACTTGGTACAAGCTTTCTAATTCTTTATGATTCTATGAACAAAAAATTGTCTTTCATGGGTAAGATCAAAATGACATATCATTACATTTTGGGTTAGAATATTGCACTACAGATGTATACACAAGGGGAATGTTGCTTCAATACAAATAAACAAACTGATAATTATAAGGCTATTCTTTAGCTTCTCTTTGATCTTTGGCTTCTCCATCCTTGGGCTGTTCTTTAGCTTCTCCATCCTTAAGACTTCTCTCTTTCTTTGGAAAAGTTGCTTCATCTGCCATACTTTTATCCATCATCACTAGTTTCTTCATAGTAGGTGTTTTCTTTGGTCACTCAAAGAACTTAATTACCTCATGCACTCTTTTCTCCTTGGGCTTTAGAGGGGATGGACTAAATTTCAATGGAGAAAGCCTAGGCATACCCTTCATTTTGGGCCCCTTTTGTTTGGACCTTGGAGACTTCTTTTTCTTGGTGGTTGCCATTTTCTTGCCTTTGCCCTTCGTTGTTGCCTGTCCTTTGGAATTTTTAGCTAGGGGAGGGGAATTTGGGTCCACCAGTGTAATTGCCCTATCTAAAACTAGTTCAATACACCTCTCCCGTATCCACCACATGTATGACTCAAGGTAGTCTTTGCATTGTAACAAAGCACACAAGTTATTTGAAGTAGCAAGATACTTTCACTATAAAAAGGATAAAGCATAGGAAACTTACATTCACCCCCTCTACATCCAGTAACTTTGAATCTATTATCCTCGAAGCATTTGAAACCACTCTCCAGCCACAACTATGTATGTCATTTTGCAATGGGACCTCTTTTAGCAGAAACTTGAAAGGTCTCTGAGGATCAACAATGCTTTGAAAGCTGGTGTCCAAGTGGGTAGTAACAAGTCTAGCAGCACTGCATATATTAACTTATTAGCAAATATTATAAACTTTATCCAATAAAAGATAAAATAAAGAGTGTTTATTGACAATACATCTTTGATTGGCCATGGATTCTTGAAAGAGAATTCATAAAAATAACCTCTCTTGCAGGGATGTCGATATATAGTAGGCTCCAGTGTCCTCTGCAAACCAAAACACAAGTGAGAAATAACCCTAAAGACAAATCATCAAGAGATAGAATGTTAAAGAAAGTACCTTTCAATATATGGAAAAAAATATGATGGTTTGTGACACTATCGAAGTCCTTAAAAAACCTTGCAATATTTGAATCAGATTTTGAAAACAAATCCACAAAGAGAAGTGGATCAATAACAAATATACCCTTAGCAATATCAATGCTAAGAGAAGCAACATATGCCCTATATACAAAGTAAAGAATGAATAAGAGAATGAGTGCAATATAAGGACCCTTGGAAAATTTCATTATAAATAAAGAGAAGCAAAAGACCTTACCTCAAACAACAAAAAACTATTGAATCTGTTAGTTGAGAATCCTTTTTCTCAAATAGGATCTTATCCTCTAGAGAAATGCTAAGGTAGTCTTCTTTCTTAGGACTAACAGAAACATTTACGACCATTTGGCCATACACTTTTCCCATTCTCTCGTAGTTCACTGGGCCAAGAGACAAAATCTTTATCTGCCAAATCAGATCCTCATTTTCTATTACCTCTTTCCTTTTCTCCTCCAAGACAACCTCCTACTCACTTGCAACCCTTGTAGGATACATATGGGTAACCTCTTCAATCTTGGGTGTTGGTGGCTCTTTCTGCTTTCTCCTGGGTGGAACATTTAGGATTTCAAATGCCTTTTGATCAGTTGATAGAAGAGGCTTCAAAACCTTGTCAAACCTATATCTAAGTCTGCTAACCATACTAAAGACTTTATTCATTAATGTAATTCGATGTGCATGGGTAGCTGCAATATAAGCATCATTCATAAAATCTTTTAAAAAATCCTCTGCTACCTCTTGTAAGCATAGTAGGGTAGATGGCTGCCATCTCTTGTTGAGGTCATCCACAGAAGCAACAGAGGACAATCTATCAGATATCTTCCTGACCAATCTAAAAAATGCAGCCTTAAGAATGAGGTGACTGGTTGACTTTTGAGCTTTTCTGATCTCTGCAAAAAACCTCTGCATATAAAACCATATTGACTTTCTCTTTTTTCTCATAGGGGCTTCCTTGGGAGGCTAAGACTGAGGAGAAGCTGAGGGCTCAAACTCACTAGATAACTTTTTCTCTGAGGATTCACCTGAACAAAATTTACCAGCTGGTGTAATAGAAACAACAATTTCTTCAACTGTCTCCTCAACAATTAGCTCATGACCTTCTTTAGAAGATTTCTTCACCAAGACCTTCCTTGCAGTTTGTTTTGTCCTAGCCAAACCCACATGATGCAATAAAGAGGCTACAACGAAGATAACTGACTCCCATCGCGCTAAAACAGAGACTAGATGGAAGCCTTAAACTCTTGCTCCTCCTCGCTTTGTAATAAAGGTTGGCCCAATACAATGCGATAGAGCGAATTTGAGTTTCTCTTTTTCCCTAATCGCTTCGTATCAGTGGATGACAAGAAGAAGCTCTATAGCTCCAATATGACACGATGAAAGTTGTTGATAAAGTTCGTAATGTATGCTATCACGTTGTTTCGAACAACTCAGCAACTCTACAGCTTTGGCCAATACAATGCGATGAAGGTTATTGCTAAAGTTGGTGAGGTATGCAATCACACTGTTTCGAACAACTCACCAGCTTTCGACATCATTGCGTCGGATGTACGGAACCTCTGTCAATTGAATACGTCAGAACTATCAGACGAACGGCACTCATGACGTAAGTTGTGAATTCACGTTCGCGCCAACTAAGAAGTTCTTATATACTCGTGGGTGCTAATGTCCACATGTCATGTTCTCATTGGTCATTTGATTAGGGTTTTTGGAATGTTCCTTCTTCCCCCCTCGTGCCTATTTAAGGCCACCCAAATTTTTTCGTGCACTTTTCTTCCCCGTTTCCTCGTGCGTCGAATGTCTCCGACTCCATCTCCATCTTCTTTCGTGCGATGCTCCAAACTGTCTGTCTCCTTCTCCCCTCGGCTCCAACCAACATCGAACCCATCTCCTTCTTCATCACCGACAACCCCTCCGTCACCCCCTGCATTCATACTCCATCGCCCCCTGCATCCATACTCCATCTTCAATCTCCACATCGCCCCCTCCATCCATACTTCGTCACCCCCTTAGTCAAAGTCGTCCTCCATCGCAAGCACATTCCTATCACGTCATATTCCTAACTCGTCCAACATAGCGCGATAAGATAAATAGAAAGCTTTTGATTTTCTTCCTATCACGTCATCGTCCAATCGTTTTTCTACCCTCGCAGAAACGGCACGATGCTGGGGTTTGGAGATTTCAAAATGCTTCTATTCGCATCGTATTACTAACTCCTCCAACACGGAGCAAGCGCACCACTTAAAAATGCTTAAACCTTGATATTCGCGTTGTATTAGGAGGCAATCTAAAGCCACTAGAGCTATTGAATCTCAAGAAGATATCTGGCATAGAGATGTCACACATGTGTGCCTCCACATCTATGAAGAGGAAAAGAGTCATTGAGCCCATAGGGACAAAGAAGTCAATTGCCGCAGATGTTTCAATAGCATAAAGCAAGGATTCAAAGAAGGGAAAGGCTTCAAAGTCTCCTGTGAGGATCCCAGGGCTGTCTCCAATTCAGATGTCACAGCCTCTGAGAAGCTTTTGGATTTTCTCATAGCAAACAATATTGACAATGCTTTCTATCCAACAGGTAGGGAGATTTTCAATCCAGAGTGGGACCTTGATCAAGTTCTTAATTTCTTAAATGACTATATCAAGGAAGATTTTGTAGAGTTTGAGGAGTTGGCATACCCTATTGTTCAGTTGGATTACAAGGAGTATGTTCACACCCCTATTGGAAGGTCAGGCACTAAGAAGTCCTTGTTTACCAAGAAATGCAGTTATCATTCTCTTGATAGATTTTATGCATCTAAGTTATGTTGTTTACACCCAAAAAAATGCAAGCTTATGCTTACGTCTACTACATTCATTGTATTTTCCCTTGTGAAATATCCTCTAAAATCTTATGAAAAGCATAAAGAAACCTCAACAATATCTAGTTGTTTCCTTCTTAAAGAGATTGTAGATGAAGTTGATGTTGAGAAGCAACTAGACACCCAAATGGAAGCATTAGTTGCAAAGGACCTGGATGTTGCTGAATTCAAAGCAGAGACAGTAGTTGAAGAGACCACTATAGAGGTTGATGAGCCATCTAACACTCCTTCAAGCCTTATCGTTCCATATTTGCCTACCTTTCCAATTAAAGACAACGAGTACATATTATTGTCTGATCTCCAAATTCTTTTCAATTTGAGAGAAGATTATTGCTTTGGAAGTTATTGCAAAGGCATCTATAGATGCAAAAGGCATAGTGGATGTTGAAAATGAGTCCAAGGAGAACTTACTTAAATTAGATACTCAAATGTTTGATGATAAGTTTATAGATGCATCAAATGCTTTTTCCCTATGTTTAAGCAAGGTTAAAGATCCTGAGAGAGAGTTACAGGCTGTTGACAAAGAGTTTGACCAATTTCAAGAGAAGCTTGGAATCTTCAATTTCAGAAGGGAGTAGTCAGAATATGTAAAGGAGCTCAAGGATGTCAAGGAGACATCAATAAGCTTATGGAATCCAAGCAAACTTGAGAGTGATGACAATCAAATGGTAATGCATTCTTTTGTTTTTGTGGAAGCACATACATATTTTCATTTTTTTCATTCTAACTATTGCTTTTACAGTTGGAGATTGCAGATGAGGATAATTTCTTGGGAAGAGCCAAAGGATCAAGAGTTGGTGGTAGTTCCCTAAAGGATGTTGCACTTGGGCATTACATATCAAAGATTGATCCCAATATTATGTTGGTTTTGCATAGCACTTTCTCAGAGGAGGCCTCATGGCCAATTGTTTGTGTTAAAGCACTTACAAGGATTCTTGGATACTCTGATTTATAGTATAATACACACAAAGTTATGTTTTTGGAAAAGATAACAGCAGTCCGAATATTTGGTTATGGTCCCAGCTTCTTTGCCTCCATGATTGGATACTTCCTAGCATACTCATGTTATGTTTTAGCAGCAAACAAAACAGATATCAAATCCATAGTTGGATACAAGAGAAGAAAGTTTTTACATTATAGAGGAAAAATGCCTGAGGAGGACGAGGATGTAAAGGCTCTTAAAAGCTAGCCATGTATATAATATTTTGAAAATAGTATCGGTGTTTTAGATTCCACCGCATTTATTGTGTTCTTGATCTTTGAAGTCGTCTTCGAAAAAACCAATTGAATAACTCTTAAGGGGCATTGGTTTTTGTTGCTCCTCCTCCATGTCTAGTGCTCCAAAAGAAACACATACGTGCTTAGTAGTGAGATTTCTCCATACCTTGGCTACTATAAGTTGCTAAGGGCCCTTGCTCTTCCACAAAATAAGGCCCATGGATAAGAAGAATATGTTGTGACAACCCAACAAGAAATAATGAGTTTAAATCATTAAACCTTGTTTTCAAAGCAGAAAGGTTCAAATTTATGTCTATCTTACCAAGTAGAAAGTAATATCCTTTTCTCCCCAAGCTTCCTTAATTGCTTGAACAAGATTCACAATTGAACGTTTGTACTCTTTCAAATAGTTAGATGTTATATTTTGTTCCCTAAGCATTTTTAAAAATATGTCAAGGTGTCTCCAAACCTCCATTCGTAGGAATGCAATTTGTGGTGTGCTAGCCACATTTGTTGTGATTGCACACAACTCTCTCCAGCACTCCCACAATACGTTCATTTGTTTACTAATATGATTTCCTAGAAATCATCTAGCTTTTGCACCCCCCATGGAGACATCTGCTAAGACCTCTCTTGTTTTCCCTGAGGCTATTGGATCCTTTCTCAGGTGAACTTGACCTCCATGAAAACCCATTTTTGACAGTAAAGCCTCACATTTATCAATGCAGCCATCTGACAAAGATATTGGTTTTATTTAATATGCATAGTCAAGATGCAATCTAAGATACTAATCAATTATTCTAATCTCTGCATGTAATGTACAAATATGAATGTTCCTTAGAGAATTGAGAGAATAGGATCCCACAAGCCATCCACATTTTTGAACTTCCTCAAATCTATAGAGTTTCGAGTCTGGGCTCTTCTTGCTGGCCGCAAAGTACTCCATTCTTTGGATCCCAAACTCTCCATGAAATAAATACAATGATATTTTACATTGGCCCCATTACTTAATCCAAGCATACATTTGATACTTTTTAAGTCAGCACTCATATGCCATTCAACATTAAAACTAGCAACATCATCGACTATCAACATTTCACCTTCACTTTGAGACTTTATAATATCAGGAATACCTGTATGAGAGAACAACCATTTCAAGATTTCATGACTTTCAGTTGGTACTTGGGCCGCACCAATCCACCAAAGCTCCATCTCGGATTGTATCTTAAACTGTTGTTCTTGCCCCCTACTAGTACTATAATCCAATGCCCTGTTCATGATACAAATGCTGGCCCTTTCTATCTTTTGTTCCTTTTGAATCTGTGTTTCATCCAATTTTAGTGCGAACTTCAAAATACCACCACATTCTTGGACAGTAAATTTATACATATGGACCATTGCAATGTGGACTCTTTTAAGATCAATCCAAATATTATTAAATGTTTTGTATTCAAAACAAGCCTTTGTTTTATGTTTTTCATAGGGCATAGATCCTTCTATATGGATATACTCCCCAAAAACATCTGGAATCCTACGATTCATAGCTGTCCTAGCAATTGAAACTACAAGAGGTCAAGGCAAACCAAATGCACTTATTCTATGACATTTAAGATTTGTAAACCACAATTTAGAGAGAGCATGTTAACCTCTACGACTGATACCCATACTATCACATGTCTCCACTATTTCATTTGGTTTAACTGTTCCTTTTAAATCTTTCACTAACTCTTTCAGAGTTTGGCTTCTCAAGTCTACATTTTCAGGTGATTTAAGAATCCTTATAATGTCCTTCTTTGTCATGGTTTCTTTAATAAGCTTAATCCTCTCATCATTCTCTCGAATATTAATACCTGAAATATTAGAGGCACATCTCTTTGCAAGATTTAGTCTCCTTTTCTTCACCCGATTACACAAGTCCATTATATTTTTAAGTGATCTTTTTCTCTGTCTAAATCCTATTGGAGTTTCTTTCAAGCACAATATATTTTTCTTGCAATGATTGATTGGAGTTTTCTAGATTATCAACCTTTTCCGTTAGCTCAGAAATAGTTTTTTCTGCCAATGTTAATGCTTCCTTCATTTCATGCATTTGTTCTCTAAATGTAAAAGATGCAGAATTTAACCTCATGCAATAGCCAAGCATCCCATCACAACCATCTCCAACATACCTTATGAAGTTATGAATATTATAAAAAGAAGGATGTTTACCTGTAAAAGGGTCCTGAGGATAAATATTTCCATCCATCCATAAGTCTACATGCTTCTTTCCTTGTAATCGCAACCTATTAGCTTCATCCTTGTCCAACAATGCTCGATGGTGTATACTCCTCCAAGATGAATAGACAGGATCTAATTGAATAGTAAGTTTATACTTGCGTGGTGGGGCTGCGCTTGCATTGCTAGAAGAGGTATTGGTAAACATTTTGGTAGGGAACCCTAAACGGGGCAACAATATCACAGAGAAGGAAATAGAACCACAAGAAAGAGAGGTGTAGAAAATGAACATCGAGGAATAAACAAGTGACATCTTTTGGTGCGAAAATTCAAAAATACAAGATTTTGCAATTTCCAAGAGAATAAGAAAAGGTGGCACTTAACGTCCATTAAAGATTGAATATATTTAATGCCCGACCTCTTAAATGAATCATGCATTCTCTCATTAATCACATTCAGGTAGCCAAATTTGGAGGGTTTTTCTCTTTTAAACCTCTTCTAATTAGCAACTTAATCATTTTCTTACAAGTGCCATTTTGAAACGTTTTTTGTCCTAATGCAAATTTATAATATGCCCTCAAATTGTCGTCTGCAACCTTGCATATCTAAAACAGAGCCTGAAATAGCCTTTGATGGCTAGAAGACCAGTGGAAAAGCCCTAAGGACTTCTTTACAGAGCATACAGTGCTCTGCTCACACACCAAATCTCACAACAATTTGAGATTTTTGCTTTGCCTTGCTTCCAATGCCTCCATAGGCACTATCTAAGAGAAAGAGTGAAAAAATGGGAGAGCTTCTTACCCATTACTTGCTTGCTCAAATCCTTTTTTTTCCTCCTTTCCTTTAACCTTCAAAACTAGCCTCTCTTAGTGGTATTGCTCTAATATCATGTCAAGAATTGTGTGTTGGGTGGACTTGCTTGAGTTGTTATACCAAACACACACTATACACACAAGAGGAAGCTCACTCAAGAACATAAGAAGAGAGAATAGAGATGGAGGCCAAAACATTTTCTTGTTAGTTTTTTTTCTTCTTCCTCATACAATACAATGTACACAAAGTATAACAAATATATAACATAAAGGAAAATGGCCTACTAAATCAAACAATGCATAATTGACTATACTAATCAACTGGCACTATAACTATGTCAAATGTAGATAGATGCAATAAACTAAATATAATAAGTGATAAGTCAATGGCCATGTGAGGATCATAATGACCACTGACATGCTAAGTATAGATGTGTGGATCTATCTAACTAGGTGGTCTATCATCAATGTCTGCACATGTTGAGCTTGCTGTCTAAACATCCTCTGTCTAGTGGTAAGAAGGCATTGCCATGTAAGTGGATATACAAGTTGAAAAGTATCCCTAAATGCCCCAAGATAGCTTATAAGGCCATATTGGTAGCTCAAGGTTTCAAGTAGGAACATGGTGTTTACTTCAATGATGTCTTTTCTCTTGCGATCAAGATGATGATCCTATGCTTGGTATTGGCATTGGTTGCTCATCAGCTAGATCTAGACCTTTATTAAATGGATATAAAGATTATGTTTCTACATGGGGACTTCCATGATGAGATTTATATGCAACAACCTAAGGGCTTTGAGGAAAAAGGTAGGAAACATCTAGTGTGCAAGTTGAGAAAGAGTCTTTATAGCCTTAAGCAAGCACCTAAGGAATGATACCACAAGTTTGGTGCTTTTATGTATTCATAGGGATATAGTCGTACTGTTATGGAGCCATGTTTATACAAAAGAAGGCTCATCATGGCAACCTTATGATTTTGGTACTTTATATGAATGATATGCTTATTGTTAGGAGCTCTCATGATGAGCTAGATGCCTTGAAAACTCAGGTCAAGAAGAAGGACATGGGACACGCCTCGCATATTCTTGGGATATGCATCACACGTGATCACTCTAAGACACATCACAATGCATTTGGATTCTATGAGTGCTATCCAATTAGCTAAGAATCTGGTCTTCCATGTGAAGACAAAACATATTGAGGTGCGTTACCACTTCATCTGAGAGGTAGTTTTTTTAGGACAAGTCCACTGAGCTTGTCAAGATCTCAACTCACCAAAATCCTATAGTTTCACTCACCAAAAGTCTCTATGGAGAATTTTTCCTTCCTTAGGAAGTTGATGGGCATTGGATGAAATAACATGTTTTCTCATCCTATTGTACTTATGTACATTTGTACTTTGTTACTTTTTTCTCGTTCTCTTCTCACTAAGGACACATTCGCTTTTAAGTAGGAGGTTGTTGATGGTAAAGGCACCTATGTCTAGCTGCCTCTATATTAGTTACACTAATAGTATCTCTCAACTATTAATATCAAGAAAAACAACCTTAAAAATGAGAGGGAAGAAATGGCAAGACTCAAGACAACCGAAGCTATGGAGTGCAAGAGGCTTAAGAGAGAGAGAAGGATACAAGAGAGTTATATAGGTACAAAGGAATGGTATCCTTATTCTATGTTATCCACACTTATATATGACAATACAATGTGTACATATACAAGGTGTGCCACCCATATGTAGGCAATTAGCCTTTATTCCAACAAACTCCCACTTAAAGGCCAATGTGCCTCTATGGAAATATAAGAAGAAAGTGAAGATACTATCCAATGCCCATCAGCACTCTCAAACATGCAAAGTGATCAAAAAAGGTAAACTCTTCATGAGAGGATCTACAGGTTATCATTGGTATGGATCTTGATAAGCTTAGTTTACCTTAATTGCTTTGTGTTTGCATGAAAGGTAGGGTTCTTTACTAACCAAATTACCCTCTAAGTGTCACAATATTGACCCTCTAAGTGTCACAATACAATGTAGTCATCTCTTCTACAATACCTCCCATTAGAAAAGTAAGCTATATAGCCTCCTTGCAAGTCCCTTAGTGGCTATAACATGCTCTACCTTAGTGATAGATAAAGTCATGCATGGTTACAATCAAGATAACCAAGAGACTGTACCACCTTTGAAAGTGAAGATAAAACCTATAATAGACCTCCTAGAGTTTACATTGCTTGCACAATCAACATCTACATATCCGCAAACAGATGCATATATCGGTTAACAACTCCCACAATATAGGCAATGTCTAGACAGGTAGCAATCATGGCATACATCAAGTTGCCAATTGTGGATGCATAAGGAAGCTTGTCCATTTTATCCTTCAACTTATCTAACTTGGGTTTGTCCTATTGGCTAAGTTTCAATTATGGAGGGGATGGAACACTGATAGCTTCCCCCTCTCTATATACTGAAATGATCCAATGCCTTTATAATGTATTTCCTCTAAGATAAATGAAGTATATTTTTGTCTTGATCTTGCATAATGTGCATGCCAAGAATGTGATTAGCATTCCCCATCCTTCACGTTGTCAAAGGTTTTATGTAACCTTTTCTTTAAACCATGCACATCCATGATGAAATTTCCAACAATCAACATGTCATTTACATATAGAATCAAGATCATAAGGCTACCATCCTAAGCCTTTTTAGTGTATAGGTAGTAATTGGTCTCACTTCTAGTGTACCCTTGAGACCACATAAAAGCATCAAACTTATGATACCATTTCCTAGGAGCTTTTTTCAAATCATATAAGTTCTTATTATGTAGCTTCCACACCAACTGCTCCTTACTTTATACAACAAACCCCTCAAGCTGCTACATGTAAATATCCTCATGCAAGTACCCAAGCAAGAAAGTGGTCTTTACATCCATCTAAAGCAACTCCATATCCTCTCTAGAAATCAGAGTAAGGATTGTACAAAGGGTGTTCATTTTAACTACTATTGAGAATATCTTATCAAAATGAATACCATTCTCTTGCTTGAATCATTTGGCAATCAATCTCACCTTATACTTAGGTCATGCATCAAAGATACCTTCAACTTGTAGACCCACTTACATGGCATTGCACATTTACCATTAAGTAAAGAAACTAAATCCCAAGTAGCATTTCTTTGCCAAAGGATCAATCTCTGGCTGCATAGCCCTCTTTCTCTTATGAATGACATCTTATTAATAGTATCAACACAATAATAATGCTCACCACAATCTATGACGATGGTAAAGTTTAAAGATGAAGTATTTCGATTTGGAAATCGAGAAACCCTTATAGGTGTGCCTATATAAAAGTGACTCAATAGGAGCCTCTAGCTATCTCATCCTATAATACATGAGGTTGTCCACCATTTTGTCACATTACCACCTCAATATTTGTTGTCTATACAAGCCCTATATCATGTGGAACAAACCATACAATCTACTCATATGCTTGTTGCCCATCCTCTTATAAATATCACTCTCTAGATCTCAAACATTTTGATAGGATATTTATGTATCTTATCATCATTAAATATGAGATCATGATTATTTCCTATCCTTTACTTGACTCTCTAGAGCCAATAAAAATACAGTTTTTGGACTTAGGATCAAGGTTACTCCCCTTGTCCAAGTATACACATAGATGCTCACAGCCAGAAACACATAAGTAATTATAATTAGGTCTCTTGGCATACTATAACTAGGTCTCTTGCCAACAAACTCCTTTGGTGTCTTATCATCCAATTTCTTGCTCTAGAAGAGCTATTGATCAAATACACTATTATATTTATAGCATCGATCCAAAATCCATCAGTGAGGCCGATATTAGAGGGCATACTACATAGCCATTTTTCAATTGTGATGTTCATCTTTTCATCCATCCATTTTGAGAAAATAGAATGCTTAGAAGATATCAACACTCCCTTGACACTATGGATTGTGCAAAAAGTCATAAAGACATGGGAGGTGTAATATCTACCATTATTATTCCTCAAACATTTAAGCTTCTTACTTAACTGATTCTCTATAAATGCCAAAAACTTTCAAAATGCATCCAATATATCACTCTTCTTATGAAGAGGATAAAGCCCAAACCTTCCTTGTGGTAGCATCTATAAAAGTGAAAAAGTATAATGTTCCACCCAATGAGACCATGGGTATTGACCCACACAAATCACTATGAAACAAGTCAAGTCATTCTTATATTCTACTCCCACTATCTCTCTTATGTGAAATTTGAGTTTTCTTTCTAAAGAGACAATACTTGCAAAAACCAAGATTTGAAAAATTTAGACAAGAAAGATAGTTCAAATGGAAAAAGCTCTCATTTCAATGATTAACATATGCCCCAAATGGTGATGCTATAAAGAAAGAAATGGCTATTCTCACAGTGAAAGCTAGAATATGGTCTTTAACACTATGAACACTAGGAGGATACAAAAGTAGCAAGTTTTGGCTCTTTGGTTACAACAAGAAATCCCTTACAAATCTTTCACCACATGATCACCAAAGATCTATCTGCCACCTCTATGATAGAAGAAAAACATGTCATGCCAACAACATACATCCATCAAGAACCAGTGATGTACAAAGAGCCTCAATAGTAGCAGGATCACCAATGTATAGGGGGGCTTTCACCCCCAGTAGATGAATTGTAGAGAAGCTAAAAGAGAGAGCAACATGAGAATGAAGAATAAAGAGACATGATTGATTGGTTTCATTATTACATCCCTTTGGTACAAATATATAGGGTTTGTCATGACTCTTCATTATTACATCACTTTTCTTTTCTCTTCTATATAGGCTATAGGAGGCCCCTTGCTTAATGGCTCTACTTAAACCCCTTTCTTAAGCCCTATGCTTTTGACAAGTAGACCTCTACTTCCAAATGATAAGTTGTCCCCTTACTTATGCAAGCCATGTGCTTGCATAGATCAAAATGATGTACAAAATCTCTTCCCCAACATCCAAGACCGAGATATTTTGCATAAATTCCAACCACTAATGATTGCCCAAATAGTTCCAAAATGGGTATCACATCCTCTAGATAAAGCCTCAATGGCTCCTCAATCTGGGGTACTTGTTTGACTTAGATGTAGATCCTGAGCTTCACTCCTTGTTGCAAGCATGAGCTCCTACAAACACTACTTCGATACCAATTGAGAGGAAAGAAATGGTGGGATGCAAGGTAGAAGCTATGGAGTGTAAGAGGATTGAGAGTGAGAATCACACAATAGCATTTTGTGGATACAGTGAATGGTATCATTATTCCTTGTTATGAACTTATTCGAGAGCTTGTTATCCATACTTATATATGGTTGTACAATGTGTACTAATACAAGGGTTGCATGCCCAGATATTGGCCACTAGGATTTATCCCAATAGTGCTTTGGTTATTGTATTATATTATGCACATTTCATAATTCTCTCTACAAACATCACTTTAATTATTAACTCCCTTCTAGGCCCAAAAGAAGGCCATCGTACAAGGGCTCCATCATAAATCTATGCTTGGCTATGAGGAAGGATCATCCAAGGACTCAAAGGAACATGCCCCCTCAAGTGTGACCCCTAATGAGAGGGATAGTTTGGGTGTTGGGGAGTGGGAGAGTTTGGGTACTAATGGGTCATCAAATGGGGGTGTTGCTATTCCACCAAGGTGGAAGCGTAGCATGTGGGGGACTTGTGCATTGAGGTCCAATAGCATTTGCTCATCATCTAAGTTAAGTGCCACTACCCTAGCCATGAGTATTGAGGTCTCATCTAGGCATGTTGATGTAAGCAAGTCACTAGCTATTCGACCCCCTGTATATAGACTCAATGCACCATATATCAAATTATAAAAAGTAACATTTAAGTATACGCTGTAGTTTTTCTCTTTTCAAGGCGTGTGGTAATTTTTTATTCCAATACAATTTTTCTATGCAAGATGAAGCAAGTGCATGTTAGGTCAAAGAAGGCGACTTTTTCTTACAATACAGAATATCCACTCATGGATTTTCTAGTGTCATTAACAAATGCATCCACATGCTTGACGAGCCTATTCACATTGTGATTAGAGTATAAGCTAATAGAGGATGCCCTATATTGGCTTTGCATTATTCATCCTATGTGGAGCCCTTTAGTCCCAAAGGAGAAGTTTGACCGCCCCCCTTAGGGAAGGCATTGAATAATTTTATTTACTCTTGTTGATATTGTTGTTGAGTTTACTTTGATGCTGCTTGTCTATATATTGATTATCGTTGCCCTCATGGGATTCAGCTAGAAGAAATCATCCATATCATGTGCATTCAAAGGATATTAGAAAGTATCATTTTCTTACATGTTATAAGGAAATAAAATTACCCCTTTCCCTTTCAAAGACTTACATGGGTGCTTGGGACTCAGGGCGATGATCTCAAAGAAAGAAATGTATCTTTGAGGAAGAAATCTCAACAAAGAAATAGGGTGAACCCTTTTTCTATCCATCATTCATAGGTTCTTAGAGGTTGAGGGGGTGTGAGATTATAGCATCGCGATGCTGAATGACACGGATTTTTTCATATTCCAATTAAATATTTGTAAATATATTCCTATAAATTTTACTAAATAAAAGAACCCTTTTATTGATTGCATGTGGTACACTTACAATTTTTAAGGTGCGCTCCCTGATTTGTTGCCCATGCACCTAATGAATGATTTTATTGTGCTTTTTTTCCTTACATTGTTGCGATATGCATAAGGAATTTGTCTTTATTTGTTATTTTCAATAGTGGGGAGCATGGCTTGTTGAAGGTTCCTTCATCTATATGTATTATCTACTTGGAGTTGATGAGGGTAGTGTCTCATGTGGAAGAATATTTATCATTGCTTAACAAGTAACAATGCTAAGCTTTTTAAGTTCAAACATTTAGAGGTTACAATCTTTTGTTAACGTATGCTTTGATGGGTTCTTTCCATGCACAATGCTTTGAAGAGTTTAGGCTTTCTTGAGAAGTTTGGGGATTGTGCCAAATTGAAAGTTCATGTGACATGGGTGCCTGTGCATGTCCAATGCACATGATTGCAACTACTATTTCATGCACTTCATCAATGGCTTGGTAAAGGGTGCCAAAGTTCACATGTTTTCTTTCATGTGTTCTATGGTTTTCTTGCATGTGTCTTATGGTTTCCTTGCATGTGTAGCTAACATGTTTACAGTTCACCCATGTGGATGTCTTGGAGATGAAGGGCTAGTTGTAGGTATGGTACAAGAGCTTGTTCATGATGTGCAAGGCTTAAGAGGGCCAAGGGCACTTCTGTGGCTCATTGTAGTTGATCTGTTGGTCTATCATTGTTCCTTCTTCATACTTATGTTGGTGTCTCTTGGTCTTTCACAGTGCCTTGTGTATCCATTGGTGTCTCTTAGTTTATCATATCTCTTGGTGTCTCTTGATGTCTCTTGATCTATTATCCTATTGTAGTCAATGACATGGATATACCTTAGAGAATGTAATCAAACTTTGATCACTTTTTTGGGGACAAATGTATTCAAGCTCCATGCCAATATATGATCACATTTTTGGGAATGTAATCAGGCTCCATGGCTACATATGATCACATCTTTGGAAATATAATCAATTGTGCAAACATGGACTATTTATTTGAAAATATGTTACCATTTCAATTAAATCATATGTTCTCCTAACTCATCCTAATACCATAATCTCTTTATTAAATATTCCTTAGGCACAAGTTCAATTTTTCCTTCATTGCTTGATTGAGACATGGTGCTAGTCCCTTTGAAGTGACAACAGAGGTTTCCTAAGCAAGATTCCCAAATCAACACTAAGAACTTAATTGAAAAGCTATCAAGACCTAAGGTCTTGCCTCTTTTCATCATCTTTGCCACCTAGAGCAAATCGTCCTCTCTGGAGGGATGTCCTAGAGAAAGAATCACATCCATGTCAATACTCTCCTCCATGCTTCCTTAAAAAAACCTAAACTTTCCATTGTAATCCATGCTACCATCAAAGGGTTTGCTAACAATGGTTGAGAGATGTTCATGAAAGACTTTTGAGATGTGCTACACTACCCTCATTATCTTCAATCATTACCAAAGCCTCCTTTTTTTGCCTCATCTTAAGAGAAGCAAGATACATAGTAGAGTTAGCTTCCTTCATTATCATATTCTCTAACCTTAGCAATACATATGCAGTTGCAATTGTATGGCATTCCCAATTCCTAATAAAATTTTCAACATTTTGCATGAGGTCAAGTAGTATAGCATCAGCAAGCATGAGAAGAAGAGCATTAAGAAGATGAGTTCTACATTATTGAATTGAATAAAATTGTTTTTATTATTTGTACTCAACTTTGTACCATCTTGAATCATGTGGGTTATTCTTTTTTCCTTTAGCCTTGCTATCTCCCTTGGCTTTCTTTCCTCCATTAGAGTCAAGAGTTGAAAGTATTCTATTCTCATTAGAAGGAAACTTGTACATGGCACTTGAAAAGGAAGACTTTATCACATGAAAATGTTGCAAACCAAGGGAGACTATGTAGTAGGTTACCTTTGAACCCAATAGAGTATTACAAAATCTAGTTCTTCTTAGCTTGTGAACCAACAAACACTTGATAGAAATACTTACCCACAAAATGGTAATTGACCAAGCTATAATGGGCATGATATGTGCTATAGAACCATTGAGAGAACTTGTCATCAAGTGGAACCCTCCCCATAAAGTAAAACAAGAGACTAGATAGAAAAGTCATAATATTTGTTGCACAATTCCTCCATTGGGAATTCCATTTCTGCTTTATGGACATGTTGGGGGGTAGAAAGCAACACTTTCCTTCATCTTAATCCTTGAGTATGTCAGAGGAGAATGTTTGCATAATTTCTTGAACATCTTGTTGCTTATCTTTCACTTATGTTGCATAGGTTTCAACATCCATGATTCCATTTGTATTTACTTTGTGCACCTTGGCCTTTACTGCCCCTTTAGTACTTGAATCCTCTCATGTTTGTTTAGCTTGCATGCAAGCTAGGTTGATCTACAACAGTATGTGTGTTGCCTTGCCACAGACGCTTCCCACCAAAAACTCAAGCTCCACCAAGGGGTCATTTTTTATTTATAGAAGCTCAATTTGGAATAGCAATGAACCAAGGTTGAACACTCAACTCCTAGTATCCAAAGGGATGGTTAAATTAGTGATATTTTATAAACAAGTGGATCTTATTAAATAAGATAAGGCAAACCCAAGGGAATCATTTATTTAATATATGGCTTATCATAATAAGGTAACAAAGTAAGACTTAGGATAATGTACTCCCAACAGGGCCCCCACTTAGGTAATACATAACTAGACCTAAACAACAATTTTTAATATTGAAGATATTAGTGTCTAATCACACACACACACACAGATTGATTGGAGACATTTAACTCATCTTGATGTTTCAAATAATAAGCAAGCTATTATTTTCAATTTTTATGTTCATTGGTTACTTGTAGAAGTTTTAAAATAGCACCTTGAAGGCTTCTATTAAATATCAACTTGATAGACCTAATCCTCTTATTTTCTATGCACATGTTGGGACATTTTATCTTCTACATGTGATCATGCTAGTGTGGACAAAGGTTCTTTGTCCATGAACTAGGAATAACACTTGCATAAATTTAATCATTGATAAATTATAACCTACTTCAAATAGTGAGATGATAGCCAAGAGCCGCTAGGTCAAGTGGTAGCAAAAGGTGTAAGAAACCCAAGGTTGAGTGTTCACTACACATTCTACTTATACATGCTCTACACACACACACACACATGTTACTACTTAGCCTTATATATATATTTATAACCACATGCTTTTACACTCATGCATACATAAGTCAATCCTATATCTTTTTCTTTTTTAAAAAAAACACACACACAAATGCACATATTCACATACCTCCTTCTCTTACTAATTTTCTATGTACACATTATACAACAATTTGTTTCTTTTCTCTCTAACCTCATCCATCTTATAAAAGCTATCATCAGGACTATAATTTAGACACACACAGATGACACACATGCATGTGCATGTGCATGTGCACAGACACACAATTCTACTTAGATTAGCATACAATACATGCATACACCTATTCTTTCTATCTAAAATCACAAATAAATATAGTGAAACATACGTATTCATTGCTTTAATCAAAGAATATATCTTATACAATGCCCTTGCAACACTTTAAAGGTTGGAAGAATCTTCCAAGTACCATCTCTCTCTTAGTATGACATTCTATCCATTAGGCAAGAATTTCTCCACCTCTTCCCACAAGATATGTGCTACCCACTAAATTATGGGCATTACTTCGAGAGGATGTGGTATGGGACGTGCTGGCGATAACCAGCAAAATAGGTTCAATCAACAGTTTGGTGAAATGCAGGTTTCCGGAGGTAGAGGAAACTTTAGAGGCAGGGGGAGCTTTAGAGGAAGAAGTGGATGGCAAAACAGAGGCTCTGGAAATTCTGCTATTTTTTGCCATTATTGTGACAAAACAGGACATATTGCAACCAATTGTTATGCTAAGAAGGATGATATTCGCAGTGGTAAACTGCAGCAAGGAAACTATGCATCGTCTTCACGACAAAATGAAGACAAAAATGAGCATCTATTTGTTATGCAGCATATGATGAATGCAGTTACAGGAAAGGGGACACATGATGATGTATGGTATGTCAATTCAGGTACGTCTAATCATATGACCAGTCAGGTTGAATGGTTTGGAGAGATGAGGACTTACAAAACCTAGGTTATGTGCAGACGGGTGATGATTCATGCCACCCAATTTCACACATTGGAAAGGTTCCCTTGTCCTTGTATGATGGCCAGACAAAGAGTCTGACAGATGTATTAGATGTGCCATCAATTACAAAGAATCTAGTATATGTTGGCCAAATGGTAGAGCAGGGATTGCAAGTCCAATTCAATGCAAAAGGTTGTTTTGTAGAAGACTTTAATGATAAGTGCAGGTTGGTCGCAAAAGGAAGTAGAGTTGGTCGGATGTTCACTTTAGATACTAGAATTCGTGCAATGGATACTGCTATGTATGCTAAAGGAAAAGGAGTAGTTGTTGCAGATATTGAAATATGGCATAAACATATTGGACATGCAAATGTGCAAAGGTTGAAATTAATGCAGTCTAGAGGGTTGCCTTCTTTTAGAGTTGCAGAATTGCAAAAAGTCTGTGAAGCATGCCAGTTTGGTAAGCAGGCAAGACAACCCTTCTCGCATGATAGAGAAATGAGTAGAAAAATACTTGATGTAGTGCATACAAATTTTTGGGGGCCTACACAGAATGTATCTCTTGGTGGCAGCAAATACTTTGTCACATGTATTGATGACTGTTCAAGGCAGTTATGGGTATACTTCATGAAGGAAAAAAGTGATGTGTTTGAGCACTTCAAATCTTTTAAGGAAGCTGTTGAAACAGAAAGAGGCTTAAAAGTGAAGTGCTTGAGATCAGATGGAGGGGGAGAGTACCACTCTAATGAGTTCAATGGCTTCTTGAGGACTCGTGGGATAAAGAGGCTATTTACTTGTAGGTATACCCCATAGCAAAACGGTGTTACAGAAAGAAAAAACAAGCATATTGCAGAAGTTGCACACGCATTAATGGCTGAAAAGAATATGCCCAAACATTTTTGGTCTGAGGCTGTCCATACTATTGTTTACATTATGAACAGAACTCCCACAGCTGCAGTTCATGGGATGACTCCTGAAGAATGCTTTACTAGCACGAAGCCTGATGTATTGCACTTGAAGGTATTTGGCTGTGTTGCATATGTTCATGTGCCAGATGAGCTATGAAAGAAGCTTGATCCAAAGGCAGAAAAATGTGTTTTTATTGGATACTCTTTAGAGTAGAAAGGGTATCGCGATTATAACCCTATCACAGGTGAGTTCAGAGTGAGCAAGGATGTTATCTTGATGAGATGGAAAGTCGGTATACACCTACTCGTGATGTTTTGGATGATGATAATGATCAGGACATCTATGTGTAGAAAGATAAACAAGAATCATGGAGTCTTATTGGACCAGGAACATCATCTGTTACTACACCTACAGTGAGCCCTTGGTCTAGGAGACTAAGGAGTAGCCCCACATCTTCAGGTGGATCTATAAGTGTTGCAGGGAAGGAAAAAGGAAAGAAGAAAGTGTTGGATGGTAATGATGCATCTACCAGTCATTTGGGATTGATGGAGATTCTAGTGGTTCGAAGAGTTTGGATGATGAGCTTGGCATTCCTTCAGTCAGGACGCCAGGTGTACAGAGAGCTCATAGTAATGTAAAGGCTCCATT
This sequence comes from Lygodium microphyllum, assembly GCF_053477565.2. Lineage (NCBI taxonomy): Eukaryota > Viridiplantae > Streptophyta > Polypodiopsida > Schizaeales > Lygodiaceae > Lygodium > Lygodium microphyllum. Next base: position 91,292,006 of record NC_141143.1, read on the forward strand.
GAGTGATCTTGTGGTACGCAGATCTAGCAGGGTCAGATACCCTGTTAAAAGATTTGGTTTTGAAGGTTATGCAACTCACCATTATGCTTATATGGTGAAACTAGTTGAGGATGTTGAGCTCACTTGCTTTGAGGATGATATTGATCATGCTCATTGGGATGCAGCAATGGATGAGGAGATGGCTGCATTAGAAGCCAATAGGACTTGGGATTTGGTACCCTTACCTAAGGGTAAGAAAGCTATTGGCTGTAAGTGGGTTTACAAAGTCAAGCATAATGCAGACGGTTCAGTCAGCAGGTATGAGGCTAGGCTGGTTGCAAAAGTCTATGCTCAAACATATGGCATAGATTATGAAGAGACATTCAATCCAGTTGCTAGGATGGCAACTGTTAGGTGTGTGATTGCCTTTGCAGCAGCCAAAGGTTGGAATTTGCAGCAAATGGATGTTAAGAATGCCTTCTTGCATGGTGAATTACAAGAAGAAGTGTATATGGAGCAGCCAGCAGATTATGAGGATTTAGAGCATCCCACATATGTGTGCACGTTAAAGAAGGCGCTCTATGGGCTGAAGCAAGCACCTAGAGCATGGTCTGATAAGATTGGAGAGTATCTTGTCAATATTGGATTTTATATTTCTGATGCTGATCACTCACTTTATGTGAGAAAGGGAGATGCAGGTTTGGTCATCATAGTCATCTATGTGGATGACTTGATTATTATAGGTGACAGTGACAATGGGATTGCTGAAGTTAAGGACTTCTTGAAGAAGAAGTTTGAGATGAAATATTTGGGTAAGCTAAGATACTTTCTTGGTATTGAGGTGATCAAATGTGATGATGGTATATGACTGTCCCAAAGGCAGTATGGCTTGGATATGTTATCCAATTATGGTATGACAGCATGTAAGCCTCTTTCAGTACCATTGGAGAAAAATGTGAAGTTGAGTGCTAATATTGGGGATGAGATAGAAGGCCCTACTATGTTTAGGAGGATAGTAGGGAGTTTGATTTACATGACTATCACAAGGCCAGACTTGAGCTATGCTGTTGGCCTTGTCAGTCAGTTTATGCAGATGCCTAGAAAGCCTCATTTGGATGCAGTTAGATGTATCTTGAGGTATGTGAAGTCCACTTTACAATATAGACTTTTTTATGAGGCAGGTAAGGACATACATGTATTTGGATACACAAATGCAGATTGGGCTGGTAGCATGTCAGACATAAGATCTACAAGTGGATTCATGTTTTCCCTTGGTAGTGCAGCAGTTACATGGAGCAGCAAAAAGCAACCTACAGTTGCTTTATCGAGTACAGAGACTGAGTATAGAGGTACTGCTATGGTAGCATGTGAGGTGGTATGGCTTCAAAAGTTATTAGGTGATTTGGATGTGCAAGGAGATGGTCCAATTGTCATTCATTGTGACAACATGAGCAGCATATAGCTAGCTAGGAATCCAGTGTTCCATGGTAGGACAAAACACATTGAGGTGCACTACCACTTTTTGAGAGAGAAGGTACTTGCAGGAGAGATTGACTTGGTATATGTCAGCACATAGGATCAGATAGCTGACATTTTCACAAAGGCATTGGGTGCAGAGAAGCTTCGAAAGTTTCGAAGCTTAGTTGGAGTTGCAGAGATAGAGTTGAGCTTGAGGGGGAGTGTTGAGATGGCAAGCTCAACACGTGTGGACATTGATGATGGACCGCCTAGCTAGATGGGTCCGCACGTCTACACTTAGCACGTTGGTGGTCATTATGATACTCAAAAGGCCATTGACTTATCACTTAATATATTTAGTTTATTACACCTACCTACAGCTGGCAAAAACATAGCACCAATCGATTAGTGTAGTCGGTTATGCATTGTTTGACTTAGTAGGCCACTTTTCTTTATGTTGTATCTTATCTATACTTTGTGTACATTGTATAGTGTGTGGAGGAAGAAGAAGAAGAAACCAGCAAGAAAATGTTTTGGCCTCCATCTCTCTTCTTGTGTTCTTGAGTGAGCTTCCTCTTCTGTATACAATGTGTGTTTGGCACAACAACTCAAGCAAATTCCCCCATCACGCGATTCTTGACATTATGTGCTAGACCCCAAACATCTAAATGCACCAATTTCAATAGTCTAGTGCTATTCCTAACATGTCTAACAAATGAAAATCTCACTTACTTCCAAACTAATAAGCTAAGAATATATGTCCTAAGTCCATATACTTAAATCTCAAAAGACCAAGTACAATCTCTTTTTGCTACATAGTTTTCAACCACTATATATTAACATGCCCAATGCACTTATGTCATATTTTAACATCTCTGATTACTCCACTATCATGAAAAAACATGGCTACCTTTAGTTCAAGAATAGTAGCATCCAAGGTAAACATCCTCTCACCCCTTTTTCCTTTTGCAATCATCTTGCAAACATTTCCATATTCTTCAATAAAACAACCATCTCTATTGAATCTGGCCTATAGATTCTGCTCAACCATTTGTCCAAACAGACAACAATTTTTTTGTGATAGATGGTACATGTAAAATATCATAGAGACTCTTGTTCTTTCCATTATGCATGACTAACAATACAACACATGAATGCTTGATGTCATGTTGCATATCATTGTTGAGAATCAGAGTTTGCAGCATTAGAATGTGTGCACAAGAGGGAGAAGGGAGCTCAAAGTACAAGAATGAAATCTTGCTTAGTAAGTTGCTTAGAGTACAACTTGGGTACACTCTCTCACACATGATAGTGACCCATAGGCTGTTTATATAGCCCTTTGCCAACTACGATTAGGGTTTCCCCTGCCCCTAGGGCTATTCACACTCATCTGCCCTTATACTCCCTTGCTTATAGTGGGTTTCTATGCCCGTCTTCTAACACCCCCCCTCAATGCTAGGGTGGCATTGGATTACAAGACATGTAAGAGATTCCCCCCCTTTTTGGAATGCCTTTATAAATCAGGCTTACAAGGTTGTTTTAGGTAGATGATTTAAATAGTCAAAACAGTCGATCTTCAGATGAATTGGAGACATAGTTGGCCACCAATTCTTTGGGAATTTCAGGAGTGGTGGGGCATTTACTAGTGATATGCCCTGTCTTCTTGCATTTGTTACATTTCATCTTCTTGGGATACTTCTTCGAGCAGTTGTTTACAAGATGTCCTTTTTTCTTACAGAAAGAACATTTAGTGAGAACTGTATGAACCAATACTTCTTCACGGGAATTTGAAGTTGCCTGACTGTTGCTACTTTCTTTGTGGTTCCTCTTTTCTTCATCCAAACAGGATTGAATGGTACTTGCCAAAGTAGGATCTGGAATGTTGGTGAGAGTGGTTACAAGAGTAGGAAACACCTGTTTTACAGCTTTTAGGAGAATAGCAATAGCATCTTCTTCATGTATTGGAGCTTGTACAAAAGCAAGTTGTGCCATAAGTCCCTTCATATGAGAAATGAATTTTCCCAAATCTTCTCCTGAACGATATTCCAAGCTAAAGAATTCAATTTTAAGGAAGATTTTAGTATTTTTGCCAGTGGCTCCATAGAGCTTTTCAAGCTCATCCCATTTTTCTTTAGCAGTGTTTAGTTGATCAACATGATGAATCAGGGATTCATCTAAGTGTAGCATTATGATTGCTTGAGCATGTTGGTCATCCTCTATATCAATCATATTTGTAGAGTCTACATCTCTACTGCCTTGAATGAGAGGCCAATACCCTCTCTCCATCATTTTGTATTTTATAAGTACCTGCCATGGGTGGAAATCCTTACCATCAAACTTTCGAATTTGAGGACGGACATCAGCATATGTTGTGGTCATTGGGAAGGTCTTACCACTTGTTAGGACAAGGGCAGTGTCTAGTCCCTTACAAACTTTTCACTGAATGCGAAAGCAAATTAGACAATGTGAAGTCAAAGTTGCAATGAAGAGAAAGGCTGAAAATCATATAAGTGTAATATTTCAAAGTATGACTTTGGTAGTCCTTTCTTATGTGCAAGCTTCTTCCGAGGTTTAATAGTTTTTTTAGGCTTTAATGAAGTAAACCTAGACTGGACTTCAGGCTCCTCCTTGTGGTACGGCTTAGTGGATGAAGCTTGTGTTGGACACAGTTTGTCTATGATCTCAATGCTTGTTGCTGATGATTCCGAGGAGAGTACGATGACACTCATGCTATTGATTTCACCGACCAATGTACTTGAGACAAAGTCACTCACGGTATGCAATACACTTCTTGTGCATGATGGTCTATGTGTTAATTTTACACATAACCTTACAACAATATATGAAGAGGAATAAAAAACTCATTGGGTTTTAATGAATGCCCAGCAAGCAATTAACCTAATGATTTATGATTAGTGTTAAAAAAACACTATTGTCAAGCTTAGTGAAGTGCTTGAATGGAACCCGGTTGGAAGTCGGCTTCCCGATGCTTGGTGATGCCCATTGAGCATGCCCAAGAGCTTTGGACTCTGGAATAGGGTTCAGAGACTCTGTTTCAGTGATTAGAATCACTGTTAATGAAGCTCAGAGTGTAAAAATGACAAAATGTCAAGCTTGGAGCTTCTTGGCTATGGCTGCCACAAAATACACAGTTAGGGTTTGGCTTGTAGCAGTCAACAGAGGTTGAATTTCTTAGAGCCCTCTTAGGGGTAGATGGCCCACTAGGGGGGCTACAAAATCCCTATGGTAGCCACCATTAATGCACCTTCTATAGCCCGTGTTTCAACACGAGGTAGTCGCCTGCCTAGAACTGCGCCGTTCTGACTCAGAACATAATGCCGTCCTTCTGCGCACCTTATTTCACGGTCTATGGTAATAGACAGATGCGCCCTGAGATGTGGAAGAGTTCCTTAGAAGAAACCAAGAGCTGACATGGCCTCCTTTGTCCTCCCCAAGTCCTCCACTGGAGGTAGGTTGCAGGCAGCTATGGAGGAAAGAAGGATAAGATGAAGAAAATGATAGCTCATATGCACTTAGTGATAACTGATGCTGAGGGAAGCTGAGGAGATCAGAGATGGCTCTGATACGATGTTGAGAATCAGAGTTTGCAGCATTAGAATGTGTGCACAAGAGGGAGAAGGGAGCTCAAAGTACAAGAATAAAATCTTGCTTAGTAAGTTGCTTAGAGTACAACTTGGGTACACTCTCTCACACATGATAGCGACCCATAGGCTATTTATATAGCCCTTTGCCAGCTAGGGTTAGGGTTTCCCCTGCCTCTAGGGCTATTCACACTCATCTGCCCTTATACTCCCTTGCTTACAGAGGGTTTCTATGCCCGTCTTCTAACTGAGAATCAGAGTTTGCAGCATTAGAATGTGTGCACAAGAGGGAGAAGGGAGCTCAAAGTATAAGAATGAAATCTTGCTTAGTAAGTTGCTTAGAGTACAACTTGGGTACACTCTCTCACACATGATAGTGACCCATAGGCTGTTTATATAGCCCTTTGCCAGCTAGGGTTAGGGTTTCCCCTGCCCCTAGGGCTATTCACACTCATCTGCCCTTATACTCCCTTGCTTACAGTGGGTTTCTATGCCCGTCTTCTAACAATCATCACCTGTACATACATAGCCATGAGAGCTTGCAATCATCTCATCAAACCACTCTCCATGCAAGGTCATATGATTTGAGGCACCTGAGTTAATGTACCATCTTTCATCAACCTTGCCTTGCTTAGGCATATCCTTTTATAAATGTGTCATGGAAAGTAGCCTATCTGATTGATTATTAGTAGCATTACTAGAGGATGCATAGTTAACATGGGTACCTTTTGCTCTCATGTCAGCCTATTTTTAAGGATATTCTATTGCTATATGTCCATATCTACCACAATAATGACAATTTTTGTCTCTATTTGAGTGATCATTAGACTACCCACCTTTGCCTCTAGGTGATCTCTCCCTGCCTTTGAAGGATCCAAATCCTCTATGGCCTTATGCATTTTGATTATTCCAAGCATTTTGTTGCTATTGTCCATGGTGATTTTGAGTGTCACTAGGACCTCAATAGACTTCTTGAGCCTTGCCACCTCTAACTCTCTTACTAAAGTAAAATATAGTATCTCTACTTTGAGAGGTACACGAATCTATATTTAATCCAAACTTGACTTATTCATGCAACAACAATGCAAGCAACTCATTCTAATCAAGGGGGTTTGGTCATACAAAAATCAATGTGTCAAAATCTTTGTATTCCTTACCAAAGCCATTCAAAGTAATTGCAACCATATCATCATCCTTGACCTTCAATCCAATAGAAGCAAGCTGATTAGAAATGGTTGTAATTTTAGTGGTGTAAGCCGATATGCTTCTGCCATTTGTAGTCATGTTATTAAACTACTGTTTAAGTTGAATTTTCCTTATAGGTGTTACATTCCCATAAATTTTCATAAGAATCTCCCATGCATTCTTCGAAGATTGATAGTCAGTGATCTACATGACCATAGCACTTGATATGCATAATGAGAACCAATGTAGGACTTGCTCTTTCCATCCATTGTCTATGAGCTCTTTGCTACTCAAGAGTTAGATTTCTATTTTGGGGTCCATGGGCCACAAAAGTGGTCCCCCCTAGCTAGGGGGTCTTAGGGGGGCTAATAGCTCCCCTGACGGGGGTCCACGGGTAGCTCCCCTAGCCTGATGGTAAAGGAAATATTCCTTGGTTGACTAGGAAATATTCATAATATGGTTAGACATGCCGACTAGACTACCTTCCCGAACTATAAAAGGAAGACCCCTCTAAATCCATCATCAATATATCTTTCACCCAATCAGAGTTCTTCCAGTTATCCTTAAGCTCTTCGCATATCATCTGTTTGAATTGCCATCAAAGCTTCACAGTGGAATCGCAAGGGTGGACAAAGTTATCTTTGTATCAGTTCGTTTGAAATTAAAGCAATCTCTGTTCTTCTTATATCTACTATGTGCTCTCTACTTGGAGCACAGATCGGATGTTGTATGTGCGCGTAGTGAGCGCCAGAAGGTCCCCAAGAGTAAAATAACTCTACTTTTGCACAAAAAACGAGAGAAAAAGCTTGCACGACATGAAGCAAAAGACTAATTGGGTACAATCTCCCCCCATGCCTTGTGTGAGCACTCCACAAAGCATGTATTTGATATATTATTGATCTCCAAGCTCACCAATTTACAATTAGCATACTTTAGCTTTTGTGTTTGCTTTTGTCCCACTAAAGAATTAAAGCTATTGGGCACCCAAGGAGTCGGGCGATGCCCAAATATAATATCCAATACAAATATTTAAATCGTGCGCCCATGCACATACAAAATAATAAATAAATGGCAAGCGCTTCAATAAATATGCGCATCAAAATAAATATTGGCACCACGCCTAGGATGCATGCCCATCAAAAATGATAATTTCTTCTAAATAACTTGAATACACGCTATCGCCCAGTGCTTCCCAACGCCACTGGTGCCTGCTCTACACATCAACTGAAGCATTCACAATTGTTAGAAAATAATAAAATCAAATCGACAAAAGTGAATACCTAGCAGTCTTCAACTACAAAAAAAATAAATTGGTTAGAACTCAATCCTAACCTTAATTTATTACGAGTGCGCACTCTAAACTCATAAACGTCTATTAATTTAAATATGTATTTTGCGGAATCACCCGCTATGGAAATACCCACTTGCACATTAAATTAACAAGATGCCCGAAAAGGACAAGCGTCCCCATCAACTTTTCGCACAAGGAATCCACCTTGTGTATGAGCCCTGGCAATAAATAAAATTTTACGGAATCCACCATAAAACCTCACGAAATCCACCGTGGATGGAAAGTCTCCCAAGTAGTAGGACAATCAATGCTCTTGCGGACAACAGTCCACCATAGGGATGCCGGTCAACTAGATGATTAGTGATACACTTAATTTTGTCTTTCTTAGCATACTATTCTTCATGGAAATAATCATCAAATTAACTGATAAAAGCAAGTACAGCCTTTCCATACCACTGATGCACAGATCGAATGTTGTATGCACGTGTAGTGAGCGTCGGAAGGTCCCCAAGAACAAAAGAACTCTACTTTTGCACAAAAAACAAGAGAGAAAGCTTGCACAACATGAAGCAAAAGACTAATTGGGTACAATCTCCCCCCATGCCTTGTGTGAGCACTCCACAACGCATGTATTTGATATATTATTAATCTCCAAGCTCAAAAAATAGCCCAATTTACAATTAGCACGCTTTAGCTTTTGTGTTTGCTTTTGTCCCACTAAAGAATTAAAGCTATTGGGCACCCAAGGAGTCCGACGGTGCCCAAATACAATGTCCAATACAAATATTTAAATCGTGCGTCCATGCACATACAAAATAATAAATAAATATCAAGCGCTTCAATAAATAAGCGCGCCAAAATAAATATTGGTGCCACGCCTAAGATGCGCACCCATCAAAAATGATAATTTCTTCTAAATAACTTGAATACATGCTATCACCCAGTGCTTCCCAACGCCACCGCTACCTGCTCTACACATCAATTGAAGCATTCACAATTGTTAGAAAATAATAAAATTAAACCGACAAAAGTGAATACCTAGCAGTCTTCAGCTACAAAATAAATAAATTGGTTGGAACTCAATCCTAACCTTAATTTATTACGAGTGTACACTCTAAACTCATAAACATCTATGAATTTAAATATGTATTTTGCGAAATCACCCGCTATGGAATCACTCACTTGCACATTAAATTAACAAGATGCTCGAAAAGGACAGGCATCCCCATTGACTTTTCGCGCAAGGAATCCACCTTGTGTATGAGTCCCAACAATAAATAAAATGTTACGGAATCCACCATGGAATATGCCTCCTGGCATCACTACTTCTTGTTCAGATTCTGTCACTGTGACATGTAATTTCTACATAATATTAGAGCTCAGGGGGCTTTGAGGAGTGAAGAGTATATGAGAGGCAAGGGCTTCAACAACAAAGAGAAAAAAAATCATCTGTTGCATCAAGTAGCGGTCCTAGGGCATCAGGTGCTGGTAATGTACCGACAATTCAAACACTAAGGATTCATCTACCAACCTTCAGTGAAGGTAAGTTAGATGGTACAAACTATACTTTGTGGAAGTTTATAATCACAACTATCATTGATTCTTGTGAGCTCTTATAAATGGTGTCGGGGAGACTGACACAAAACCACAACCCACCCTTAAACCATTAAATTCGAGTGTCATGTTTCCTCTAAATGTAGATTTTCTACGAGCTTGGAAACAAAGGAATGTAGATGCATTGTGTGCCTTAGTTACAGGTTGTTCTGACAATGTTTTAACCTTGATTCAATATATAACCAAGGCATCAAAGGCTTGGAACATACTGAGGAGTCATTATGAAACACAAAATCAAACAAGAATTCAAAACTTAGAGAATCAACTAGCAATAGAGAAGTTTACAGAAGGAGAGATAGTTGAAGCATTCATAACTCGGATCAAGAATCTGCATGACCAGGGTTGGTGTTGGGATAAAAAGACTAGCTCAAAGGTGTCTTCGGATTTTTCCACCAAAGTTTGATGGATTGGTAACTACCTAAATGCTCAAGTGAGACCCTAAGCTTTGACGTTTGAGGAATTTTATGCACTACTAAATAATGGAGGAGGAGTTGAGGCTTAAAGCCTGAGAAGGTAGTAGCAGTGGAGATGCTACATTCTCTACCAATGTGAAAGCCAAAGGTGCTTCCTCTACCAATGGTGACAAAGAGAAAAAGGATGGTTTCTCTACCAAAAAGAAGAAGGGTGGTAAGAAAAAATTTCAAGGAGAGTGCTTCTACTACAAGAAGAAAGGACATGCAATTGCAGATTATCGTGTCAAGAAGGCAAATGAAAAGAATGACACTGTGAAGACCAAAGGGATGGAAATAGCCAATATGGCTGAAGCAAAGTTGGAGTTATTCATGGTGACCATTGAGAAAGTGTGTTCCTCGATGCAAGAAATATCTAACACTGACTCATGGGTATTGGATAGTGGTACCTCTCATCACATAACCAACAAGAAAGGTCTATAAAGTTCTATGAAGTCTAACCAAGAATCCATAACTATGATGGTTGGGAATGATGTAAAATGCCTTGCTGAGGGCACAAGTACTATTTCCTTTGTTACTGCAAATGGTGAACTAAAGAATCTTTCAAACGTGTTGTATGTTCTAGAGATTAAGAGAAATTTGCTATCAGTTACTAATAACTTATATGAGCTAAGTACTCTTATAGCTTGCTGGTGTGGACACAAGGAAACTTTGACATGAAAGATTTGGTCACATTGGTTTTTCAGTGTTGAAGGAGATGCATAAGCAAGGTATGGTTGCTCATCTACTTGTAGTAATTGAAATGAAGGAACCATGTGAAGCTTGTATAGTGGGCAAGCAACAAAGAAAGACATTTCTATAAGAAAGCAAGAATAGGGCGAATGCTCCTCTAGAGTTGGTGCATGATGCCTTGTGTAATAAAATTTCTACAAATGCCTTAGGAGGATCTTCTTATTTTATGTTCATTGTTGATGGCTATAGTAGGAAGATCTGGGTGTACTTCCTTCGTGATAGGGCTCAAGCTTTTGGTAAGTTTAAAGAATGGCTAAAACTCATTGAGAATGAAACATGGCAAAGTGTGAAGAATTTTAGAATAGATGGTGGTGGTGAGTTCAACTCAAAGGAGTTTGAAGACTTTTGCAAGAGCAAAGGGATTAAGTTTCAATTGATGGCACCTCAACAAAATTATTGGAAGAGAGGGAGAGACAAAGAGTGGAGTAGAGCTATGAGCTTCAGCTCATCTTCATTATCTTCACATTATTCATTACTTGACTACTAACTGAAAAAGAGACTACAATATGTTTTACACTAACCATCATGTAGCTATGGTTAGATCAAGTCTACACCGACTTATTCAATGTCACACACATGTACAGTTGTATCCAGTTGGTGGTCAGTCACACAGGCATAAAGAGATACGGGTAGAGCTTGATTTCTAACACTCCCCCTCAAGCTCAAACCATCTACAACACTCCAAGTAGATACCTAAAATAGATGAACTTTTCTTTATCAAGTGATCTGGTAAAGATATCCACTATCTGGTCTTCAATCTTCACATGCATCAAGTCAATCTGCCTAGCTAGTACCATTTCTCTGATTATGAAATGGTAATTTACTTCAATATGTTTAGATCTTGCATGGTAGACGGGATTTCTTGCAAGCATCACACTGCTCATATTATCACAATGAAGCTTCACTTTGCTATCCAAGTGTATCCCCAAGTCATTCAGTAACTTCAGCAACCAAACAGCTTCACAGGCCACTAAGGCCACACCCCTGTACTCATCTTCTATACTAGACAATGCAATCGTAGGCTGTTTTTTACTTTGCCAATTGTTCATGATGTTACCCAATCAAAATGCATATCCACTGGTTGACAACCTATCATAGGCACAACTAGCCCACTCAGCGTCAGTGTACCCTATCAAGTCAAGGGGTTTTTGATATGCATAAAATAGCCCATAATCTGTCATACACTTCACATATCTTATGATTCTACTGATTGCATCCAAATGCAATTTACAGGCTTCTGCATGAATTGAGTAATCATCCCCACATCATAGCTCAAGTCAAGTTGAGTAATAGTCAGTAGATCAAGCTGCCCACCATGTGTCTATACATGGTAACATTCTCTATTTCAATCCCAACATCAATCTGTAGCTTGACATTTTGGTCTAGGGGTGTATCCATATCCTTACATTCAGCCATACCATACTTCTGTAACATGTTATAAGCATACTACTTCTGCAATAACCATATGCCTTGAGGCGTAGACACTACCTCAATTCCCAAAAAATATTTCAGCTCACCAAGATCTTTGACTTTGAATTCAGCTTGCAACAATGACATTATTTCAGCAATTCTCCTCTCATCATCTCTAGTAATGATTAAATCATCGACATACATAACCAGAAACACATAGCCATGATCTGTCTTCTTCACAAATAAACAGTGATCTACATCACCCAATCTTAATCCATACTGATGTAAATAACTGCTAATTTGAGTATTTCAAGCTCTGGGTGCCTGTTTCAACCCATATAATGCCTTTTTCTTGCATACATGTGTCAGAAAATCCAACTGCACATAGCCTTCAGGCTGCTCCATATAAACTTCTTCATGTAAGTCACCATTCAGAAATGCATTTTTTACATCCATTTGCCATAACTTCCAACCTTTAGTTGCTACCAATGCAATGGTTGTTCTGACTATTGCCATTTTAGCTACAGGGCTGAAAGTCTCCTCATATCAAGGCCATATTGTTGTGCATACCCTTTTGCGACCAACCTAGCCTTATAGCATTCCAATGACCCATTCGACTTGCATTTAACCTTGTACACCCATTTCCAGCCAATGGGAACTTTGCCTTCAAGAAAATGAACCAAATCCCATGTTCCATTTTCATCCAAAGCTGAATACTCTTCGTCCATGGCAGCACACCAGTTCTCATCTACAACTGCATCATCAAACTTAGTGGGTTCTTTGAAACCTGTCACCTTAGTCATATAGGTGTAATGATGGGCTAAATATCTAGCGTATGTGTACCTGTCAACTAGTCTTTTGACCCTTTCTAACCTCCTCAACTGTGGCTCACTTTGAGCTTGCCTCTCATGAGGCAGTACATACCGATTCTGCCTTGCACCAAGCGTCATAACAAAAGGAATACCCAACTCACTGTCCAAGCTATCACTGATGGATGATTAGTAACCTATAGTAAGTGGACCTATTACATCCTCAAACATCTTTTATTTTCCCTTATCCAATCTCCCCCTCACTTACATGTCTATGTCAATGGACATAGGAGTGTGATTCCGCAACCATCCTAACCAAGGACTCGTTGTAGATGACACATCAGCTATATCAAATCACTCATAGATGTACTAATAACTGTAGGTGTATTTTCATTATTACTTGTGCTAGGTGATCCATCAGTATAGCCATTGCAACTGGCTTCCCATACCAAGAGGCCAGCTCATCAAAGACAACATCTCTGCACATAGCATTTATAGGCCTTCCTATCCTGTGCATAACCCAAAAACACGCTCTTGATAGCCTTAGAATCCAATTTCTTCCTCTTTTCATCTGGAATATGCATGTATGCAGTGCAACCAAAGACCTTTAAGTGCCTAATGTCAGGCTTATGGCCATACAACCTCTCATAAGGTGTTACATCATGAATTCTTGCTATAGGGGTTCTATTCAACACATCTACAGCAATCACCACTGCTTTTTCCTCTCTGCTACACCATTTTGTTATGGTGTATAGCTGCAAGTAAGCTGTCTTCTAATCCTATACTTTGCAAGATATCTGTCAAACTCTTTAGAGACATATTCTCTGCGTCCATCTAACCTAAGACTAGAGATATAGCAACCCAACTCATTTTCAGCATGCTTCCTGAAATCTCTGAATGCATCAAACACTTCGTCTTTATGTTTCAATATGTACAGCCAAGTGTACTTGCTAAAATCATCAATGAAAGATACATAGTAACGATTACCTCCAAATGAAGCATTATGAGGTAGACCCACCACATTAGAGTGTATCAACTGCAAGGGTCTGGAGCTATTCTTCACATGTCTCATAAATGGAAATTATGTCTACTTTCCAAACTAACATACAAGACATACATGGCTAAAGTCATTATACTTAAATTTGGACAATCCAAGTACCACTTCCTTTTGCTGCTTGCATAGATTTCAACTTTTGTACATTAACATGGCCAATCCTCTTATGCCAAATCTCAACATCCTGAATAGCACCCTCATCATGTGCAAACATGGCTGCCTTAAGTTTTGGAATGTTCACATCTAATGTAGACATCCTACCATCCCTTCTACTACAAGCAATTAATTTGCACCCATTACCATATTCTTCAATAAAGAAACCATCTTTATTGAATCTAACCTGTAGAATTTGTTCTACCATTTGTCCCACTGACAAGAGATTCTTCATTATTGACAGTACATGCAATACATCATGCATGCTTTTTTTCTTACCATCAAGCATTATCAATGGAACAACTCCTATGTGCTGAATGTCATGCTGGGTGTCATCCCCAGTATAAACATAACCATGTGAACCTGCAACCAACTCATCAAACCACTCTCCATGGGGTGTCATATGGTTAGAAGTCCCCCCAGAGTCAATGTACCATCTCTCATCTATGTTCTGCCTAGGTGCATTCTTGGACACATGCTGCATGGCAAACAACCTATCACCCTGCTCATCATGAGCACCGCTAGAAGATGCATAGTTCCCATGTTGTCTGCCCTTAGCCTTCATATCTACTTGCTTCTTATGACAATCCTTTGCAATGTGACCATATCTGCCACAATAATGATAGTCCTTGTCCCTGTTGGACTGATCATTTGACTGCCAATATCCACCACCTTTGCCTCGGGGTGATCTCCCCCTACCTCTAAAGCTGCCATGCCAAGTACTCTGTTGCTGCTGTCCATAGGTGTTTCGAGTGTCTCTACGACCTCAAAGAAAGCCACGGCCTCTACCATCTTTGCCATGCTGGCTAGAATAAAGGATAGTGTCTCTGCTTTGAGACATAATAGAACCTGTGTTCAATCCAAGCTTTACTTCCTCATGCAATAGCAAGGCAAGCAACTCATCCCAGTCAAGGGGTTTAGATCTAACAGAAATAGATGTATCAAATGCTTTATATTCCTTGTCAAGCCCATTCAGAGTGACAGCAATCATATCATCCTCAGATACCTGTGATCCAATAGTGGCAAGTTGGTCTACTATGGTCTTTATCTCTGTCGTATATGCATGGCTATTTTTGCCATTCCTAGACATGTTGTTGAATTGATGTTTTAGTTGAATCTTATGTGCATGTGTTACATTTCCATAGTTCTTCATGAGTATGTCCCAAGCATCCTTCGAAGAATCACATCCAGTGATCTGTATTGCCATAGCATCAAATATACATAAGGAAAACCAATGCAGCACTTTGCATGCTCTCTCTGTCCACTGTTTATGAGCCCTTTTTTGTTCATTAGTTGGATTCTTCTCAAACACTTCAAGTTTAGCCTCATCACCTGTACATAGGTCCCAATACCCTCTACCAACCAAAAAGTTCTTCGTTCTGAATTTCCACAAGGCAAAATTCTTGTTATCCAACTTCTCACCAACAATCTGGGTAATGTTGTCAATGCCATGTGCATTTGCCATGTTGTAATAGACTATGTCTGAGTATCACTAACCAACTACAATCTTTGACTATTTATGGCAATTTTCTACAACAAATTCACTATTAAAACCGAGTATTTCAGCCCATTAGCATGTCAAAAGCACCCACCAATATATGGCATAACCCATAGGTACATCAATCATTACATATACCATGTACTTGTTGTAGCTCTGTATCATGCAACCTTACTGCTAGGGTACATACATGCAGTTTGAAATCTGTAAACTGTCAGTGACCAGTAGCTGATTCATAGCTAAAACTGAGATGTATACATGTCATACATGTTCTAAAACCTCTAGGATATCTGCTAGTGCATATAGGGCTCCATACATGATCATTCAGGTATAGATCCGTGCATACACATCAACTACAAGTGTCAAATATCTTGCATGTAGGTTGTAGTCAGCAAATACTCAGCCAAAGCAAGGTATATTCTAGCTCAAAGAGACCTCAAACCACTTCATACATCTATTGCTATGTGTCAGGGGGTCAATAACATGACCATACATACAGCCATAGACACTCTGTCTTCAAGAAAAGCCAAGTCATAGATTGCATTCCCTGCTTGTAACTAGCCAAGACAATGTAACTGCATTAATTTCAAGCTCCAGACTTCAATTTTCATCAGTAGTATTTAGTGCTTGTCTTAATGCTCCAAACATTCGCCAAACATATCCCAGGCCATACATTTGATAGGGACCAATCGTCATGTAGTGCTTCAGGCAAAGACCATGCTTGCTGCTCATAGACTTGTGACAGTTTTCAGCCTAAGAAAGGCTTCTAGATCTTAATTACCTCCAAACTTTAGTTCCAAGACTCAAAAGGCAATACATATGTTGTTCAGGGTGTATATCTACTTCAATGAGTGTTCTTGTGTATGTTAGAGAGCTTCAACCTCTAATCAAAGCCAAGTATGTGATGTATGATGTCTATGTATAGTAGTTCAAGTCTTTTCCCAAATCTGTGTACCTGTATTTCAATTTATATCTCTTCCCCCAACCAAGCATTGGCATGTCAAGCCTTCAAAATGCCATCTAATGTATGCATACAAGCATTAGACCACACCATAATCACCTTATGTGATGGATTGCAATCAATAGAGGCAACCTGAAAAATAGGTGCAATCATGCTAACAGGTCCAAAGGTTGCTGCTGCTTCTCGTGTAGTTGACTATGACAAATGCACCCTTATAAGTGCTCAAGGAATCCTTAGCAAGCTCCTAAACAAGCTATAGCAACCACTTGAGCAATGAGAGACAAGAAGAACCAATGCCTACCTTTCCAATGAACAATGGCAACCTACATGTCTTCAGAAACATAGATCTTCACTTTCTCCAGGTCTTCTTCACTGCCTTTTGCTCCAGAGAGCCCACCTAACATGGCTCTAATACCATATTGGAAGAGAGGGAGAGATAGAGAGTGGACCAAAACTATGAGCTTCAGCTCATCTTCATTATCTTCACATTATTCATTACTTGACTACTAACTGAAAAAGAGACTACATTAGGTTTTACACTAACCATCATGTAACTATAGTTAGATCAAGTCTACACCGACTTATTCAATGTCACACACATGTATAGCTGTATCCCGGTCAGTCACACAGACATAAAGAGATCTGGGTGGAGCTTGATTTCTAACAAAAATGGCATTTTTGAACGTCAAAATTGCATCATTTTGGAAATGGCAAGGTGCATGCTTAAGGGCAAGGGATTGCCTAACCAGTTTTGGGCAAAAGCTATTAATACTATAGTCTACATTCTCAATTAGAGTTACATAAAGGCTCTTAAGATCAAAATGCCTTATGAGGCCTATACTGGTAAAAAAACCATCTGTCTCACATTTTAGAACTTTTGGATGTGAATGTTATGCACATGTTCCAAAGGATAAGAGAAACAAGTTAAATCTAAAAAGTAAAAAATGTATTTTCTTGGGTTATAATGATGAGCAAAAGGCTTACACATTGTATGGCCAAGAGGCAAAGAATATCATAGCAAGCCATGATGTGGAGTTCAAGGAGTAGCCACATATAGTGGAGGAGGAGAATATAAGTTTTTCCACTTTATCATCCAACAAAGAAGTATTCCACTATGAACCTATCCCAAGAGTTGTCCGTACTCTCAAGGAGGAGGAAGCATCATCTTCGAATGACAAGGAAAAAGTTCACCGACCTGCAATCACACCACCACTAGAAAATCCATTACCAAAATGGGTGAAGCAGCTCTATGATCGTAGCAATCCTTTGCCTACCACAATTGAGAAAAAGGCAAATGGACCAAGGAGGTTACTGAGAATAGAGAAGCAAAGAAAGGATTTTTCTCATATAGTCAATATGGCCTTGATGGGTGGTTGAGATTATGAGACAAGTAAAGAAGCCAACAAACTTGGAAGAAGCACTTACTGATCCAACATGGAGAGCAACTATACAAGCTGAGTATGATAGCATAATGAAGAATGACACTTGGAAGCTAGTGGATCAGCCAAAAAAGAGAAAGATTATTAGCACCAAGTGGATCTGGAAGATAAAGTACAAGACTGATGGTGGCAGCTTAGAAAAGTACAAAGCCAAATTAGTTGCACATGGATCTTCATAGGTTGAAGGATTTGATTTTTAATAATCATTTGCTCCAACTACTAGAATGACAACTACTTGCACAATATTTGCAGTGGCTACTCATAAGAAGTGGCCAATTTACCAAATGGATGTCAAATCAATGTTCTTGAATGATTACCTCAATGAGGAGGTATACATGGCTCAACCACTAGGGTTTCAAGCCCCCCTTCTTAAAACAAAGTTTGTAATCTAAAGAAGGCCTTGTATGGGCTGAAACAAGCCCCTAAAGCATGGTACTATAGTGAATAGATAAATTATTTTTAGGTTTGAATTTCAAAAGATATGCCTCAGATGCTAACTTGTATGTTTACAGTGATAGTGAAAAGTCCATAGTAATTGTCTTATATGTGGACAACCTTCTTATTACAGGTGACTATGAGGATATGATCCATCAAACTCAAAAGGCTTTGATCTCTAAGTTTAAAATGATAGACTTAGTCTTGTTGCACTATTGTTTGGGGATTGAAGTCTAGCAAGAGCCTGGTAAAATCTTCATCTCTCAAAAGAAGTATGACTGAGTGTAAGAAGATAGCTACACCTATGGAGGTCAATGTGAAGTTATCCACTGAGGATACATTAGCACTATTAGAAATTGGGAGGTATAGGAGGTTGGTTAGCAGCCTCATCTACTTGTTGTAACACTAGGCTACATATATTAGTTTGGCTATTGGTGTTTTAAGCAGCTTCTCAAATAAACCATGAGAAAGTCATTAGAAAGCTAGGATGCAAGTTCTCAGATACTTGAAGGAAACTCTTGATTATGGTATCATATACAGTTTTAGAAGTGCTCTTATGGGGAATTGTGACTCGGATTGGGCAGGTAATTGTGATTCCAAGAAATCCATTTCCAGATATTATTTCTCTTTAGGTTCAGGAATCTTCTCTTGGATTAGAAAGAAGTAACCAATTGTGGCATTGGCTTCTACCGAAGTAGAGTACAAAGTAGCTTGCTTTACTACATGTGTAGTATGATTAAGGAGGATCATTTGGCATATGGGAGTATAGTATGAAGATCCAATAGTCCTAAGATGTGACAATTAGAGTTGCATCACCATTGCTAAAAATCTAGTTTTTCATGTTTGCACCAAACACATTGAGATCTAGTATCACTATATGTGTGACTTGATTAAGGATGGGATAGTAGAGTTAGGGTCTAGTATCCAACGGAGGAGAATGGAGAAGATATCTTCACCACAAATCTTACAAAGGATCTCCTTTGAATTTATCTTCAAAAACTCGATGTTGGGCCGAGATGTAGTTCACCTACGGGTGGACATTGAGGGGGGTGTTAGATATGCTTAATGCCCCACCCTCGTAAGGTACCACCAATGATCCACGTTGCTCTAAGTTGTAAGGCACTATTATGAGGAGACACCATGTGTGAGCATGGATATTGAGTGGGGCTTGACTTGTATGTTAGATGAGGTATATGTGACTAGATGGCAAAAAGGTCCTTTATTGATCTAGCCTTTGGGTTAGATAGAGTAGTTATTCTCGTAGCAACTCGAGGCACAATGCATCGAGTTGCGGCATGTGGGAGTTATTAGGGGGCCCTATTTTGGGGTTTGGGGCTGTGGAAGTGGTCCTGGAGGATAGAGGGTCTTAGGGGGCTAGCAGCCCCCCTAACAAGGGCAATACCCTCAACCCGACAATAAAGAAAATATTCCTTGGTTAACTAGGAAAGATTCATAATATGGTCGAACACGCTGACCAGACTACCTTCCCAAGCTATAAAAGGAAGATAGAATAGCTCTCTATTTTGGATCAAATTGAATGTTGAATTAATACCAGAGATGTGTGAGCTACATGCTCTAAACATGCTTAAAGGGAGCTTCATCTAGAGCTTGTCCAATTCAAATTAGCCAATCCCAAGTTATTATAGATTTAGTACATTAGGTCTGTAGTGGATAACACTATGTTTACATTTAGAAGGAGCTCTCAATTTCAAAATTTTGATCCGAGATTTCTTTTTGATATTCCCAAATGGATGTAAATACTTTGTACTTGATTCTCAACCCTTTAGTTGTATGTCTTTAGTGACTCCTTGAAGATTAGGCAAATTTTTCCTTGGTCTATGTAGAGTACTCTACCCCTTTCCACCACTTGAAAAATGATAATTAGTCCTACCTTTAATTTTGAGAACAAAAACATTTGAGTGGGGATGGAATATAAGGAGCTGAATTAGTGGCTAAATTAGGGGCATATAAAATGTGTGAAGGATATATGTATAGCTATCATTTTTTGGAAATAATACAACTCTACCCTTGCACCTCCTAAGCTTCTCTCCTATCCTTTCATGGTTGCCAGCTATCTCTCTTCTTTCTTCCCTTTCTCTCTCCACTTCTAGTATTTCTCTATCCTCATTATTTTTTATCTCTCCTTGGCACTCACCTTATTTCACTTC
The DNA here is from genome assembly GCF_053477565.2 of Lygodium microphyllum. Taxonomy (NCBI): domain Eukaryota; kingdom Viridiplantae; phylum Streptophyta; class Polypodiopsida; order Schizaeales; family Lygodiaceae; genus Lygodium; species Lygodium microphyllum. The sequence continues at coordinate 91,312,264 of NC_141143.1, forward strand.
TATAGTCTTCTCTTTCCTCTCAATTTCCTTTATTACATCATCATCCCTATATATCTTCTTTCCTTGGTTTAGATTCTTGGTTAGGCTATGATTGAGAGACAATTATGGTTAGAATACTTTGTGCTATGAGAGGGCATGAGGCATTGATAAGTTGACACTGCATGATTGATATATGTGTTAGATCTTGCAAACATGGGTTGTAAATTACATTTTGGTTCCATTACTCAAGCATGACAAATTCTTGATTATCTAAATATCATTGCCATCTAGAAGAGGAATATATCATGCATTAGTAGTATGGGGATTTGTAGAAATTACATGACACATTGGATAGAATCTGAGCAAGGAGTAGAGAACACATAGAAAATATACGAAGAACAGATACTACTTTAATTTCAAACAAAGTGATACAAAGATGGCTCTATCCACCCATGCACTTCCACTATAATGAAGCTTAGATGGTGATCTAGATAGATGATAGGCAAAGAGCTTAAGGGTACCTGGAAGATCTCTGACTGGGTGAAATATAGATTGATGATAGCTTGTGAAATAGAGGCCACTAGTTGGCACGATCTTGTCACAAAATAAGTGAAGCTAAGGACAACATTCCCAAAGTAATGCTGGTCTATGCAGAGAGTTAAGGCCAGCCCTTAACCTCCTGGAGATCAAAATGGAAAGTCTCATCTTGTCCATGCATTGGATTCTTGCCCACTAAGCCCTATGTATCATCATCCATGGAATCATATGCATGTACTTTTGGATACACAAAAGCATAACCAGCTGAATCAAATAGAAACTCATGGTCATGGTCTTTCTCATGTTGGTTGTGATCTACATAATTTGTTGGTCTTCAAGTAACTACCCAACATGATCTTTAAGAGAATCATAGGCTACTACTTTAGCCACTTTATCTTTCTCTTGACTTGCATCAATATTTTTCTTAGCATGACCGCTGTCATTATCCTCTTCATATTCAATTACTAAGAATATTTTGGTGTTCTTTGCCTTAAATTTAGCTTTCTGATTAGAGGACATTGATATAGCACATCTAAAACATCATCCTTGAGCTTGCGATTCTCTAATCTAGTCACTATTTAATTGTCTAGCACTAATAGCTTTAGACAACTCTCGAGTTCAATAGTAGATTTGTCATACTAGTCCTCATGATGATCATGTGGCTAAGAATAAAATGAATGTTGCTTATAGTCATATTGTCCCCAAGAGAAGATGTACCATCACCATGTCTTAACTACCCATAACAAATTGATTCATGTACAATTCCATACTACTCATCTATGTTTACATGCTGCTACCCATGTGCATACTATTGCCTATGACCATGCTACCCATGAGAATTTTCATATTCATTAGATGCATGCTCTTGCCTTTGTTCATAACATCAATACCAACGGTCATCTTATTCATAATGTCCATGAGGCTAATAATACTCATTATACTATTGATGCTACTGATAATATTCATGGTTATAAAAATCCATGCTTGTTGGAATTCTTGCTCTATTCTCTATCTCCACCCTTGTGAGAGTAATGAACTGATCAACTAGAGCTACCAATGTATCAATATTAGCCTATATTTGAAGAGACGATTGAGGAAGAGAGTTGGAACAATGAGCCCTAATACTTGTTAGTAATCCAACTTTATCCTCCCATCAATGAATCATAGCCTTTTGGTCTAATTTTTCCCTTTATAGGCCTGTAAAGTCTCAATCTTTGCAATACCTTCTATTTCATGAATGTATTGAGCATGTAGATTGATGACAGCTTTACCTTAAGAGCTTCCTTCAATGTTGGTTTCTTGATCAAGTCAAATGCCTACAATTCAAATCATACAATAAACAAATATACCCTTTGTTTCATTCGATACAATGGGGCATGTTCATTATGATTATTTCATGATAAAGTCTTATATTTCAATGCAAGTTTGGGAGGAAAGACCAATAACTTGTACTTTAGTAATGACCACACAATTACAAGCACATGAATTTATTGTAGTTGTGAATAGTTTACATCTTGATGCTATTTTAATCTATATCAAATAATATTTATTTCCTGTGTTGCTAATCAAACACAACAACTACTATTAGTCAATGTGTTGGCTATTGCTGATGAATCCCAAGCACGCTCACACAGTAAAAGAAGAGATTGATAAGCTATTGAGAGCAGGATTCATTTATGAGATTGAGCATAAGGACTAGGTCTCACCCATAGTGATAGTACTGTAAAATAAAGGAAAGATCATGCATCAGGAGGAGCTTATACTCTCTCTGCATCTGCACCAATTCTTGATTCTCATCCTCGAGCCGCTGCTTATAGCTCTCCTCCATGTCCTCCTTGGCCTTTAATTCCTATTTGAGGTCAAAGATTTGTCGTTGCTTCATGGCTATTGTGTGGGTTTTTTCAAGTTGGAAAGCGGTTACCAACTCCTTTTCTGCCACCAACTCAACCACAGCCATATTCTTTTCCTCCTTAGCCTTCTCCAACTGGGAGAGCAACTCAACGATGTACTCGTCGTAATTGGCTAGTGGCGTTACTGTTGTGTGGATTGGGGTGGTTGAGGCTTCCACTCTCTGATGATTCTAGTCATGTCTCAACTCAACATCTGCGATTGGTCTCTTTTGCCCTGTGGCCAAGGTCTCCATGCTCTTTCCCTGGGTCATTTCTTTATTGATAAAATATTGCTTCCAGGCCACGAAGTTGGAGACCTCCATGCTAGTGGGGATGCTAGGGATGAGGATGGTTGGTTCGGCGGGGGGCACCATGAGGGTGGGGATAGGATGGATAAGGGCCTTGCCTTTGCCTTCAAGGACAACGAGCAGCGTGACTTCTAGTACCTGCGTGTGCTGGAACTAGGCCCTTCTTCCCTCAACGGGCTCCAGGCTCCCAGATCATTAGCCCTGCACTGCTGCTCAATGGACCGTCGTGTGGCTTCGGCCAAGTCCTCCTCCTCCTTCCTTCTTAGTTTCTCTTCTTCCTCAGCAGCTCTTATTTGCCTTTCTTCTTCAGTTTTCCTGTACTCTTCCTCCAGTTTCTCTCTTTCTTCCTGTTCTTCCCTTTTCCTCTTCTTGGCCTCCTGTTTTGACACCTTTTTAGCCTCGTTGACTTCTTCCTTTGCTTTTTTATCTTCATGTTTCTTCTTCTTCTCCCTCTCCTCGGCCTCCTTGAGGGATTGTCTTTTTGCCTTTTCCAAATCCTCTTTCTCCTTCTTGCGGCCTTCATCCGGCTTCTTTTTCTTTTGTGACGTCTTCTTCTTGGGTTTCTTGACTTGCTTTTTGCCTGATTGTTCTTCTTGTTCCTGCCCTTCCTTATCAGTCTCGGTCATGTCGCTGGACCTCTCTTGGTCCTGGTGAGGGGGTGACTTGTCAAGCGTTTCTCCTTCCCCTTCTTCTACATCTTGTGCCTCCTTCACTGCCTCCTAGATGAGCGTAGTCAAAATGCTTCCATAGGCAATAAACGAGGCCTTCTTTCTTTCCGTGTCCTTGGAAATTGGTGACTCCCCTCCTGGTGGTGTGCTTCCTAAAGCTAGTGCTTTAGTCGCCTGGTCGATGGTTTTGCATACATAACCATTCCAATCGACTTTATGCAAGGTGTGAGCCACTACATTCTCCAGCAAAGGCATGCTGATTCAATGTATTAAGGCGTTGTAGCACTGGTTGGAGAAGAGCGTGTGTACTAGCTTTGCTTGCAGTTTGGCTTCCGCATCAGGAATGTCCTAAATGTTGATGCCGTCATTAGTTAGCACATCCTCCTTTTTCATTTTCAGCATGGCATACCCAGCGCGAGAAGAATCCTTCCTAGGATTGAAGGTTTTGGAGGTCAAGGATATTCTGCAATGGGCCTGGGAGTTACAGGCATAGGAACCAAGTGTAGAAATCGGGGTTGTACTCTAACTGAGCTTCGCGGTCTATATTAAAAGGTTGAGTGTCCACGTGTGTGATGTAAGTGAGAACAGCTGTTAGAAATTCACCGGAGGCGACGCAACTAGCAATATGTAGCTCTTCCTCTGTCAGTAGGTGATCGAGGTAAGGGTGTCCCTTGATGTGCTCTTCTAGGGGGGGCCACGAAGAGTGATTAACACTCTATACGATGTTGGTGCGACATAAGTGGGATCATACTCCGCTATTTTGATTGCGTGGCACTGCTCAGCATTTGTCATGACTCGGCACCCTTCTACTTCCCATTGCAACCTAAGAGTGTACCAGTGTCTCAAGAACGGGGATTCAATCCCAGCAAGTTTAGATAATTCTGTAATTTCTTGGTCGATGATGGCAGAAGTGGTTCGCTGATCATATGACGTGATGAGGCGGTGTTTGAGGGCTTGCTCTTTAGAGATCTCGCTGTTGATCAATACAGTAGTGGAGTTAGCTGCTTTTGCGAAGGCAAGTTCAAACGTCTCCCAAGAACAAGGCATCGTACGAACTTTGGTTGCAAAAGGCTGGGGCAACAAGCCTAAGTCCAAGTGGTCGTAGCTTAGAGCTAGCTCTTTGAAAGTGGCATCGAGCCATCTAATGCAATCAACCACGTCATCCCCCGTATCTTCGGCTAGATTTGAGGTCAGTGTCAAAAATGACTTCCGCTCATAGGAGGGTTTAAGACGTGCTGGTGGTTGGGGTTTGATAGCACTAAAGCCTTTAATAATGAATAGTTGTGGTTGCGGGTGTTCTTGAGGTTGCGGTTGGACTTCCTGGCTTAGGGCTGGGGAAGTAGCAGCTACTTCTGATGGACTGCTGCCTTCAGAATGGATCATTATAGTCAGATGGGCTCTAACTGGTGATGGCTCCTGTGATGATGTCTACCGTTTGGGCCGATATGCTTGTTCGACTCTCTTGGGCATGTGTGTGGATGAGCTTGATGGATGTGGGCCTAAAGAGCACTGCGGTTTATGGTTTTGAGGTTCTATGGGGCTTGGGGTGATCAAGCTTGCGGATGGCGTACGAGTGGTGCACTTGGCCGAGTGGGCTTTAGGGATCCATATCCAGGCATTCCCCTCATAGTAGCCTTGCACGTGCAAGAGGGCTTTAGGAACCCACATTTACCTGATTATGCACCGATTTCTGTAATTGCGCTCTGGTTTCCTAGGTTTAGAGCTTCGGGTCCGATAAGATTGTGTGCGTCGACTCCTAAGCGGTGGTTGCGGCTATCTAGGCCTCCATTGAAACCTAGGCTATTGGGCCTTAGCTTTTGCTGCCATGAGCGTCGGTTCTTGAGAGGTGGTGAGTTGTGGCCGAGCACTACCCTTCTCCTTAGATTTGGCTGCTAATATTTCTACCGGTGGCCGTGCGGACTGGGGTGAGGTCGCACAGCCCTTGCTGAAAGCTGTAACAATGCGGATGTTGCCTATGGCGAGGTGAATGCACTGCAACTCATAATCAACCTTGCAACGAGTTTGCTTTTTGAAGGTTCGCCCTAGCAGCGTTTCCGTGCCTGCATCCTTGGCATCTAGCAGCACATAGAAGATCATTGGTACAATCTCAAACTCGATAGAAACGATGGCCCTGCACTTGTCGAGAAGTGCGTATGAGTGGCCCCCATATGGGCTTAATTTGGCATTAGTGGGTTGTAGTGGCGGTTTGCCAAGTTGGGTCCAATGATCGTGAGTCAAGACATTGAAGTCCGCTCCCTCGTCGATTAAGGCATTGAAGATGCATGTTCGCTTGGCAGTGATCGTGATGTGCAAGTATGCGGGCTCCACGGTTTCCTCATCCTCATCATCAATTTCGGTTTTGGTGGCTACTCGTACTTTGACAGGCGGTTCCAACATTGGTGGCTCATGCAAAGGATGCGTGGGAGGATAGTACTTCTTGACACGACTGCCATTGAAAAAACCTATTTCCTCACCGTCTAAAGTCTCGAGCTCGACGTTGCCCATTCGACTGATTGCACAGACTTTGAAAGGTCCAAGACCCCTAAACTTCATTTTTCCTTAACTGAGTATAGGAGCACTAAGTCTCCCTATTTCGAAGTCGTGTTGCTTGACCTGCTTGTCAAACCAGCTCTTGCGTCGTGCCTTCTCACATATGAGTGCATGAGTGGCTAGAAGGCGAGTCTTCGAGAGGCATTCGAGTTCAACTAGGCATTACGTCCATGCCTCCTTTCCTTCCCATTGCTCCTGAAGTGCAATTCGCAGGCTAGGCACGAAGAATTCTACAGGGAGAATTACTTTTTGTTCTTCTCCTTGGGAATCTTACAAGTTGCTTTCAAAGCTGATCTATCCTGGTTCTTCAACCACCTTGTGGCAATTTTCTCTCTCACTTGGATGAGTCTTTGCACTATACTAATTGGCAAGGGTGTTCTGAATTTGGTATCTTCATAGACATTGAAATAAAAAATGATGGTCTCCTCCTTCTACTTCTTATGATAGGTTTTAATGGGTGCACCCAGATCCTCTATGTGTGCCTCAATGCCTTGTTATCATCCACCCCCACTCTCACAGTATTGCCCATAGGCTACAACACATCCTCATGCATTGGCCTTATTTCAACCCACCTTCTTCGGAGTATGACGAAATGTCCAACCCATCCCCTACTTGTCATGCAGGCTCTAATACACTGTCACATATTGCCCTCTCAAATAGTCGCATCTACTAAGGGTAAACACAAATTTAAGAAAAAACATAGTAGAATATATAATGCTACTAGACTTTCATGTATCAAAAACAATCAAAGAAGCATTTAAAGACAAGTAAGCTTTGGATAACAACATTCCCATTACATGAATAAAACTAGATTGTATAAAATATGTAACAAAGGGTAATGGCTCTCTTTACTTAAAATGGTTCATTACAAGTGAAATAAAGATAAACGGATAATTTCACTTTATGTGTACTATCCCTTGTGAATAAAGTAGATTTGCATAGTAATATACTATGAAACATTGTTTTCTTTCACATTACTCCTTGATTTGTTAATGAATAATGAAAAATAACTCACCTACTCCATAGGCAACCCATTTGATGGGATTGATGCTCTTTGCAATGATGAAAGCTTAAGAAACTATTAAAACATTATGATTCTTCACATCTACTATTAAATCCACTTAAATATAAATTTGTCTCATCCATGATATTTTGTTACAAATCCATATTAACATACTTGTCATGATTGTACATGGCACCCCCTTATTCATGCCTTTATTGCCCATTGGGCTAATAGCATGCATGTTTTTTTACCACTTGGATTGAACCAAAATTCTGTCTCCCTATACTCTTTTTTATGATTTTTGTTTCCTTATCATCGAGAAGATTTCATAACCCCAACAACTACTACAAGGAAATAGGCTCATAGGGAAGCAAGTAGATATATATTAGAAAGAATTTTTTTTGGATGCAACAATGGATAAGGAGATGGCTACATTAGAAGTCAATAAGACTTGCGATTAGGTACCCTTGCCTAAGGGAAAGAAAGCTATTAGCTATAAGTGGGTGTACAAAGTCAATCATAATGTAGATGGTTCAATTAGCAAGTATAAGGCTAGGCTGGTTGCAAAAGTCAATGCTCAAACATATGGCATAGATTATGAAGAGACGTTTAGTCCAATTGCTATAGCAAGTATAAGGCTAGGCTGGTTGCAAAAGGCTATGCTCAAACATATGGCATAGATTATGAGGAGACATTTAGTCCAATTGCTAGGATGGCAATTGGTAGATGCGCGATTTCTTTGTCGGAGCTCGTGTTTGGAGTGAGAAGTGTAAGGAGATTTGTATTCGAGCTTCTTTGATGATATTGATGCTTGTTGCCCATACATTGATAGATATACTATTCTCATCACTAGGATCTAGATCTAAGTCAAGCAAGTGCTTAAGCCATTGAGGCTTGATTTAAAGCTACAATAGCCTATTTTGGAAGTGATTTGCTAGATATTTGTGGTTGGATTTGAATTAAAAAAATTTGGCTTTGGATATTTGGGAAGATTTGTGGTTGAATTTGAAGCAAAGCAACTTGGCTTTGGATACTTGGGAAGATATCTTGGTATTTGTTTTTGATATATGCAAGCATAGGCACAACTTCTTATTTGGATGCAAGGGGTTTGCTTGGATCTAGTAGGGGGCTTGCTTAAGATCAGGTTTTGCATGTTTTGAGGTAGGGGGTTTGCTTGTAAATAGAAAGAGAGAGAGAGAGTTTTGATGATTTGCCAAGATAATGATGTCTATGGGTTGTATTGCTGATCATGGGATGCTCTAAGAGGTTGCTCATGATAAAAAGGACATGTGTTGATGCTTTTTGGGGTGACTCAGACTACTCACTATAGTCTTCCATGTTTTTTCTTTATCTAAAAGCTGTAGGGCATTGATTTGATCATAGAAACCTTACTCACTATAGTCTTCCATGTTTTTTCTTTATCTAAAAGCTATAGGGCATTGATTTGATCATAGAAACCTTACTATAGATTTAAATATTAGTTGGCTGACTAGTTCACATTGGGAGGATCCTAGATTACTCTAGGCTTTGTATTACACATAGATTTTGATGAATTTTTCATCTTAGAGGATTTTCCATGCTAGTTTATGCTCAGATTGTATAGATTATACAGGTTGAAATTGTTTTCAAAAGGCAATTTGTGTGTATTTGGTCTTTGATGGTTGTTTTATGCTTAAAATATATCCAAAATACTTGGGATAGCTTGCAAAAAATTCATATGCCTTTGGGAGTGCTGAAATGTTATTTTTATAATAGTGTAATACTTTATATTTTGATAGTTGTTACTTGTCTTGCTATAGTGCAGCCTTGTATGTTTATTGGATGAAAAAACTCATTGATCTCCACATGGGGGGTTTCAATATCTAATCACCTAAATGAGTTTAACACTATTTTCAACCAAATGACATCTCAAAATTTCATGATTTAGTGAAGGCCATGTTCTTGTTAGTCAACTTGCGTGAGAGTTGGGATACTTTCAAGATTGCCATTAGTAACTTCGCACTGCAAGTGGTCTTATGAGTGCTAATGTTGAGAATAGTTTGCTTACTGAGGAGGAGAATAGCAAGAATAATGTAGGGTCAAAGAGCTCCAATTTACTTGTGAGAGGAAGGTTAGATGCCAAAGGGAACTCTTGTGATAAAGGAAAGTCACGCAAGAAGCAAGTCATGTAACAAAAAGGATGTAGATTGCTACTTTTGTAATAATAGGAGACACATAGAAAAGTATTGCTTCAAATGAAAGAATAAGTGAAAACAAAAAAAGGAAAATAAAGATGATGGTAAAAAGAAAAGCACGACAAAGATTGAGGAGAATAATGCATATGGTAGTGTGAGACAGATTATTGCCTATACATAGGAAAATTTGGGATGGTAGCCTTTTGACCTTTATTATGTATGTGGATGAGATATTGATTGCTAAGAAGTCAGTCATGGATGTTGATGCTTTAAAGAAAATGTTGCATGAGAGCTTTGACATGAAGGACTTAAGGAATGTTGGTCGCATTCTTGGTATGCGCGGTATGGAATATCGAGTAACAATTTTTTAAAAAGCTTAAAGCTTTTAGTTGAAGTTGTCATAGTTTTAGCCCTCATTTTCTCTTCATTATCACCATCACGTTATCACTAATGTAATGACCATCCTCATGGTGGTGATCACCTATGTCATCATCATCCCCATCAACCCATGCAAAATCATCCCATCCTTGCCCAATATGCCATTATTTACTACAATCACAACCACATACAATTTGAATGTGGATTTAGAAAAGCACCCTAAATGAGGAGAAGTGTGAAGTCAAATAAGGAGAAGGATGAAATGGCCAAGGTGCACCCATGGTTGATAGCTTGATATATACCATGGTTACTACACATCTAGATATTGCCTATGTAGTAGGAATGGGTAGCAGGTAAATGGCAAACCCTAGCAAGAAGCATTGGGAGTAGTAAAGAGTATCATGAGATACTTGGACGGTACTAGATCTATGCGCATAAGCTTTGGAAGGAAGAATGCATGTATTATTGGATATGAAGATGTTGATTTTGCAATGTGTATAGACTTTGGTAGGTTCAGTATAGGTTTTATCTTCACTTTCACAAGTGGTGCATTGACATGAAAGGATTTGCATGGTATAACTACATAAGGTTGAACTCATTATTTATAAGAAAACTATCTCACATGTATTATTTGATTGTTTCACTTGGCACTTTCCCAAATGTAAAAGATTTCAGGATGACACACAATATTTTAGGGGTGAAATGCTTTAGTGGTAAAATGTTTCACAGCTATCTTGATTTTGGTATGGTTAGGTAATTTAAAGAATATTCTACTTAGAATTATGCATGGACTAATGAAAAAGGATTTATGATTGTAATTATTGGTCGATGGAAAATTTAGACCATCTAGGCTCTACAAGTGCAATAAAAATAAAGAGTGCAACAAGTTTTGGCAACCTTTTATATGTTTTAGATGTTCTAATTAGTTGTGATGAACCCACCCATAGTCAAGATAGTAAGACCATAGGAGATGATGTAATTGTGATAGGGGGACATAGATGATATGAACTAGATTCTTATAATGGAATAGAAAGGGATTTATTGTTTATAAAACCTTACCTTATTCAACCTATCGTACCAGCTCACCTTAAGTAATCCTAATTTGATGGTATTAATTAAATATCTAACTTACCTAACTAATCTACTGTGCTTGATATTACTAACCCTATTTATTGGCTTAATATTTTATAACTTTGAATATTGAGCCAAGTCTTATGTATTAAATTTTTAATTTTTGATATAAGTACTACACTACTAACTAGCTATGTAATCTCCATGTTATTTTAAATACGTAAGTAACAAAGTTGACTAACTAGATAATGTTACTTAGGATTCACCTTTATGTCTTGGCTCTTGTGTGTGTTTATGTTATTGTGTGATGTGAGCATAATGAGATTTCAAGTAAAAAAGGGTCTTGCAAACTTTATACTGGAGGGACAACTAAGATACATTATATTCTCTTCCCCTTAGAGAAATCAAGATGTCCTCGTCTTGACAAAAACTAGGGTATTATTTCTTAGCCCTAATTTGATTCACTCAAGTTGCATTGTAAGTTCATTGGTTGAGGGTTAATAATATAAACCAATTCATGATTAGGCTTCACTTTGATATTATGTGTGACTTACTCACCTCTAGCTAAGATAGTTGGGCTAGAGGAGGTAATGGAATTGTGACAAGGGAGATGGAGATGACATGAGCTAGCACCTTAAATGAGATAGACAAGGGTTTAATTAGCGAAGTTTTATAAAAACTTACATTATTAAACATATTGTACTAACTTATCTTAAGTAATACTAATTTAATAATAATTATTATCCACATAACTTAGCCAACTAATCTATTTTGATCAATATTAATAAATTATTAATATAGTTAACCAATCTATTTTTATTAATGCCACTAAATATATTAGATAGCTTAATCTTTGATAGCTTTAATCATTGGACAAACTCTTACTAACTAAAATCTTAACCTTTGATCTGAATACTACACTATTAACTAGCTACATAATCTTTATATTATTCTAATCACCAAAGTAGCTAACTTGACTAATTAGATAATGTTACTTGGTGTTAGTCTTTATATCTTGGTTCTTGGGTGCCTTTGTGTTATTGTGTGTGTTGGTACAATTATGATGAGATTCTAATCTAGAAAGGATCTTACAAACTTGATACTCAAAGAAAAACTCGAGTGCATTACATCAACAATATAAGAAATACTATAATCAAGCAACAAAATACAACAAGAAGACTTTTGAAAGCAAACACTTACTTCATTCCAACTTTTGAGCAATCTCATAGTTATATAAAGTCACATATCCTGTGCACATATAGGGGACATATGTCAAAGAAAGATAATATTACAAACAATAATCATTTTTCCTTATACTTTGAAAATCCTTGGGTCTACGTATGTATTACATAATGTTGAGCATCTTTCATTTGAGTCAACCAAAAAATTTCATGTAGCACCTTGGAAAGGATGAATAGATTTTTTGTGAAGCAAGCGGGTCTATCTTGTCCCTATGATAGAAACTATCTCCTACTTTTTGATTGATAAAGCTCATGCATAGTCTTACCTTGGGTAAGTTACTATGTATAAACCCTAAGCATCAAGTGCGCTCAAGGCATGTTTTATATACCCCTATGTAACCTATTTTGCAAAATTTTCTTCATCGTTATGTAACTTTTTAGAATATTTTTCTAAATCCCTTATTGTAAGTTTATTTTTTAAAGTAAACAAGATACTACAATATAGAATTGACCACAAAGCAACTCCCAAGGGCTCATAAAAATATCTTAGTAATGTGAAGGAAAATGCCAAAAAATTACTCTATACCCCTTCACTCAATTTACATAGCAAATAATACTAAAAAGAAGGAAAAATAATGTTTGTTTACCTATCCTCAATGATCCCTTACGAATTCATTGAAGGTATTCCAATCATTTTCATAAGCTCATATTTGTTATTATTATAATCATATGTGAGGTTTGCAAGGACAATTAAACTTTCAATATCTATCATATCAAGGCCTGTCAAATCATATGTAAAACTCCGTGTTCCCTTTGATTTTTAACACCATCCAAGTTGAACCTCCACTCCTGAGGGCCTATTTAGGAGGCTAAACCCTCTCTTATATTCCACATAGGCACCATTAACTTTTCTTCTCATCTTTTGAACTTGTCCTAAGTACCATACACTTTGGCTTTTTTTTTTTAAATGCTTTTTGAAGAGCTTATCAATGGCCTTGTGATCTTCCCATTGGTATGCTCTTCTTGGAAGAACACATCAAAATCTAAACCAATGCCAAATAGATTGTCATTTGTTTGAGTATGATGTTTCTCCTCCTTACTATAGTATACTCCTTGTCGCATCCTTGTAAGCCTATCTTTGGACAATGTGAGATTGCCATTGAGTTGACTTAAAAAGAAACCTATTATTATCAAGCTCCACTATTGGATTTACTCTGTCCTTTTCATCTAACAAAAAATCTGCTACATGTCTTATCTCACTTGTGGATACATCCTCCTCTGGATACACTCCATTTTTAAGAGCTAAAAATTCCTCATCTGTATCGGAATCTTGGAAATTTGAACTGGCCCAAGCATTAAAAAAAACTTTCGGACTAAGGCTCCAACCACCACTACTTATTCTCTTTACCTTTTGGTTTCATTTTTAAATGCTCACAAATATGGTGAGCATTTTGTAATCCCCTTTTCAAGGCATCAATTATCTTCTCATAAGTTTAAACACATATGTAATCACCTAAATCTGCTTCTTCCATGGTCTCCTTGAGATTCAACTCTCTCCATACATGACGTCCTCTCTTTTCTATGTTTTCTATTATTTGCTAGCTCCCCCAAACACCATTAGACTTGCCTAATATACATTCTTTATGCCGCAGATGATCATCTCACCTAATATCGATTTCCTTGAGCATATGCTTGTCAATTGGAAAAGAATCATAAACAATGGCAACATGATTCAAGGTAACCTAAACATCACCAAGAGCCAATTGTGATGATTTGGTTTGTCAAGAATACTGACAAGCTTTTTCCAATTATGTATAAAATCTTGATCATGTAGATCCAAAATCTCTCCATTTGATAATTTGGCTGAGAGAGGTCATCCATCCCATTCTATCTTGTATTTGGTGCCATGTTTGTGAACATAATCAGCTAACATCAATTTTCTTCGTCGACTATCTCCATCTGATGGATGTCCAATAATAGGACCCATCGTTGATGCAAGCTTATCATCCCACAATGTTGAGATTTCACTCCATTGTCTTTGGACAAAACTTACATCAAATCAATTGCATGTGCAATGAGCAACCAAATAGAACTAAGCATAGAAGTGCTTCATGAAGTGGATTTGCAACAAAGACTCTTGCATAACCACCAATGATACGAGCCTCAAAAGCATCAACAATTACGCCATAGAGTACTTTTTCTTCTCCAACTTTAATCATGCATGCAGTCTCACACTCATGCTCTAAAGACTTGTATCCATCAAACCCAATAAGCATATCATCTTTAGGGTTCTACCTACAATCAAAACAACAAATGTCATAAAATTTAAAAGTTGATTATATGCTTTTTGACAATAAGTGTTGTCTATTTGAGTTGCTATCTAGTGAGATAATCTAATCTTCTACCAGGTTCGGTTCCCCTATTCCCTCTCCTCTCTTAGGCTAACATCTCCCTACATACTCTCATCCTAAAGTAAAAAACAAGACTCACACAAGAGAAGTTTGTGAATGGTTGTCCACTATTTGAAATACGTGGACAATTAATGTGATGAAAAAGAAACCATCTATTTGAAAGCATGTATTTCCATAATTCAGATTTGCCCTAGTAAAAGGCTCTAAAAACCAAAGTTTGCCACTACATTGATCATCTAATAAAGATTTCACATTGATGCTCTTCTTGCTCACCTCAACTATGTGACTCCATAAAACCCAACATAACAAGTTTAAACTTGCCAATGAATTTTCATAATATTCGTGGTCATTTAGAGATGAGGCCAATGGATCAGCCTAAGTTGAATTTCTAGCCTTTGTAGAGACCATTAACTTGCTAAGAGATGTTTGTTTTGGATAATGAACCATACCCTTTCGAGGACATCCATGCAATCCTGTGAGCAATGGCTTGGATTTTTCCTCCTCCTTAAAAAATGCCTTTGTGTGCAATATTGATTTTGTATGTTCTATCAAAATTGTATACAGATCAAACCTTGAAGGACACAAATGTAGCCACATGTCATCGTATTTGCACCTCACACGAGCAAAGCTTTTGTCTTTGAAGTCATGCAATGTAGCTAAGAGATGTTTGAGACCATTAACTTGCTAAGAGATGTTTGTTTTGGATAATGAACCATACCCTTTCGAGGACATCCATGCAATCTTGTGAGCAATGGCTTGGATTTTTCCTCCTCCTTAAAAAATGCCTTTGTGTGCAATATTGATTTTGTATGTTCTATCAAAATTGTATATAGATCAAACCTTGAAGGACACAAATGTAGCCACATGTCATCGTATTTGCACCTCACATGAGCAAAGCTTTTGTCTTTGAAATCATCTATGCGCAGCCTATTTTTCAATAGAAAGAAATGCATATATAAACTCAAACAAAGAAAAAAGATAATACCTTCATGTTTCTCCATGTAAGAATGTAACTTCTCTTTTGAAGTCTCTATTTCTTTCATGTCATCTTATTCTTGATCAACTACAGTATATTGTATATCCTCTTTTGTAAGCCCTAAAAACATAATATAATTTTTTTCACGATGTTTATTCTATATGATGTGTGTCCTCATGAAGTTAGAAAGGCAAGTATATGCGGCATGCTTCCCTTCTACAAAGCCCTTCCCATAGAACGAGTTACATTCCTATCATCCCTTGATATTGTTGATTGCTTTAACTTTAGCCTTATTCTATTGCATTCATGTTTCCAAGTCTCAAGAGTGCTTGGACTTAACAATTTACTTTTTACTTTTGAAGTGAGGTTTCTTAAAGTTTCATTTTGTACCTCTACAACTTGTTCTAAACATTGCCGCTTATTTGGAGAATGAGGTTCATTTGTCACACTAGCACACCTCTTGATGCAAACTTGAAGATTATCACTAAGATCCCACTGCTCCTCTTGTCACTTTTTAATAATATAATTATCCTCAATGAAGTAAAAGATCCATCTATGAGCTCCACCTTCAATTTGTTCACGAATTTGAGCAAAGATAGGTTTGGATCCATATTTTCTCAGTCTCACAAGACCTAGATTTTCTTGAGTATCATCGAAGATTACTCGAATCTTGTAAAATGCTCCCATGAAATCCAAATGAAAAATAGTTTATTCAATTGTAAAACCTGCATTCAACATTAAAAGATTGTTACCAGGAGCATATCTTAATTGAACAAGAAAATATGATATTTTAAGTGTTATCTTTAGAATTATATTATAATAAGCATTGTGAAAAGATTGTGGATCTAAAATCTAATTATCAAGATGTGATTAGTAATAGTAGACTTCATATATGAGTCAAATGGCTTGAAGAAATCCATACAAATATTACTTGAGCATGTGGAGCATTTATATTCTACGTGATGACATGGGGATGGAGTATAATGCTCACAAGATGGTATTATATATTACGAATTATAGATGTATTTCATATTACAAACCACAAGTCTATTCCATAGAGTTTCACAAAAAATTACGATATATTTCGAGGCATCTTTGGATCCATGAGTCATAGAGACTAGTAAAACTAGATTAAATATTTTACAAAATATGGGAAGACATTACAAGATGTGGATTATTTAGAAAGGGTGAGCTAGGATAGGGCCAAGCTCTATGAGTGGTCTTTGTGCCTTTGTAGGATCAGTGTCACACTTCGTCCTCAAAAAGTCATCAAGATCTGTAAATGACACTCACATGGCCCTATCATCTGCGAACATGCGGTCCCTTGCCTTGAACTCCATGAGGTGCATGATCTCTTTATCTAGGGCATCTCTTATCTCCCTATGTAACCACAAGCATTGGCCTAAGTAGCAAAACTCAATGAGGTAGATGATGAGCCAGCCAATTGCATACACATCTGACTCCTTACCATATACACACTTGCACAGTGGGTCGTAGATCTTGGGTGCAGTCTATGGCCTTCTTTTCCTTTCCAATGCTCCTTTTCGTCTACGCTCATCTATAATGTGCATGGGATCATCTACCCCCCCCCCCCCCCCCACATTGCCACTTGAGGGCTAGTCTTGTCATACCAGAAATAAGCACTTGATCCCAATCTATGATACCAATCCTAGGGGTGTTATCTCTAGTAAATTCTAGTACCATATTGTTAGCATGCAAATCTGAATGGATGACACTGGCACTATGCACGACCTTCATCCCAATGTTCAGCATATTTTTTATGACACCCACAATTCTGGCAATCTCCTCTGCAATGGGCACCATGTCAGGACCAGGTCTGAATCCCATTGATGGCTTGTGTAGATGCTCGATTATTCTTGTATATTTACATTCTTGAAAAGGATCACACATCAATATATCATTTAGTGTTCCACCATTGAACAAGGGGAAGGTTGTAATCCAAGGGGGCTCAAAAGTAAAGGCAATGCATTGCACAATTGGTGCATTAACCTTCTACATCCCACGCTCCACTTGAAATTGTTGTAGTTTGATGTTATTGAAGCCCTTGTATATTGTACCACAATATGCTAAATTTGAAGTAAAATAACAAATATTGTCTATGGTAGCTTCAAAGGCATCTTGGCCAATAACTCTCCTTGGCTTGATAGCATCAAAGGAAACACCAATTGTTGGTGCACATTGGTGATTCCTCAATGTGTGCAATATAGTTCCTGCCCCTAACAAATCACCTTGCTGCCTGGTAGGACCAAAATGAGGACTTGCACCTATGGTGATCTTAAGACGCTGTGGCAAAGAAATTGCACCAGATAAGTCCTTCACCCTTTTTGAGCATGCCACCTCCTCTCTTCGCTTCATGTTCCATAAGGCTAGCTTCTCCTTTGATGTAGACATTGGTGCAAACTCTTTAAGATCTTCTAGCATCTTGGGTGCATTTCTAAGCAATGTGTGACAAATACGCAAATTTTTCTATGAATCCTTGAGCACATCAGTGACTAACTGTGAAAGCCCTTGTTGCTGCAACATTGTACACATGGCTACACATGCTTGATTGCAAAAGATGACAAAAGCAACATCGTTACTATTAACAAGGAATATTTGATGTTCTTCTGTGCAATATGATATGGCCTTTATTAAGCAAATACGAAGTGCTTTGGCAATGTTGAGGGCCATCATAAATCACGAACTATCCTTAATAAAGAAAGGCAAACATATAACCATGATAATGAAGGCTTAAACCTTGCAGTTGCATATAAAGACACGACAAACACTTGACAAAACTTATAATCACAATTAAAAAACACACATGTTCACAAATAAAATTTTATCAACTTAAAAAAGAAATACATGATTGTAGTATATGAAAAACATTGAAAATGTAACATAGATTGCATTAGATATTCAATTAAAAACATAATTGCCACTATGATTGATTCAAATAAATTAGTGTGACATGTGGCCTTTGATTAAAAACATAATTGTGTAGCATCAATCTTAAGTTATATTGGTATTGCATGTAAACCTTGATTAAACTATGCAATTGCATGATACCATTTAGACATTGAAAATGTTACATAAACTACTTTTTTAAACAACTACACATGTGAGGACATATTCTAGCCGAGTATACGACCCGAATGCCGATTCCATCAAAATGATACAAATAACTAGCACATCAGGAAATTATGCAACCAAATATACGACCAAATGCCCATCATTTATTCATTCATATGTAAGCCAAGGCACTACTTAGCTAAATTCACAACCAAGTGCCCATCCATATCCAAGGGAGAAGGGAGACTGTCACAATTAGAATGACACCTTTATTTTGGGTTCATGACATAGTGTCAAGTCAATTGTGACATGCCCACCAAAAGACATTCACTTGCCAAATTCACGGCTAAGTGCCTATTTGGCAAGCTCCTTTTGGCCCTACATACACTTATCACAAGACAGAGGTATCATGACATGTATATGTCGAGTTCATGACACATGCCAATCCACATGTCCCACAAGTAACAAGACAACTTGCATATATGCCAAAACTCAAATATACAAATAATGCATCACAAGGAAGAGGCAACTCATGACATACATAGCATATGCCAATCATCAACCTCTTCCTTACAATGCATATGCATATGAAGGGTACACATATACACACAGTCACGAAAACTCCCAAGCACACTTTGAACTGTAGTAGTTTATACTTTTTGGATAACTTGCAATAACGAAGATAGAATCAATCATACAAAACACATAAGTAACATACATATCAAAATACATAGATAACAAAGATGGGACCAATCATATTATAGATATTTTCTTTTATATACAAGCTTATTAAGTTACTAGCTACTCATATAATTTGTGGATGGGCCTTTAAAGCATTGCCATGCCCTAAAACACAATTCGTAGCTAGTTCTGTTACTTCAAGAACTAGCACCAATTCTTAAAGAAAGAAAAATGATTTTAAATATTGCACAAATCTTGATTGCTTGAGGGGACACATATTTATGGAGAGTAAAACAACACATGCCGTGGGGAGAAAGTGTGTGGTAACAAGAAACCCTTTCAATCTAGAATCCTTTAGTTAGCCCCACATTTTGAATATGCCCTCTATTATATGATTGGTTATAGAGGGAGCTCACGCTCAACCGCCAAGACCCATGGACTACTTATTGATCAAGTGTTTCAAGCGAGCACATATGGCTATCTCTCACCTAGTCAATGCACCTTCGATCTTACAAAGATGTAGTGAGCTTACCTCAATGCCCAAATGAGTTGCCTTTTCCCTCAAGCACATCGGTAGCTCCACTATTCGTGATGGAAGCTCAAGCATCCTCAAGCCTCCACCTCCAAGCTCCATCCTCCATGGCTGTGCGCAAGAGAAGAGAAGAGAGGAGAGGAGATGATGGAGAGCTTCACCTCCAAGATCCCTCACCCTCACACACACTCACTCCCTCGCGCTCCCTCTCTCAAGCACACACAAGCAAGCAGAGAGAAGAGTTGAGGAGAAGAAGATGAGTCCACTTTTGCCACACACCAAAGAATGAGTTTTTCTCTTCACTTTTTGGCTTTTATACATAACCCTAAATCCCTCTTGGGTGGTCATCCCTTTTTTACATGATCGGCCATTGCGGCAAGGTCCTCTTTTCTATTTCTTTCTATTTGCCTTATCTCTTTACCTATGCTCGCCTACCTTTTACAACTTTTCACAAGAGGGAGCCTAGCACTCTCTCACAATAGTTTTAGGGGTGCCTTGCATTTAAAAATGCCCTTTTGCCTTTGACTTGATTTTTGAGACCCTTGCACTTTCAACCGTTTCCCCTCTTGCTTTTTTTGTTGTGTCCAATTTCCTTTTGGGTCACCCCTTTTATGTCCTGACTTGCGCTTTTCCACTTTTGCTACTTTCTTCTTGTGCTGAGGTTAACATTACCCCCCTCCTAGCCTAGTACGAGTCCCATGGCATTGATGGGTAGTAGTTGGAAGGTGGGATGTGTGTAGCTAGATGATTTTTTTTTTTTTGAGTTTGTACACAAGCCCTTGTGGGGGATAGTGTTGGATGGACCAGCCCTTGAAATTGAAGATGTACTTGGGGCGTGTTCCTCCCTAGCACTGACCTTGAATGGGTATGTCCCTTGAAATTGAAGATGGTGTTAGATGGATCCCCCCTTGGAGAATGGCAGGTGGTTGGATCGATTCTTTGAAATTGACGATGGTGTTAGATGGATCCGTCCTCTTGCTTCCTGCGGTTGCTACGCTACTATCTTAACATGGCTTTTCCCTATTCCCTTCAAGGTGCCTTATTCCTTTGCCGATGTCGATTTGATACGCTGATAAAATGAATTACATTGTGCCTCATGCTTTTATTGTGAGAGCCTTCGGAGGTTCTCCCTCATCCTTGAGAAGACCTCGCCAAAGTAGTTGGAACTCCCACACGTTTTTCCTGAGGTTGCCATCTCCTTTACTAGTTTTTCCTGAGTAGAATGAGCTTCTTCATTCACTTTTTGATCGAGGCTTCCTTGATTGTTCCCCTTGCATCATGTGGGCTGCATGGTGATAGATCATGTAACATTACCCCCCTCCTAGACAATTGCAAGTTCCATGACACTGGCAGCTTTGAGTTGGTGAAGGTTTGATGATTTAAAAAGATGGTCATGTGAGTTGATGATATGGAGGTCTTGGGGGGATTGGTTTTGGAAAGAAACTGATCAACCAAGTAAGGTGGTGGAGGCTAGGAGTGCACTGCATGGATGGTGGGGGATCTGAAGTTGGTAGATTGAAGTATTTTTATTTCCTTGAAAAGAAAAGAATGTGCACTACTTGGGGGTGTGACTACCTTACCGTGTGGTGCATTGTGCTCGTGCTAGTGGTGAAACTGGGAGTTGGGTCGCAAGCCTGGGTGGTGTCCCACACTTGAGGACCCAGTTCGTGCATAGGGAAGGGGTAGTGGGTGCAGCTTAGGGAGACAAGTCTAAACCGTAGGCGAGTGTGACCTCCCTCGGTATGTCTTGCCCTTGATGTGCCCTAAGTGTGTGAGTGGGGAATCAAAAGGGCTAGGGGGTTAGGGATGGAGCCAGCTGATGTGACCTCCCTCGGTATGTCTTGCCCTTGATGTGCCCTAAGCGTGTGAGTGGGGAATCAAAAGGACTAGGGGGTTAGGGATGGAGCCAGCTGATGTGACCTCCCTCGGTATGTCTTGCCCTTGATTTGCCCTAAGCGTGTGAGTGGGGAATCAAAAGGGATAGGGGGTTAGGGATGGAGCCAGCTGATTGAAGCCATCGGGTGCACCTAACTTGAGAACCCCTAGATGTAGTGCTTGTGGTCTATGTGAAGTGAGGTGGTCCAACTGCTTTGCTCATGAGGTGCTTCTCTTTTCCTCTTTGTTCTTTTTTTTTCTTTTTTTTTATTATGACCTTCGAGGGGTAGTACAAAATAGAGGATCTATTCCTCACACTCTTGAGTGTGAGATGGGGAGGTAGGGGGCTTCAATGATTAAATACTAAGGAAGATCCTACTTAGCATATATCCTTTTTGTCCCATCCTAACATGGAGAGGGGTAGTGGGCAAAAATGGATGGCTACAACTAGTAAAATGGATGTCGTTCATGTCCTCAAGGAAGGACATGCAAAATGATGGGAGTAGAGCAGCAAACAGCATTAGTTGAGTCATGGCACAGCTATCTATTCTTGCATCAATGTCAAAAAAGAGCGGTGGAAGATGGTACTCCACTAGTCAGGGGTTGCTTGAGGAGTGTCCTAAGTAATCTAATATAGGTACATGTTGCTACAAAGGTGGGGTCTGGGCAAGAAGAGAATTCCATTAAGAGGTGGGTCATGGAGTCCCATAGATCTTGTTTTGAGAAAGTGAGTGCTTGCTTGGGCGTTGTGGATTGACGTTGTAGATCTTAGGGAAGTCGTATCGGCCATGGATGTCAAGATCAAAATCTACTCCTACCCTCCGAGCATACGGTAGATAGGTCGAATCATTTCGCTCGAAGAAGGGCATGAGCCAAAAAACGGCATCCATGAATCTACATTGCCACTCTAGACTCTTCTCCTCCATTTAGGTTGGGATTCATAGCCATTCACCGTGTGGGGTACCTCCTTAACCTTATTTTCCTAGGAGTCTGGAGATTTCGTCCCCCATGTAGTTGGATTCTTCTCTCTTTCGATGAGCCATTGGTCACCAAGCCTTTCTCCCATGGCGATCACTTCCTTTACCACTTCGATGGATAGCACTTTGCTTATGACCATTGGTATCACAAAGAGAAATCAAAGGGCGGCGGTTTTCCCACTACTCCCATACTAATAGCTCCATGTTCCAGTTCATGGTGGGTGAGAAGTCTTTCTTCGGTGGGATGGGAGACTCAGGGACTATAGGCAGTTGCGCTTTTTCTCTTTTGTGTGCCTATTCAAGCATTCTAGCTATTTTCTTTTTAGCCATTGCTTTCCTTTTTGCTATGGTATCTTACTCTTGAGGGGGTTTTGGTTGTGGTGAGGGAGGTGGTGGAATCCACTCCTCATCTCGTTGTGTCCCATTATGGCTTGATCTTGCTGCTTCCTGTGGTTGTTCTTCTTGGACTCCTAATGCATCAAGGGAATGGATGGCTTTTACTTGCATTCTGATTTCTGGGTCTGGGATGTCTTGAATACTTATGCTAGACTTGCTCCCTCTTCATGTTCAGCATGGCTGGCGTAGATATCTCGCTTCTATCTCCTTTCCACCTTGGATTCCAAACCCAGTGCCTTCTCCATCAAGGCCTTACTGAGCTGAATTTGAACTTGCTTCACTCCTTCTCCCCTCCCCATAGTCACCATCCCACATTCCATGTTAGGGTTGTAGGTCCTTAA
The DNA here is from genome assembly GCF_053477565.2 of Lygodium microphyllum. Classification (NCBI taxonomy): domain Eukaryota; kingdom Viridiplantae; phylum Streptophyta; class Polypodiopsida; order Schizaeales; family Lygodiaceae; genus Lygodium; species Lygodium microphyllum. The sequence continues at coordinate 91,335,263 of NC_141143.1, forward strand.
GAATTCCACACATTTGGTGTGGTTGGGCTCTTGCTCAAACTTCTCGAGGTACTTGGCTAGGTTGCTTTACTCCACGACCCTTTTTGCAGTCTCCTCCTTAGCCACCACCTCTGCAATATTGTGGATGCTTTGGAACTTCAGCTGGTTGTAGGTGTGATTTTTAAGAAAAAGGCCATACTTTGCTCTTTCCTCATCCATGAATGGAAGACGGTGGGCACGATCCTGTTGTGCTACCATCTTCAGCTCTTGTCATAAAACCATGGTTCACCATTAGCCTTCTTAAGACACTTTCTTGCTGGAAGATAAATAGGTGTTGATCATGCTTTTATGGAAAGAAGAACATGCTTAAGCATAAAAAGAGATTTTTCCTTCGAGAAGTTCTATTCATTTCCAAAATTTTATGACACTTTTCCTTAATCACGAGTTGATTTTCATCTATTTTAGGAGTGAGACTTTTAATTTTTCCTTGCATGTTTCATTCCCCTTACATGTTTGATTTCATCTATTGATTTCACCGTACTTCACCTTACCCCCTCCCCTTGGGAATGAGAAGAATCCTTCCTCGGATTAGATGTCAAGAGGTCAAGGGCAGTCAGTGCGTATTCTTGGGGCTTTACTTTCGCATGAGCATAGAGGTCCATGTTGAAAGGATGTATGCCTACTTGAGTAATGCAGGTGAGAACATGCGTGAGGAAGTCGCCGGAGTTTACTCGACTAGCAATGTCTAACTCCTCCTCGATCAGAATTCAATCTAGATATGGGTGAGTCAGAAGGTGCTCTTCTAGGGGTCGGTTACGGATGGTGATCAACACCCTATAGGAGGTTGGAGCTACATAAGTGAGCTCATACTCTGAGGTTCGAATGGCATGTCGTTTCTTAGCTTTAGTTATGATTTGGTAGCCCTCTAGCTCCCACTGAAGTTAGAGAGCATACCATTTCCTCAAGAAAGAGGAGTCGGTGCTAGGGGTATCAGAGCATTAGGCTTTGGTCCTTTTCTTCTTTCTCCTTTCTCCCTTTTCAAATCCCAAAATCCTAGTTACTTAAGTTACATGTATAAGTATAGTAGGATAGTCTTAGCTCTTTGGAGCAAGTAGGAGCTATGGCTAGAGACTCAGATATATACGGAGGTAAAATGGCTAAACTAGTAGGTCGTCACTTCTTTTCATGAAAATTTTAGGGGTTCTAGGCCAAGTTTAGAGACCCAGGAGTTAGAAGAGGGCAAAAACCCTAGTTGCATTTTGCCTTAGCTCTCCTTCTCTCTCTCCTCTTGCAAGCTGCCATGGCTGCCCAGCCCCAAAAATCACCAAGAACTTGTTTGAGGCTGCTCTAAACCTTCACCCACCAAAGACACATTTGTCGATGTTGAGAGAAATCCCATACTCTCAGTATCTGTCAAGCATTGCTCTAGATGTCCCCAATGCTCACGTATTAAGCTATAGACACAAAAGTCATCAAGATACACCTCAATGAAATCATGCAGATGATTCTAGAAGGCAACCATCATTACTCTTTGGAAGGTGGTAGGAGCATTACAGAGCTCCCCCCAGTCACTATGCAAAGTAGAAACTACTTTGGTTAGGATGTTCACTAAGATTTTATTAGTAGACTCAGCCTGGCCGTTCACCTGAGGAGAGTAAGGTGAAGACTTTCGATGGATGATTAGGAAGGCAGACAGGAGGTGAGTAATCACTTCATTAATGAAGTGCATGCCTTGGTCACTAACCAGTTTGATGGGGCAACTGAATCATGAGATCACCTATTCCCATAAGAACTTAGCAGTGGTCCTAGCATCGTTCTTCCAAGTTTCTTGTGCCTTAGCCCACTTTGTGAGATAACCCCTGGGCAACAATGATGTATTTGTCTTGCGAGTACTATGCCATAAGACTAATCAACCCAATGAAGTCGATTTCCCATTTCTCGACGAAAGGTTGTCTTGCAATGATAGGGGTTAGCTCCATATGATCCTTGCAAATCGGGACTTTAGCCCATTGGCACTCGTCGCAGTGTCTTACGAATCGTGCTACATCATGAAAAAGGGTAGGTCACCACAATTGAGATTGCTCAACTTGTGGGCTGTTGTATCTTTGCTAAAGTATCCTCCTGCAATCCTACCTCGTGTGCCTTTGCCAGTTCATCATGCATTTCATGTTCGCACACACATCTACATAGCAACCCATCTTGCGCACAGTCTATAAAGTTAGGATGCTATCAACAACTGATAGGTTTTGATTTTAAGGATGAGTGACCTAAGTCGGGCTTTTTTGATAGGCCGATCAGGGAGTCCGTGCTCAAGCACTTGGACTATGTCGTCTGCCCAATATGGCATCAAATCAACTCTAAATAAATCTCTCACGCTAGACAAGTGAAACAAATGCACATCTGGCAATTCGTTCGAGATGCCCTATCCAATGGCTTTTCTTGTGGGTATGCGAGACATATGGTCAGCCATGTAGTGGTGTTTCCCCTTACATACCACCACGGAGAAGTCAAATTCTAAAAGCAAGAGTAACCATCGAGCAATGAGTCCTGTAGCGCAAGGTTTATTAACAAGATAAAGCAATGCCTGATGGTCAACAAAGAAGGTAAAAGGCATGGCCAAAAGATAATGCGGAAATTTCTTTACAAAAAATACCATGGCTAAGCCTTCTCTTTCCATTGTTGAGTAATTCATTTCTATATCCGTGAGTTGTCTGCTAGCAAAGCTCACTAGATAGTCTAGGTTGTGTTTACCAGGTTGGCACAACACGGCTCCCACAACGAATTTCGAAGCATTGATGTGAACATGGAAAGTGATTTCCCACTCTAGGGATCATAGAATTGGTGCAGTGGTTAGAGCCTTTTTCAATTCCTCATATATGCATTGGCATTCCTCGGTCCACTCTTGTATTATAGAGGTCTAGCAATCAATGCACAGTAACACATTTTCGAGAAGTGTGTGGCAATGCTGTTCTTTGACACCACGTGCTACCCTAGGATGCATCCGTGCTTTACCCAAAACTAGCACTTCAAGGAGTCCAGTGAGAGACAATATGACCGACATCATTCAAAGACCGCTCGGAGCTTATCTAAGTGTTCGTGCCATGTAGAGTGAACACACAAATTATCTACCAAAACCTCTAATTCCTTCCTAAGCATGTCTTTGAAGATGGTACACATGAGCCTCTGGAAAGTAGATGGTGCATTAGTCAACCCAAAGGGCATGACTATGTAGGCAAAGACACCCCACTCAGTAGCGAATGCAGTCTTATGCCTATCGTCAGGATGCACTTGCACATGATTGTATCCCATGAAGCCGTCTAGGAAATTGTAGGCTTCTTTACCAACCACTCTTTCAAGCATGTGCTCAGTGTATGGCAATGGATAATTGCCTCTCTTCATAGTTGCATTAGGATAGGATTAGGAAATCGAACCAGGAAAGGGTAGGGTTTACTATTGCAAAACAGGGCAAAACAGGGCATGAATCATGCAAAAAATGGCAAAAAGCTTGCTTAGAATGCTTAATGTTGGCAAGTGAGTGATTGAAAGCATCAAAACCTTACTCGGGAGGGGGTTTAAGAGTCAAGATAATTATTATTTTAAATATCTAATTATCTAGACTAAATGAGCTTCAAAGATTTACTAAAATTTATTGATTATTTTTTACTTTTCTTTAAAATCTCTAATTTAGTATTATCTTTATGCATGCATATGTGTAGGACAAGCCATGCATTCAACTGACGAGACTTGACCATGACTAGCTAGTCCTTTTGGATTGCAAGTATGTATAATGAGTGGATAATTGTGATTCGAGTATTATTATAGCCATAGAAGGCCTAAAACCTAGTATGTATAGGGTTTTTGAGGGGTATACATGTGGAACACATGGTTACCCATCATATAGTAGTAGTATAGTGATATACAAGGTCCCACTTAACCAAAATTGCCAACATAGTATGGGCTCCAAAGGGTCTTGTTTGTTGATGGTTTGTATGGCCATGTCACATCAATCATTTGATTGAGGTTTTGCTTGTTTTTCAGCCTAAACCACCCATGTCTTGACTTGTGGGATCTAGAGATGCTTCTAAAGCCTCAATGAGCTAGGATGAGCTAGTTGGGGCTCTCTTGTGCATTAATTGGTTGTTTTTGGAGCTACATCATGCATCAAAGGCCCTTGACCCCATGAGTTTCAAGTTTTTAGGCTAAAAATTTAGTGTTTGAATATATCCTACCTCTCCCCACTCAAATCCTTGATCTGATACATCCAATGTGGATTGAGAGTGACCTGTACGATCTAGTTTAGATTGTAGGTTTGGGATCCTTGTCATATTGGAGTGTGCAAATGCCTAAAACTTAGAGTTATAATATTTTTTACTAAACTTTCTAAGTTTTTCTTGAACTTTTTCTAAACCCCTTTGTTTAAGATGGAGAAAGGCTTTGCTATTGCCAAAGTAATGATTATCACATCCGTGTGGGGCCTAGACACTAGAAGAGTTTACCTCTATCTTCTACATGGGGTTCTTGTGACTTGAATCGGGTGGTTTGAAGCACTTACCTCAAGTATGATCTCAAGATACTTACCTCAACTTCCATCGTTTACATTCACCTATCGCAATTGAGGCCTGCATCATTACTACCTCTAGTTGATATATCTACCACCTTGATTTGGCCACTTGCTCACTTACCTCAAATTTCTCTTGCCTCAAGTTGTGCATACCACTTGCCTCAAGTACATGGTTGGCACTTACTTCAAGTTTACATAACCACCTACCTCAAGTGAAGCTTGTCTTTACTTTGAGTGCTCCTTGCTTACCTCCGAGAAAGATTGGTGTTAGTACCTTGAGTTGATCTCTATCTTACTCAACTTGAGCTACATGTTGAGCACTCTTACCTTGAAAGGCCATCCATACACTTGCCTTGACTGGTCTCAATTCATTTACCCTAAGTTGCATGCTTAGCACTAACTCAAGGTGGTGGGTGTGAAACTTCCACTTCTACCACCTCATGTTGATGCAACCTTTGCTATTCACTTTGGGTGCTCCACATCTACCTCTTGACCACCTTGAGTTCACACCACTTCAAGCTTGAACTACCTTGAGTTGAAACTTCCCTCACGGTAACCTATCTCAAGCTAACCAAAATTAAATAGCATTTGTACCTCAAGTGACCTATTTCAAATTCACCTACCTATACTTACCTCCAATGGGCCTCCAATTGGTCCTCAGTCCTACCTCAACTTGATCACCCACCTTAGCACTTACTTTGAGTCATTATTTTCTCAATCCTCCTTACCTCAAGTTGATTGACACATCCTTACTTACCTCAAGTTGGACCCATGATCTACCTTGAGTTGGCTCTTGGATGCTTACCTCAAGTTGGTTGTATAACACACCTTGAGCACGACTCAATCTTGGCTATTTTAGGGCCACCTCTTCAAATAGACTCATCTCAAGAGGCCCTACCTCAAGCCATCATCTACATTCGCCAATCTTGAGTGAGTAACCTCATCTCGAATCTTACCTCAAGTGTATCCACCTTGAGTTGGGAGGCCTATCAACTGGCTCTATTGGGAGTTCTCACCTAAACCCACCTCTAGTTGAGTCTACCCACTTTCCCTTACATTGAGTTAGCCTTATAGTACCACCTCAAGTTGTACTTGATCCAGATGGTACTATCTTAGGTGGCTTTCATGCCAACACCTTGAGTTGAGCTCAAATCACTTACCTTGAGTGCTCCAATAACACTTATCTCAAGTTGCCACATACCTTGAAGATAACCCACAAACCTCATCATTCAATTACACATACCTTGAGTTGTTCTCACCTCAAGTAGCACCTACCTCTATCCATCACATCTTCACAATAGCTTGAATGGGGGTAACCTCCTATATCAAATGAGATTCACAACTACAATAGCTTGAGTTGACACTACCCTTGATGCCTAGGCTTGAGTGCACATTTGCCTAGATTTAGGCTTAACACATTTACTACTCAAGTGTGGGAAACACTTTAAGTTGGGACATCCTCCTATGCCTAATTGCAACAAGGTTGCAACCATTTGCCTCAAGTTGGTCCTTGTTGCTTACCTTGAGTGGACACATATCTAGCTCTAGTGGATCTCATACCTCAAGTCGGTCCTTGTTGCTTACCTTGAGTGGGCACATATCTAGCTCTAGTGGATCTCATACCTCAATCCATCATGTACTTTGAGTTAAGGCTACCATCCTACCTAACCCTTATAGCAGTGAAAGAAGAAGATCAAGGAAGAGAAGCCCAAGCACCCAAATTTAGTGGACTTTTTTAAAGTTCCATTTTGCTACAATATTAGTGATTATTTAGGTCCTAATGTAATCAACACCACCTTGATGCAGGCTAATTCATGAGATCTATGCTCAGTCATGTGCAAATTGTAAGAACTTCTTGCAAAATTTTAGTCAAGACAATCCATGGTCTATCATGAGGTGCCTTCTCTATAAATTCTGAGGAGTCATCTAATAGCAGATTGAAACTCGTCATCATCCAATGTCCTCTCAAGAAAAAATGGACTTACTTGGACATGGAAATTTCTTTATACTTTTTAGGGGGAGCATATGGGACTATTCACCACTAATAGCAATCTAATGCCCACCTTAAGAAGGGTCACTTTACAACCACTCAAAGGTGAGAGTAGATTAACACTACACTTGGTTGGATGAGAGTGAGAAATGAGTGGGAGTAGAATGTCAACCCCTCTTCCCATAAGGCGTAGTCTCACAATAGCCCCCCTAAAATGGTATTAAATGAATTGCAGGATCATTTGAATAGCTCTATCTAGTATTTTATCAAAGCTACCCAACTTATTAGGTCCACCCAACCATAGGTGATCTAATCCACCGAACCATAGGTGATCTAACTATTGTAGGGACAAATATGATATCTATCAATTTGGTTGTCATGGTGACTTGGAACCACATTTACCATTTGTATAAGAGCTTCCAAACTATACACCAAGTTAAATGGAGAGTACCCCATTGTAATGTTGAAAGTACTCATGTATGGCCATACAACCTCATCCTAACTAGTATTACATTCATTCACCACTTTAGTTAGAATACTCTTGAAGGTTTTGTTAATATACTAACTTGTCAACTCTTGGATTATCTTACTCAAAAGACTATATATCCTAATCATGAACCATTTAGATCAAGCATCTAAATCTAGTCATTCTAGCCTTCATAAAGGAATCATGATATAAACCAAGCTATATTGTCTGTTAGAGTTTGGGCTTCCACCTAGTCAGTATAATAGTCCCCAACAAACAAGATATACCAATTGCCATTGGGGGAGGGGGGAGGGCTTAATAGGACTAGAACTCATTTTTAAAATGGTTCCAACAACAAAAATGGATTTTGAAGCATGCAATCCTTTTGTGCTTGTTGATCAAATCATTGCATATGTCAAATTATTCAAAAAATCTCCAAGCATATGTGAATATTGTTGGCCACCATATGCCTACCTCCACATATTATTGTAAGCTAGTATGTACCCAAAAAATTGATTGCCATTAGTATCTTGATTATCCTTGGTCAACACAATGGTTTGTTCCATGAAAAGGATACATCATACGAGAACACCATCTAGGGATCACTTTTAGAATTGGCCTACAAATTCCTAAAAATGATGAGTCCATAAGGCAATGGCCAAGGTCCCATATTCATCATGTGTGGGCAATCTCTTATATGCTATGATTAACACTTGCTTTGACATTGCATTTGCAATGGGAGTAGTGAGAAGGCACATGCCTAATCCTAGCAAGAAGCACTAAAAGGCACCTTGAGGTACTTGAGTAGTACAAGAGATATGTGGATATGCTTTTAGAGAAGTACCAATGGTGTACTTGGATACAAAGATGTAGACTATATAAGGAATGTTGATAATAGAAAGTCAACCACAATAAATATTTCTATCTTGTATAGTAGTGCAATTTCATGGATGTCTCACTTAGAAAAAGATGTGACATTATCTACCACTAAAGCTAAGTTAGCAAATAATCTTGTGCTTCAAGTCCATACAAACCCTTTGATCCTTGATGAATAAGTTTATGACAAAATAGAACAAGAAAATAATGAAGGTATACTCAATGTTGGAAAAATGATTTTTTTAATGGTAATAACAAATGCCATTGATATTGGTTCAGGCAAAACATTTTTCTTGGATGGCCCAGGTAGTTCATGAAAAATATTTATATACAAATGTTTACTTGTAAAGCTCCATAGTCAAGGTCCAATCACCATAGTTGCACTATCCTTTAGTATTGCTACATTGCTTTTGCCACATAGTCAAATAGGCCAATCAAAATTCAAAGTACTATTGTAATTAAATCATTCTACATACAATACACATATTCAAAGTAAACTTACAACATTGTTAAAAGAGGGAAGTCTTATTTTGTGTCATGAAGCTCCAATGGTGTATTATTATTTATCATTACAATTTTGAAGCACTTGATAGAACTCTAAAGGATTTAATGCAGTGTGATAAGCCATTTGGCAGTAAGGTTCTTTTGCTTGGTAGAGGTTTTATGCAAATCCACGAGCACATTATTGTGTGACTCTATGTTATTCCCATCTATGGCAATACATCAATGTTTTGAAACTTACATAGAATAAGTGAATGGCAATGAATGAGGAACACTCAAGAATGTGAATCCTTCTAAAGATTTATGCAACAATACCAGGCTTATATACAATGCATTTAATGATAAGGTAATTGAGGCATAGATAATAATGGGTACCGATATTGGGGAGAGTGTTTATTCCAGGAATAACTTTCATTACAACTATTATACAACTCCCTTTTTCTATAAGACATTTGCAATTCCTTGTCCATTTAGCATTTGCAATGACAATTAACAAATCTCAAGGGTGAAGATTATTAGTTTGGGATTGTATCTAGAAACCCTGGTCTTTACTAGGACTATTGATCGTATAGAGAATAAAGTATGTGAGTTGATTGCTCACAAGAACGAGGGCTTAGTTGCACCAAAGAACATTACTCTTGATGTACCTATGTCTTTAAAAGTTTATCTCAATAGGTTTTTGACAATGTTAACCTAGATGAACCACTATATAGGCTTATCCTTAATTCCGTAGTTCTTTAAGCACTTTTTTAATTCTCTCTCTCTCTCTCTCTCTCTCTCTCTCTCTCTCTCTCTCTCTCTCTCTCTCTCTCTCTCTCTCTCTCTCTCTCTCTCTCTCTCTCTCTCTCTCTCTCTCTCTCTCTCTCTCTCTCTCTCTCTCTCTCTGTTATTGTTTATCTTCATATTTATTATATATTGTTTATGTTTCATATTTATTTTCATATCAAAACTAGTATTTTATGATTATATATAAAATAATTTTTTGCTATTATATATATATAAGTATTATTATTATTATTATTATTTATAATTTATATTCTCTTCATTTCTTCAAAAGAATTTATGATGGTTCTTTGATATATTTTAAATACTTTGAACCTATCTCTAAATTTATTTTTATTTTTAGATATATTTTAACATTTGATAATTTATTTTTTCAATACTTTCTTTAACATTACATCGGTCATGGTTTTTTGTTTTAATTTGTTAATAGCATGCGAATTTGTAAATCAACACCAATGAATGTGCGTAAAATGAAAGTCATTGCAAGGTAGAAGTCATTTCTTATGCATTGAAGCATATTAGAGGATATGACAATATTGTTGTTTGATTAGGGGTAATGCATTACTTTGATACAATTAAGAAGCAATTGAAGGCTTTATTCAAAACTCAAATTACTCACATCTCTCTCTATAAGGATGATGATCATCATCTAAAGAGAATCGAGAAAATATTGGAACAAGAGCTTAATAGGAGTAGTATTTGTATAGAGGATGGATTGTGTGAGTTTATTGCTCACAATAAAGGGAACTTGCTTGCACCAAAGACTATTGCCCTTGATGTACAAGCTACCTCTTTAAAGGTTTGTCTCGATAAGTTCTCTACAATATTAACCCTGATGAATTACCACATAGATTCGTCCTCAAATCCATCATTCACTTTGCATATGTAATCTCTTCAAACCTTTTTTATAGATTATCTTTAAAAAACTTTATTTGATTGGTTCAAATGATTTAGATTGATGTACTCTTTAATGATTATATAATATGCATTTTGATTTGATATTATTTCTTATATTAAAACATAATTTTCAAAAATTATATTTATATTTGAAACTGATAAAAAATTTGATATTAATTATACTAAAACTAATATCAAATTTTTTTAAAGGTTGTTTAATCTTAGGTCATCCCCAACAATGGTGCTCCCAATACATTCTATGAGTAGAGATTGTGTATCGGGTGTGCATAGGAAAATGCTCAACATTAGTAAAGCTAAATGTATGACATTGCATGAGTTAGAGCAAAATTACAATGGTTACATCACCTTACAATGAACTCGGTGTCTGACAAGATGACACAAATAAAAGCACGTCCAATTCAAACAAGTAATAATGAACTCGGGGTCTAACAATAAGATAAATAAAAGCAATATAAGTGTGCCATGTCAATAAGGCAATGAAAATATATATAATCCAAATGATGGATTAAGTGTAAATAACCAAATGCTCAACATTACCAGAGCTAAATGTTGACACACAGCAAGAGTTAGAACAAAATTATAACACCTTTAACAACATACAAGAGATAGATATGGATATGATATCATGCAAGCTTTAATTGGGTTTATAAATGAACTCAACATTCATCAACAAGCTCATATAGATAGAAGCAATATAGACATTCAGATACCAAGTGTGCAAGAGGGTTCCACTCTCCATAAATTGTTGCCCTTGGAAGTGCTAGCACCTCCCATTGGTCAGCAAGGCAATCCAAGTATAAATAATACAGATATTGAGATGCTAGATGAGCATTATGAAAGTAACCCTCCTATGCTTCTTTTTAAAATGATGGATTTTGTTAAATTCTCCATAAAATGTAATGTACATTGAAAGTTCATCTATTAACAACTATTTTGCTTTTCCAATAACTAAATGTGCATAAATTGGTATGCTTTCTGATGTTTGTGATGAGGTTTTACCTCAAAATGGAAGTGGTTATACTTTTTGGGTTCTTGAATCAATATATCATCGCATACGTTCCTTACTGCCAAATGACAATTCACATTATTTGCCAAAGTTTACATAACTTTATACTTATGATATTGAATATGAGTTATCAAATGGCATGGGGGTCTGTGTTTTTTCCAAACTTATTAGAGGCACTTCAATAGATGATCCATGATCACAATGTTTACACCTAGACATGCAGTGGTGGGTGCAAACCTACAAACCAATCCCTCTATGGAAATAAGAATGACACGGTGATGGTGGTACACTTAAATATTGTAAATTTCCAATTTGCACTTGGCAAGGGGGTTTGATTACTATATCTAACTTACATAAGGTATATATACATTTGTTGTATATTCTTCACTTTCTAGATGGAGAGGATGGATGCATATTCGAGTTCCTTATAGATATGTGGATCCTCATTTGAATACCAAAAATATATCAAACAATGATTGTGTTAGTCAAATATAGTGGTATGCTTTTCAACATGACACTAATGCATGACTCTTACATGGTCATTGCTTGCTCTAAAATGCATTGTTGATGCTTATTATAGTATTGAGAATTCTAGATTAGCTTGGTATCATCACAATCAAGTAACTTACAATCAAGTAACTTACAAATTGAAATGTATAGGGTATTTCCAAATATAGTATATATAATGGATGCAACTAAGAACAATATTAGTGGAGTTGCTATGGGGAAGAAAATAATGTTGCCATCTTCATTTACAGGGTGGACCTAGATTCATGTACCAATTATATCAAGATTTTATGGCAATTGTGGACAACAAAGGAAAACTTGATAGAATTTCAAAAGAGCCATTTACCTCATTCACATACATTCTTGATATTAGAGCCATAGTTTGAGCCCTTAGAGCCACATCATTATGATAGATTGATGTGTGTTGAGATTCATGACAAATAAAAAATTTCATCCTTGTATCAATTTGTTACTAAATGCAACATACATAGTCCATGTGCACTATTCAATGGAAATAGTTCTTACATGAGGGATGTTCAATGTATAAAAGGGTATCTTAAGAAGTTTGTGCATTCAATAGTAGTTGATAATGCTAGTTATCCTCTATATAGACATCAAGAGAATGGGAAAAATCATAGTGTTGAGGGTAACATCTTAAAAAATCGATGGATAATGTCTTATAATCCTTACGTGAGTTCCAAGTACATTGCTCATATAAATGTAGAGGTATGCTTGACAATTGCTACAATGAAATATTTATATAAGTATATTTATAAAGGCCATGATCATGCAACTATTATATTTACAAATATACATGGTTCCACATCCAATCGAAATGGCAAGCAAGATCCTAATGAAATTGAGAGCCATTTGGATACATGATATGCTTATGCTTCTTAAGCATATTAGCATATATTTGAATACAAACTTCATGATGAGAAAAGTGATATTCAACTATTACAAATACATTTACCTAGAGAAAGAAATGTTGCTTTTCATGAATATGATAATATTTGTGATGTGATTCAAAATGAAAATGCTTTAAAAACAACTCTCATAGAGTGGCTTACTTGCAACCACCCACATCTTGAGGCTAACATAATTTTGTATTAAGACCTTCCAATGTATTAGGTTTTGCAATGCCCAGAAAAAGGTGGACAAAAAGAAAGCAAGGAAATACATGTGACCAAATATATTTTGTTGCTCCTACATGTGGAGACCAATACTAATTGCAACTACTCCTCATTAAATAAATGTATGGGACACGCTTCCTTTGAGGCATTTTGTACCATTAACAATATGATGTATTCCACGTTTAAGGATGCATGCACAAAAAAGGGTTTGTTGGAAATTGATGAAGAAGGGAAAATATGCTTATGTGAAGTTGCATTAATACAAATATACACACAATTACAAACTTCTTTTGTGTCTATTTTGGTATTTTGTTCACCTACCCAGCTTGTTGTACTTTGGGAAGAGTTTTTTGTGCCACTAACAAAGGATATAGTTCATTGATTGTCTTTGCAAACTAGATAGAATGTTTTTTTGTAAGATGTGGCTAGTAATAAAGCTTTGATGCATATTCAAGAAGTTTGATGTCAACATGGACATAGTGTAGGTGACTGTCATGGACTACCTGAGACGAGAATGCAAGTCCATACAAACCCTTTGATCCTTGATGAAGAATTTTATGACAAAATAGAACAGGAAAAAGTATGATATAATGAATGTTATTGATATTGATTCAAGCAAATCATTTTTCTTAGATGGCCCAAGCAATTCGAGAAAAATATTTTTATACAAATATTTACTTGTAAATTTACATAGTCAAGGTTGTATCTCAATAGCTATAATAATCCTTTGGTCTTGCTACATTGCTTTTGCCACATGATCGTAAGTGCCATTCAAAATTCAAACTACCATTACAACTATATAATCATTTTTACAGCATTGTAAAGAGAGACAAGTCTTATTTTGTGAGGTGAAGCTCCAACGATGTATTGTTATAATTTTGAAGCACTTGACAAAATTCTAAAGGATATAATGCAATGTGATAAACCATTTGGTGGTAAGATTATTTTGCTTAGGGGAGACTTTAGGAAAATATTACCAATTGTTACTCATGGGGACATTGTTGGTGTAGCTCTATGTTGTTCAAATTAGTCACAATATATTAATGTTTTAAAACTTACATAGAATATGCAAGTGATAGTGAATGAGGACCACTTTATTGCATGGTTGCAATACATTGTGGATGGAAAAAGTCTATCACATAGTAATAACATGTTGCAAATTCCATCTAGAATGCCATGGGAGGGAGGGTCAATGCAAGACTTCATTTGGTCTATCAATCCGTGCATTGCATACATAATTATAGGTCGTTCTTTATTTAGTGAAAGTGTCATTTTTGCATCTCAAAATAGTGAGGTGGAAATTTAAAACAACCATGCATTGCCATTGATGCCAAGATAGGTTAACAATATTTCAATGCTAATTATGTTGTGATAAGACACATGAAAGCTCCTTTCTCTATAGTGTGGAATATCTTAATTCCCTTGATATCAATGGGGTATTCCTTCTCATATCTTGCTACTAAAAATAAATGCTCCAATAATGTTACTTAGGAGTTTGAATCCTTCTAAAGGTTTATGCAACAATACTAGGCTTATATGCAATACATTTAACAAGAAGGTAATTGAGGCAAGATAATAATGAGTACCAATATTGGGGAGATAGTATTTATTTCCAATAATAACTTTAATCCCAACTATAATATAACTCCCTTTTTCTATAAAACATTTTCAATTCTTTGTCCATTTAGCATTTGTAATGATAATTAACAAATCTTAAGGGCAAAGGGTATCAAATTTGGGATTGTATTTAAAAACCCTAGTCTTTACCAATGGACAACTTTATGTTGCGTTCTTAAGGATAAAGTTACTAGACAATTTGAAAATTTTACTTTATGGGAAAGAAAATATGGTAAATGCTACCATCAACTTTGTGTATAAATAGGTTTTATAGAAATGATTACGACCTCATTCTCTTCTCCAATAAGAAGTTCTTTCAATTAATAATCAATTGGTGTAATCTTTCTTTGCTTGCTTTTAAAGAAAGTATTATAACCTCTTCTTCTCTATCAAATGATACAATATTTATTTGTTTACTCTATATACTTATTTGTCTCTAAATATGTTCACATGAAGTTTTCAATTTCACCACCATCAAACTTTTTTTCCTTGGTTATTTGTATACATATGTACAAAGTAGTTTTATACAAAGTATTATAAACTCCTATTATCTTCTTCAACAAAGAGTTATCTGAATTGTCTAGATCAAGTGGTGTTTCAATTTTACCATCATCAAAGTTATTTTCTTTACTTATTTATTTTTATTTTATTATTAAATCATAATGTATATTATATTTAATACTATTAAGAAAAAGATAATAATAATAATTATTTTTAAGTTTATTTAACACAAAATTTTTAACTTATTTGTTTTTAGTTTATTCTTAGATTCTTAGGCGTGTTTTCTTTATCTTTTATAATATTAAAAATTTAATAATAGTTACTATATTCGTGCTTTTAAAATATTTTTGTTAGATGATTGAATCAATTTTCCAATATTATTGTACTTCACCTTACTATATGTAACTGTAAAAAGCATTACGCCCATTAGCTATGAATGATATCATTCTAGAAGCAACAAATCATCTAATTGTGGCAATGGGTGGGGCAATGGGTAAACATCTCATAATGTTACTTTACTTAATGGATGATAGTTGACACAAAACTGATATTGCCCATTGTCTTTCTTCACCAAGTGTGGTTCAACTACCCACAAACTTTTAGAAGGTTCTATTACCCCCTTTTTAAGCGTGCCATTTATAGCTTCATTGATTATCTATGTTTTCCTTGGTGATAGTTGCCACATTAGCATCTTGATGGGTGGAACCAGGTAGTTCCTTTAAGCAAGATAGGTTCCTCTCATGCTTTTTGTTCCTCTATCCAAGCATGGTATAGGGCTACATTATCAAAATTATCTAACCATGAAATAACATCTTCTGTTAGCATGGCTGTAAAGGGTCACAGCCTAGCTCAAGGGTTGGAGTTTGGTTGTCATTGCTCTTATTGGTGCTCTAAGAAGGCTAATAGTGTATGATTTGTATTATTCATCTAGAGGAGCATCAAGCTCACTACTACCATCATATGCTCCATATAATTTGTTGGATCATGCTAAGAATACATAGTTATTGTTGGTGCTCTAAGAAGGCTAATAGTGTATGGTTTGTATTATTCATCTAGAGGAGCATCAAGCTCACTGCTACCATCATATGCTCCATATAATTTGTTGCATCACACTGAGAATACATTGGTTTGTCTTGATGGGCTAAGCACAAACTCATAGGGCTAAGAGGTGATTGCCTCGTTGTCTCCACCAAAGATGTAAAGAGCTTATTCTAAGGGAACATAAAGACGCTAGTAAAGTGCACAAGAAGTTGTTTGGTTTCTTTTATTCTCATCCATCACATTACATTCTTTGGTTTGCTTATCTCTTTGTAACTAAGTGATTTAACTTGAGTTAGTTTAACTCAACCCGAGTCATAGTAAACTTAACTCCCACAATATAAAGAACAAGGTTTGAAGCGCTAAATGTCACATAAATAAAATTTCTCAAACTTTGTAATAAAAAGTATGGTTTTGACTTTTTTTTTTCATTTATTTTCTCTTCTACATTGAACTATAGCAATCTATTGTTTTTTTTTTTCAGGGGGGTTTGAAAATGTTTTTGTTTAGGCTGGAGAGGCCTTGAACTTTACCCACATGTGCATGTCAACCTATGGTCGACAGGCAATGTGCTTTACTTCTTATCTTTCACTTCTAATCTTTAAAGAGCGCTTTTATTACATGCATTTGCATGCCTACTTCTCTTCATTAAAGCCATGTATAATGAGGGGATGGAAGCAATCACATAAAGATTTGCATAACTAAGGAGGTAGTACTAGCTCTCAACTCTTGCCAACAACTTCTAACTACTAAAAAGTGACACAAAGGCTTGAAACCCTCAACTTGTCATAGATTACTTTTGACTGCTTTTGCGTGAGATGTGGGGGGTCTAGGATCATTAATATTTTGTGTGGAAATATTGCGAATACCATAGGTTCAGCATTAAATTAATCCTTCCTTTAGCACTTAACCCGACTCGAGATGAACTACCATCGCATGCAATTTGCAAGGTACATAAATCCTTTCCATGCATTGCAACTACTCGGACAACATTTAATGTCCGTCAATGGCTACCTTAATCGCGAGACACAATCAAGAATTAATTTCATAAATGCATTATGAGCTATATGTCCTATCCTTTTCGAGGTGCAATAACAAAACATGATAAATCTTGGAACTTTGATTTGCTACAGTCATTCGATATTCACCTAGTATATGAACAATATACATTGTAATAATCATCTATTTGTATAATATAGTAGCATTGAATATATACACAATACATTACTTTTATATGCAAAAGAGAATCCTCATTATTAAACCCATAACTTGGAAATCTTCCAATTACTCTTGCAAGACATCTAGACGTGATGATTTGTTAAATTAGTTAGGCAATTCCAAGTATTTTACATCAATAGACCTTGTAGGAGGATATTGAAAATTTCCTTTAAGATCAAAGCATGCTCCCAAAACAACCTTCATGACACTTATGGGTCTCTTCCAATTCCGGGTCATGATGTTTGGGTTGACATATCCACCAAGTACATATTAGTGGATGCGAAACAATTTATTTCAAGACTTGATTAAAAAAGAAGGTTCTAGTTATTTATTTGAATGATATTTTGATCCATACACCCACTTGGAAAGCACACATAGAAGTTTTAAAGGAGGTGTTATGTAGCCTTCAACACCATAATCTAAAGATACAACATTAAAAATGTACATGGGGAGCAACAAGATTAACATTTTTGGGATATATAATTTTGTTTGAAGGCATTAAGGTGGAGCCATCAAAGATATTGGCCATCAAGAACTATGCAGTTCCCAAGATTGTAAAATAGTTACAAAGGTTTTTAAGGCTCATGGCAAGTTCAATAAAATTTATACCTAATGCAACATCAATTACATATCCTTTAAGAAAGCTACTAAAAAAAGGCAAAAAGTACAAATGGATAGCAGAATGTGATAAAGCTTTTGAGATCAACTCAAGGAGCTTATAAGTCAATCTTCTATTTTACAATATTTTGATTTTACAGATTAGCCTTTTTTGTTGAGGAAAAATGCCTCAGGTGTGGGACTGGAGCACTTCTATTGCAACAGAAAGAAGGAAAAGGTTGGCAACCCATTTAGTACATTAGTAAAAGTTAAATAGTCGAAAATACATTCTACAACAATAGAAAAGGAGCTATTGGCCATAGAGTGGTCTTTTGCAAAACTTCATCCCTATCTTCATGGAGTAGATGTGATAATGGAGATCAACCATCATCCCTTGACACCATTGACAAATAAACAACACCCACTAGGGAGATTACTCAAATGGGTCCTAGCACTAAAAGAATATAACTTCAAAATTAAACTCTGTAAAGGAAGTAATAATGTGATTGTAGATGCTTTGAGTAGGAGTTAACCAAGAATTTAAGACACCCAAATGCCATGGAATCATGCATGCTAAGTTAGCTACAATAACATAAGAATTGGCAATGGCTCAAAGTGTCGGTTCAAGAATTAAAATTCTGGGAAATCCCAAGTCACAAAACTTACATGTAGATTAAAAGAAATTTATAGTCCAAAATGGGTTATTACATTACATCCAACAAGGCAATCACATAGAATTTACATATCAAAGCAACTATAGTAGATTTATATGGATTATCATTATAGTCATCCTTTATTTGGACATGTAGGAACAATGAAAGTGTTGGAGATGTTAAGACCTAAATGTTATTGGTCACAAATGAGGAATTCAATGACCACCTACTTTCAAGTATGTGCAAAATATCAAGAATATAAAACACCATCAAAGAAACCAGGAGATTGGATGCAAACTATTCAAGCAACACACATGTTTCAACTCGTACCATGGGATCTTATCGGACCATTTCTTGAAACAACACAATGAAACAAATATATTGTGGTTCTCACAAAATACCTAACAAGGTGGCCATCCTCGAGGTAGTAGCAAACAAAGCAATTAAATTCTTAATGGAAGATGTCATAACATGTCATTCATGCAGTGACCAAATTCAATCAGATAATGGAAAACAATTTACTTTTGAAGTCCTGCATTTGATGAGTTAAGCCATGGGCATCAAACAATATTTACCTCTCCATACCACCCACAAATGATTGGCTTGATAGAAAATTTAAATGGAACAATCAAGGGAATGATTGCAATGTACATAGATCCTATGCATGAATAGTGGGACATGTACTTACCTTATTTATTGCATGCCTACGAAACCACAGTTCTAACTTCCACAAAAATGAGTCCCTTTTGGGCATTGTATGGTTGGGATCCCAAACTACTAGCTGATATGTAGACAATCAAGCTAAAAGTTAAAAGGCAATATGTTATGGACTAGTATCTTCATTTTAAATAGCATCAACCATTAATGCTGAGCAACATTTAGAAGAATTTGAAGTTGGCACAACAAAGGTAGAAGAGAAATTATGAGTAAAGATGTAGCCATCCAAAATATCAATAAGGGGAACAAGTAAGTATTTATTATCCTATTAGAAAGAAAGGCCTTATGGAATCCTTCATGCACAGATGGTTAGGTCCATACAAGGTGATTAAACAACTTAGGAAAACAACATACCTCCTAAAACATGAACAGAGGAAAACAAGAACAACAACTCATCTCTCTCAAGTTAAGCCCTTTTATCTAGTAAAACCATCTCCATTCCAACCTAATACATAGGAATAATGTTTTAACTAGTAGAGGAAAATGAACATGAAAATGATCAGGCACCAACCACAGAGATGCAGGAAATAACTTATTGTTTTTAGCATGTTGAAGAATCAATAGATGCCTGGAAAGAACAGAAGCATGCAGTAATACACAATATAAATCAATAAGAATGACAACCCTGAGATACAATACCAAATATGATCCATGGTCAAACATGACACCATGATTTGAAAACATTTGCAGAGAGAAGGCGTTAAAGCATAAACACACTAGACAAAAGATGAAACAAAGCCACAAAATATAAATACCATTAGCAAGATGAGTCGAGGGGAACCACAACAGAACAAGGTGCTCAAAACGAAGGAGGTGAAGCTAAAAGAAGCTGAATGCAAAAGGAGAAGACAACCTCCACTACCATACCATGAAAATAAGGCCATGCAAAAGGATAATTTAAAGGAACCCCCCACATGATTGGCATGCATCATCTTTACTATTAGTTATAAGGAGGTGGGGGTGGATTGCCACACGGTAGCCCTCCCATGCCCCCCCCACCCACCCCACACTCAAATGTAGGGGGGTGCCATGCATTGGCACCCTAAGCACATGTGCTCGCCTACATTTGTATGCCCACTTGCTGACCACCCGCTCAATTTGCAAAGAAACAAAACAAAAGAAGCTTAATCTTGTAGGCACAACAGGTTAGGAGGAGGGGGGGGGGGGGGGGGAGGCTTAAAGGACTTAGCACTTTTTTCTATTCTCCACTAGTCTAATAGATGAATATCATAGTTGAGTTTAACACGAGGATGTTGAGTTTTAGTCTAAAAGACGATCATTGAATTGAAATTCAATATAATACGAATGATTGAAATTAATATGTATGTTTAAGTTGGAATCAATATTATGTTTTTCAATATAATATTAATTCTGAATTGGTATTCAAAATATTAATACGTATGTTGAACATGGATGTGGAATAATATGATGCATATTTAATATGTATTTTGAATATTAATTTTTAGAATTAAGTTTGGAATGTTAATACGTAGTTTTAATATAAATTATCTTTACTATTAGTTATCAAGAGTCGGCGGTGCGTGCCATGTGGTAGCGCCCCCACGTCCCCCCCCCCCCCCCCCCACTCAAACATGGGGGTGCCACACATCAACACCTTGCACGCTTGCACTTGCTAGCACTTGTGTGCCGCCCACTTGTTGACCACCCACTCAATTTGCGAAGAAAGAAAGCGAAAGAAGCTTAATCCTGTAGGCACAACAAGTCAAACGTTAAAGGGGGGACGACACCTATAAAACTTGCAGAGGGGGGGGGGGGGGGTTTGGCGGGCTTAAAGGACCACGCTTTTTTCTATTCTCTACTAGTTTGATATACGAATGTCATAGTTGAGTTTAATATGGGTGTTGAGTTTCTGTTTGAAAGACAATCATTGAATTAATGAAGTTGAATATAATATGAATGATCAAAATTAATACATATGTTTAAGTCTGAATTAATATTATATTTTTAAATATAATATTAATTCTAAATCTAGTTCAAAATATAAATGCATATGTTTAACATGGATGCGAAATAATATGTCACATATTTAATATGTGTTTTGAATATCAATTTTCAAAATTAAGTTTGGAATATTAATACGTATGCTTAATATGTTTAATATAAATTAATATTTAGAATATTATATATACAAAGAATATATATATTTAATATGAATATATGACATATAATATTATTATTATATAAAAAATACTTAATATATGTATATGATATATTATTAATATTTAATATATTAGTAATAAATATATACTATATATTTAAGTTAATGTAATATAATTTTACATATTAGATGATTATATATATATATATATATATATATATATATATATATATATATATATATATATATATAATGCATTAATATTATATAAGATGTTAATATAATATGTATATTAATGTGTGCCCTGTCCTCTTGCGATTTGAGGCTATCCGCGCGTGTTTCCTGATCGCGTGTGTGATTTGAGCCCGTACACTATAGAGAGTCTACGCCCCCATGCTCACATCCCACGTGGAAATATGCGTTGTGTGTGTGTGTGTGTAAATTCGAATATCTCGATCCCACACTTGCAGCCCACTATGGAGAGCCCCCCCCCGGCTTCTCTCTCTCTCTCTCTCTCGATATGCGTAGGGAATGGTAACAAGGTAACAATATGATCATGCATTTGTGGATATTTATGTTTGGATGGTTAGGGAAGTGAGGAATTTATATGGATCATGCATGTCTAGCAATGCAATCATGGCTTAATACATGGAGCACTCTCCATTTTAATTGAAGAGGTTTGTGATTTGATTGAGCTAAGTAACCTAAGGTGAAACACGTGGTCAATTAAAACTTGCTAAGTCTTCATGTGCATCATCATGCTAGGTGAGAGGAGGTATTTATTTGAATAATTGGATGTTCACATAGTGTGGAGATTGTGATACTAGCTTTTCTATCATTGTTTGGTATTTTTGGCATATACAAGAAGACACCTTAGCAACATGGCTAGAAAGCAAACTCGTTAGATGCATTAGATAAATGAAACCATATACCTATAGGTAATCTCTATATGTGTGTGTGTATGTTGTCCAATTCCTCTGGACAAACCTAACTCAAGTTATGTTCTACAATTTTCTATGGTTTTGCATGTGGAATAGTATTATTGGCTTTAAATTTTTTAATATTGCAGTATATGCTCACATAGTGGGTTTGTAAAATTGGACGCTATTACTAAATTCTATTGCCCATTACTATAGGCTTCTAATGAATAAATAATTGTTTCTTGGGAACAAACCTAACTCAAGCGATCTTCTATACTGTTCTACAATTTTGCATGTGGAATACTATCCTTGGCTTTAAAATTTTTAATATTGCACTATGTGCTCATGTAGTAGATTACCCTTACCCCCCACCCCCCCTAAATGTATTTCAATGGTCTCTCTCTCTCTCTCTCTCTCTCTCTCTCTCTCTCGTGCGCTGGTATATGAAAGAGAAGTAATCTTGGCAGAGCAGATTGTTATGTGAATGGGATAACTATAGAAGACCTTGAGTTGAGCACTGATGCAAAGCACTTGTTTGATATAACTTTTATACCTATTAACAAATTTTTTTTGGGGTGTCACGTGTTGGCTTTCCATCCTTTGTGAAATGTGGGTGTGTGTGCATGCGATGACCTACCCACCCACCCATTGAATTGCCCTCCTAGTAGCGATTAGTTTGTTATATACTTCTCTTTCTCTATAATTGCTACTGCAATAATGTCCATCGGGGGTATGCAGTCAAAGCTGAATGCATACTTTTACAATGAAGATGCACTTGTAGATCATAACATCATATCAACTTAGGACCTTAGCATCATCATTAAAATCTATTTTTGAACACACACACACTCTCTCTCTCTCTTTGCTACAATAATATCCATAATAGTTACATAATCAAATGTGTGTGTGTGTGTGTGTCTCTCTCTCTCTCTCTCTCTCTCTCTCTCTCTCTCTTTTTGGAGGTGATGGTGTATAAGTAACTAAAACATGCATTAAGACACAAATCTTGGTGCTTAGAGCTTTAGTGCAAAGCACTGAGACAACAAACACGGGTGTGAAGTGGCAGGAGAAATGTGTTAACCAATAGTACCAGTGGTGCTTTAAAGTTTGGCGTGAAGCATAAACTTAAGTTGGCATGTAGCATCAGCGCAAGCGCAAAACGTTAGAAGGAAAGTGGGTGCAAAGTGCCTAGTGCCTAGTTATTTACTAAATGGAGGCATTTCCTCTTGGTAGGACCAAGGTGTGGGTTAAACTAACCCAAGTTAAATCACTCAGTTACAAAAAGATAACCATGCAAAAGAATGCAAGGTGATGTGATGAGAATAGAAGAAACCCGGCAACTTCTTATGATGCTTTAGTATAAACAATATATGGAGGCCTAATTTTTTATTTAAATAATATTTTCGAATTTGAAAATCAGGGGTCATCGGTCAATGTAATCTTTTTGAAAATTTTGCAAGATGTGATTCGTGAATACTAAAAGACGTTTTGGGGGTATATTAAATAAATAAATTTATAATTATAATTATAATACATAGCCTAGATTGTCTGGTTTGTTCCGCGTCAGGAGTATCGAGGTCGCGTGAATGTTTTAATGCCACGCTGGAGATCGACGAAGACCGAGACCTGACTGGAGATGCGATTGTACTTTTTTCATGTAAGCCTCGTAAGAACAGAACTGCGGCGAGGAATGTGAAATGGCAGAAGAGAGAGAAGCCATGGACGCGATGCCGGACTAAGCAGCACAAGATGTTCACGAAGCTGGCAGGCTAGAAGGGAGGCGGAAGGAAAGAAAATAGGCAGTCGAAAAGCGAAGGCAGGCAGGGTGCAGCAGCCACAGGCATGGATTCCTCAGAGTTGTTCATGGATACGGCCGGCTAGAAGAGAAGCGAAAGGAAAGAAAGTACGCACTCATAGGGAAGGCAGGCTGCAGCAACAGGCATGGATTTCTCAGAGCTGGAGGTGTCGGAGGGTCTGCGATGGACGTGGGACGCATGGCCCTGCAACTCCTCTTCCGGCAGGGCAGGGCGCCGGTGGCCGGGAGGAGGAGCCGGAGAGGAAGGAGGGCTGGCCGTGCCGCTGGCTATCATGTGCTGCCCCATCGCCTCCACCATCCCTGACCTCCCCGTGCTGCCTTATGCCCCCCTGCACTGCAGATCGTGCCGCGGCATCCTCAACCCCTTCGCCCGCATCGATCTGCCCTCCAAGTCCTGGGCCTGCCCCTTCTGCTTCTGCCGCAACCCCTTCCCACCATCGTACCACTCCGCCGTCTCCGACACCAGCCTCCCCGCCGAGCTCTTCCCCTCCTACACCCGCCTTGACTATGCACTCCCTCCCCCACGCCCTGCCCCAACCGCCTACGCAGTCACATACCCCCGGCTCGCCCCCTCCCTCGCCGCCACCACAGCTGCATCACCCCCCTCGCTCCCTCCTGGCCCTGCCTTCCTCTTCGTCCTTGATACTTGCCTGCCCCCCGATGCGCTCCGAGCCCTCAAGAATGCTGTCTTGCAAGCCCTCAGTTTTCTTCCGGAGAATGCCCTTGTCGGCTTGGTGTCCTTTGGAGCTCAGGTCCATGTCCATGAACTTGGATACATCGACTATTGCCCAAAGGCTATTGTTTTCGATGGCCATAGAGAGCTGTCATCCCAACAGGTAATTACTGGCAGTCCAAGAGACATAAAATGCTAGAAGTCTTAACTCTGAAATAAAATGCTACTAGTATGGCAAAAAGAGTTACACCATCAAGGTCCATGTCGAAAAGATCGAGTACACTTAAGACAATGGATAATAGAAACTTATCAACAGATCTACAATATCATTGATGTGGATTGTGCCCCTTTCCTTTGGGATGGAGAGGGCCATGTGGAAGGCCGTGAAAAGGCCCCATTACTTTTTAGGGGATTTTTGTGGACAAGTGAATTGAATAAGTACGGGTAGGAGGATCTAGGAGTTGCTCCCACAAACCTTCTTGATTTTGAAACGTTCATCTTGGCTTATGGATCATCTCACAACTGATGGAGTTGCTTAAGTGCATAGCATGGAGTGGCTAACTTCTCTAAGCAAAAGCAAAATAACTTACCTCTAATAGTGTCTTGGAATATGGATATGGGATTTTGATACTAGAATTTGGACCTTGGTAGTACATTTTGCAGGTCCTTATGCAGTCCTTATGTGGATTTGAGGATATGACCATGTTTTGTACTATTTCAGTGCAACAGTGTATTAGATGAGTTTTAGTATTACAAGTATCGTAGTTACTAGTGTGTCTCGTTGGTTGATGCATCTATACACTAGGATGGTGTGGGTTGGTGGTATGGGGCATGAGTTCTTGGGACATAGTTGTGATCTAGAGTCTTGCTAGCTTTTAGGCTTGGAAGTGAGATTGTTTCGCTCTATGGCTGGGAGAGGTGAGTCTGATGTCCAATCCTTTATATTCACGAATATAGCTTGTGTTGTGTCTTGTTTGGAGGTTTGATCTTAGAAGGGTGTTATAGTATGGACAACAAAAATAGGGCATCAACAATCTATAAAACAAGGATAACTCCGGAGTATATGCGACTTCCACCAGGCACTCCTTGTGCCACCTCTCCTTTCTGGGCAACAGAGAGTGTTCTGCATCGGCTATCAGAGTACTATGCTCAAGGCAATAAGACGCATCCGATGCGCACTAAGTCCTTTCGAGCACATGTAGGATCAATTCGCTACGACCTTGTGGAGATCGTCGCAATGCCAGCGGTAGTCTTCTTGCACTTATTTTCAGGTACAGTGGCTTCCACCAACTACGGCTCTATAGTCCGCTCCACTGAGAGAGTGATTGTTTGATACTGTCTCCTCGTTAGTCTGCTCCTTTGAGAGACAGTGGCTGCTCGACTCCTTCCTCTTCTTCGGCTACCCAGTCCGCTCCACTAAGAGACAACGATTGTTGCCCACCTCTTGCTCATTCTGAGCCCTACCCTCGACTACTCAGGTTCGAGAGGCTACCTCTAGGAGCTCTTCGGCACCCCAGATACCTTCTTCAGCATGACCGGCCTCACTTTCTTCGTCATCAGACATTTCGGAGTTTGTGATCCATGAGTTTTTTGATTCTCTATCTACTTCAGAGGGGGATTCAGAGGGGAATATTATCTCTTTGCCCTTAGAGGGGGCATCTACTTCTTTGACTTCAACGGGGGTCCCTCCACCTCCCACCTCAGAGGGGGAACCTACTCCACATGGAGTTCTTCACCCATCCTCTACTTTCTTAGGGTGGCTGTCTTCGACTAGTCATCTCTTCTATTGATACCCAAGATCTTTAGGTACCACCTAGATCTGGACCTTGGAGGTTTAACCGTGACTTGGTGACGAGGCCTTCATATTCCTTCCAGCATGGATACACGGAGCTAGTGGCTTCTCTCTCTCGGTTGTGTTTCGGATTCTCCAGTTCACTCTGTCTACTGGTCTTTACTGTAGGTTTCCTTTCCGGTGGAAATCTTGGATCTTAAGGATCCTCTACATCTTCTACCCCCTCTTCTCTTCTTGCCTTGGTCACTTGGTTAGCATGGAGCCACCTCTTGAGATCAAGTACGAGCATATCCTTATGGTTCTCGGCACCACACAAAGTCCGACATTCCTTCTATGCATTGCATGTTTTCATCATCTTTATACTAGGGCGCTTGGGCAAGTGAACAATTTCCCCACGAGGGACACTGTCCAAGTGGCACCTGCTGCATCAGCATTCTTCAGCATGTAGCATTGCATCTCCACCTCACTCTTCTCTTGTTCCCCTTTTTGGGCCTGAGAGGGGGTGTTGAGAAACTCTTCACCCGCAGTTTGTATTTTTGCGTTTCTATGTTTTGCGTTTAGGGTTTGCAGCCCCAAAAAGGGGCGCCATCTTAGATTGATTGTGCCTATTTATAGGCCACTCTCTCATTCATTCCTTATGGCTGATTCATTTAGGCAGGCGTGCCCAATTTTTTTTAAATTTCAGCAATTTAATGCAGTGAATCCCCGAATTTTAATAAATTTCTAGTCCCAAAATGTACCAACCCGCAATGAAAAGCTGTACCTGCACTGGTTTTTTGCCTCGGGATGTGTGAAATGCACTTGCACTTTTTCTCGTGCGCCGTTCTCCTTGATTTAGGACTTTTCTGCACTTCTTGTGTTTCTAGATTCTTCTTAACGCGCCTTCATCTTTTGTTTCACTTTTTCCTTGGCCTTGTCTTTTTCTTTAGATTTTTCAGCTTTTCCACCTTATTCGTTTGAGGGTTAACAATCATGTCACATAGAGGGCCCACCCAGCTCATAGGTGCTATGGGGGAAACCATGGGTGCTACCAAAACCTTGCTGGCCACGTCCCGTCTCCAAGGGGGGAGGGCAATTGGTCTCATGGGGAGAACCATGCTCCTTGGGCTAAGCCGAGGAGGCAATGTTGATGATGAATCCAGAGATTTCAGCACAAATTAGAGTTGATCTCAACAAAACCCCAAATTTCTCATGCAAATGTTGATGAAATTGCACAATGTTGGCAGTTTCGGTGGTGATGCGTACAAAGAACCTCAAATTGAGCAAAACCCCCAAATTGTTGAGTCCTCCAGATGTGTGTAGAGACGCCAAATGTGTCGGAGATATGCTAGATTGTCCAAGACAAGATGGGCACAATGTTGGTGATGGTTAAACCTTGATGGTGGTTGGCAGTTTTGGTGTAGAGGCAGTAGAGAACTGGGCAGTATAGGCTTGGTGCAGGTGGTAGTGCAGCTGGTGAGCGGGAGAGAGCAATGCAAGTTGTTTGATGGGCAACTTCTTCTCTCGATTGGTAGCTCCTTCTCTTTTCGACAAAGCCAACATTGATGAGGTGGCTCGAGTCTGTGACGAGATGTTGCGGGGTTGGCAGCATCAATGGTCACAACCATCGAGTAGCTTTGATATCAAAAGTTGGAACTAGCTATGGAGGAAATGAGAGATAGTAGATAGTAACAATGAGAGCGAAAAAAAATGTATTCGCTATAGTGAAACAATCAAATGAAAGTACAAATAATGTCTAAGGTTGACCTAACCAACCTTCCACACACTAAATAGAGTTAATGTGACTGACTCTAGGGCCTAGTGTCACCACATTAAAGTCCTGAGACACAAGTTTTCCACATCACACTTTGACACTTAAATTAGTGTCCACACACCACACGAATTACATCAGGCATTGCCTAGAATTGGAAAATTTCAACAAAATTGTTGGGTTTTACTCACATCTACGCTCACATAGGAGTGTTAGTGATCGACAGTAGGACATTGGGGCACTTTTACTCTTCCTAAGAGAGGTTTTTTCCCCCAGTCATATTATTCTTTATTTGTGTATTTATGTTACAGAGTTCGGTCACTTATCACATATTACACACTTTCATGTGTGAACACATCTTAAGGCACTTACACAACCCTAAAGTCCTAAGGGTTGTACCTTGTACTTTGAGTTTCTCTTTTGAAGTAATCAAGTGTTGAGCAATGACCACACTCTCGCTCCCTCTACTGTCTACACACTCTGTGCCGAGCTGATAGCTGCCATCTCCAAACTAGTCCGCTCGCTAGCCAAGCAGTTGTGCCTGCTCTAGCCACCCACTAGTCGCCGCCCTATAGTGTCATTGTCCAGACACCTGCTGCCACCACCTTGTCTTGTCGGCAGCCCATTGCCTATGCCGCCAGCCCTACTAGCCTGTCTAGGCCACCGCTTGATCTTATCCAGCTCTGCCAGGCTTGTGTGCAAACAAATTGCACCACCTGCTAGCCGGGGCAGTCCCACCTGCAGCATCAACACCCACAGCTCGCGTCCTTGGCTGCCACAGGTATATCTTATAATTTTAATTAAAATATCAGAGCCAAAGCAAGGGGCTTTTGCAGGGAAAGGTCCATTTCTGCTACAACAGGTGCTTTTCATGCACAAGTTGTAGAAATCTGTTGGAATTTGGGTCAGAAAATTTGGGGCTTTTGTATGTTTGGCAGCTATTGGCATATATACTGAAGTTTCAGTCTGAAATCAACTGAAATCTTGCACATTGGACAGTCAAATTTTGGGGCTCTTGTGTTTTTAGTGCTACTGAGCACTATTCTTGCATTGGACAGCGTGTTGCTTGCTGAAATTTGAGAAATTTCAGCACATTGAGACAGTAGTGGTCAAGTGTGACACAGTTTAGTTGATCACAGCTTGGCATTTGCTGTAATTTCTGGAAATTTGCAAATTTTCAGGTCAAGCTAACTTTTGTTATTGCTTTTGTACATTTGGAAGAGTAACATTTATCATGGCAAATCAAGGACAGAGTGATATCTTCACTTATGTATTTGAAGAGGATAGATTGGATGGCAATAACTATTCTCTATGGTCCTTCATGATGAAGAATGTACTTGTTGCAAAAATCTTTGGGATTATGTCAGTGGGGAAGAAGTTCGTCTTGGAGATATGGCTTGTGCTACACCTCCACAAGGAGGTTGTGGTCAAAGGCAAGCTCTGGTTCAGCCACCACCCCAAAGAACAACTGCATAGAAGGCTTGGGACACTAGGGATGCCCAAGCATTGTCACTTATTGCATTGGCAGTTCAACGGTCTATAATCTTGCATATATGGTTTGCTACTACTTTACAAGTAGCATGGCTTACGCTTGAGCATATGTTTGTTGGAAAAAATTGATACTTGTATTTCTTTCTTAAAGAAGGAGCTTGAAAATGTGAAGATGGAAGAAGGTGATGCTATGCAGGA
The DNA here is from genome assembly GCF_053477565.2 of Lygodium microphyllum. NCBI lineage: Eukaryota > Viridiplantae > Streptophyta > Polypodiopsida > Schizaeales > Lygodiaceae > Lygodium > Lygodium microphyllum. The sequence goes on from NC_141143.1 coordinate 91,365,083, forward strand.
TCATCTTAATAAAATTCAGGACTTGCGTGAGCAGTTGATGAATATAGATGAGTATTATATTGATGCTCCATGATCTCTAGTACTTTGAATTCTCTGCCACATTTTTATTTGGCCTTTCACAGTGCATTGAATCTTACAATGCGAATTTCTATGCAACCACTTGCCTTTCTTCAGTTGGTTAGTTTGTTGTTGGAAGAAGAGCAAACAAGGAAGAATAGTGGGGTGGATGTTGTAGCTTCTGAACAAGCTTTCATGGCAAGACAGAAGGGCAAGGGCAATCAGCCCATAAATGCTCCGCAGAGTTTTTGAAGTTCAAGAGCTTCACAAAACAATGAGGGGGGCACGCAAAGCCAAGAAGGGCAAGTGCCATTATTGTAAAAAACCAGTTTATTACATCACAGAATGCAAAAAACACATTGTCAAGGAGAAAAAGGAGTCCGGGATGTTTGTTTCAGATGCACCTTCTATTGCTACTAATACAAATTCTGTGATTGTTGTTGACCGTGACTATTGTTTTTACACTTACAGTTATGATTCTTCTTGGGTAGATAGAGCATTCAGCTCTACAAAGGACGCTAGCACTTGGTTCTTTGAAAGTGGTGCTTCTAAGCACATTATATCCCATAGGAATTTGTTTATCGCTGTTGTTGCAGCTCCTGTTGGCAAATCATTGCAATGTGCCAACAATGCATCTTATCCTGTTAGTGGTATTGGAGAGATTGTCTTGAAAGCCATTGATGGCTCTACTCTTTGTTTGGAGGATACTTTATATGTGCTAAGGACAAAGAAGAATTTGCTATCCATTTCTTCTTTAGCAACGTGTGGAATGCAAGTCACATTTGATTATGATAAATGCATGGTTAGGGGTAAGGAGTTCTCGACTTTGGTACTCACTGGCACATTATGTCATGGAGTTTATGAGCTAGATGCTCATTTGATTGATCAGTTAGTTTACTTGGCATCTAGTATTACTGTAACCAGCCTTCCTTCCGTGGATGGGTGGTAAATCCCTGATTACAACTTAATTACAGCAGCAAACAATTAATACAAATCTGAAAATACAAATTTACCTACTGATCTTGGACAATGTACACCTGAGTGGCCCCAAAATTGGTGCCCCTTTCGGTATTTCTTTAGCTTTATCGAAGAAAAAGTTGATTTACGATGGAATTCTCCCGATCACCTTCGTAATCCAAATTTCCCTTGCTATCCAAAGTGACTAACAAGTCTTAAATCTGATTTGCCCCTTGATTCGGACACTTAAATGGCCTTCATCCACTTTGATGGAGATGGAAAATGCCCCAAATTCAATGGTTGGCCAGTCCTCTATCTGAATTTAGCTGAAATTCACCTTCAGCCCTATTGAATCCAAGTCTTGGAGCTTCCAATTTCTGGCATGCTTCTCAAGGCTACTGCTAAATCCTAATTTCTGCTATATATTAGGGTTTACAGCAAAGAAATTTGCAATTTCTCAGCCTCCAAGGGTCCAAATGCTGATATCTTTGGAGCAAGGCTGTGAAATGGCTGGGAGATGAGAGAGAAAGTTGTAGAGAGAGAAAATTCAGAGTTTTGTCGCAAAGAATGACTGAAAATCAGTCAAATATAGCTGTTACACTGCCACAACAGCTTGTAGATGCAAAGAACTGAAGAAAAGTAGTCATTTATTGTTGTTGCCCTCTCTCAACAGTCTATAGATGCTGTCACTTGCTGTTGATTGGTCTTCTTCTACCCCTGGCTTTCTCAGAAGGTCCTCCAATGGTTGCAAATCAGACCAGGAGCATTTCCTCTCTCTCTCTTCTAGGCTGAATACACTAAAAATGCATCTCTCCAGTCTCTAAAAACGTTTTTCAGTCTTGCATGGGCATTTTTGACAAGTGTCAACCTTTCCAAATGGTTTTTCTAGCATAATCCATAATTAAATATTAATTTTCAGTCTTTAAATACTGAAAATTAAACTAATAGTTATTTTGGTGTCCTAAAAAATAATCAGATTGACCAATAATTAAATTGGCTAGGCAACTTCCATTCCCAAGTGTCTCTGTGCTATCTTTGACCATCAGATTGACGTTAGGTACCATTAAATGCCAGTTCTTTAGTATCACCAACTGACACTTATGGCCAAATGAATGACCTAGGCCAACAATTGGCACTAGATACCACCAAGTACATGTGCGGTATAACCTATAGCAACTTTTTCCTTCGACATCCCATGATTTCCTCGAGTCCTGGGCTCGTATATTTACTTTAATCCCAGTTGCACCTCACATGTGCAACATTTACTTAATCATGTGATTTAAAATTAATCCATATGTTAAGTGAGGTTTCAAAAATACATGTCCTCTTGACAATTACTCTTGCTATGTCTCAAGCAGAGTTATGGCATGCTCACATGGGACATGTGAACTATGGTAGTTTGATGCTTATGCAATGTAATCAGATGTTGGAAGGCTTACCTCTCTTGGAGAGACCTCTTGAGCACATTTGTGGGGGATGCATTTTGGGAAAAGTGCATCGGTTTTCTTTTCCTCGTGATATTACTTTTAAAGCTATAGCCAGGTTGTAGATTGTGCATTCAGATGCATGGATCCATGCAGACAAAGTCATTAGGTGGATGTTATTGTTTCGTCACCTTCATTGATGACTTAACTCGTTTTTGTTGGGTTTATTCACTGGTGAAAAAGTTAAAAGTGTATAATGCATTTTTTGGCTTTTACTGCAATTGTGGAAAATCAATATGGTTGTTAGATTAAGACTTTCCGTTCGGACCGGGGGGGGGGATACATGTCTTCCTTGCTAAATAAAATTTTAAAGCAAAAAGGCATTGCACATTAGTATACTACTGCATATACTCCATAGTAGAATGGGGTTGTAGAAAGGAAGAATCAATCACTTATGGAGATGGCTAGATATATGTTGAAAGCTAAAAATTTGCCACATGGATTTTGGATGGAAGCAGTTATGTGTGCTTGTAATGTTTTGAATAGGTGCCCTACTAAGGCATTGAAAAATATAACACCTTTTGAGGCTTGGAACAGCCAAAAACCACGTAATCAGGAGGCTAGACAAATACCTAGATGGTACTTGCAGACTCATCTTGTTGGTCGTACTCGAAGACAAACATGTTTGCATGATCATGCTAATGCTATGGAGTTTGTTATGGCAGTAGACACACTCGATGATAATGAGCCTGATTCTTTTGAGGATGCATAACAAAGAGGATGCATAACAACGTGTGCATTGGATGGTAGCAATGCAAGCTAAACTTGATTCTATCATGACGAATCAAACATGGGATTTAGTTACATTGCTTGTTGGAAAGAAAGCCATTGGTATTAAAGGGGTCTAGAAGTTGGAATGAAAAGTGGATGGATTCATGCCAGGCTTGTGGCAAAAGGATACACGCAAAAGAAAGGCATTGATTATGAGGAGACATTTGCTCCTACATCCTGTATAACTACTATTAGGTGTTTGGTTGCATTGGCTGCCCATTATGGTTGGATTGTGCACCAGCTTCACATTAAAATTGCATTTTTACATGGGGAACTTCAAGAAGAAGTGTATGTTCAGCAGCCCATGAGTTTTGCAATTGAAGGATTTGAACACTTGGTATGCAAGTTGAAAGAGGCTTTGTATGGTTTGGAGCAAGCTCCACGAGCTTGGTATACCAAAATTGATGTCTTCTTACTCAGCCAAGGGTTCATTAACATCCCATTAGAGTCTACTCTTTAGGTATGCAAAGAGGGGGGATCCTTGCTAGTCATTTGTCTTTATGTGGATGACCTTTTGCTCTAAGGGATATATGTTGGTTAGATTTTAGCATTTAAGAAAAATTTGCAACAAATCTTTGAAATGTCAAATTTGGGGCCTTTGCATTACTATTCGGGCATTCGGTTTATTTGTGATACTAGAGTTATTGGATTGTCACAGTGCACTGATGGAGATTGGACTTAAGCTGTTTTTGCACAATGAGAGTGACATGTTTGATATTCATACATATGTTTCAACAATTGGATGTCTCATTTATTTATGCAACACAAGGCCAGACATTTGGTTTGCAGTTTCAGCCCTGAGCAGATATATGCACAACCCACGCATGTCACATTAGTAAGTTGTGAAGTGTGTTTTTAGTTACTTGCAGGGCACTAGGACTCTTGGATTGCTTTATGCCAAGGGAGGGTTGCTGCAGTTACATACTTACAATGATTCCGATTGGGTTGGAGATTTTGATTCTCCTCACTCTACGAGTGGAAATTGTTTCTTTCTTGGCTCATTTTGCATTTCTTAGCTTAGCAAGAAACAATCCATTGTTGCCATATCATCTTGTGAGGCTGAATACAAGGCAGCTTTCACTGCTACATGGCTGATCTTGATGTATTTGTCACAGAGCCTACTCCTTTACTTACTGACAGTCAAAGTGCCATTGCAGTGGCACGGAACCGAGTGTTTCATGCACACATGAAACACATTGAGATACATTATCACTTTGTCAGAGAGAGGCTACATGCAGGGGATATCAGCCTTGTCTATTGTCCTACCAACAATGATGTGGCACACATCTTCACCAACACTCTTCCTTGCGACAAATTTGGAGCATTTCGCAATGCTTTATATTTGATCTCCTTTGGTGGACGATCCTCGTATGCTGATCACTTTTCACTCTAGGGGGGTTTGTTGGGTTTTACTCACACCCACACTCACATAGGAGTGTTGTTGATCCGCAAGTAGGACATTGGGGCACTTTTTACTCTTCATAAGAGAGGTTTTTTCCCCCAGTCATATTATTCTTTATTTGTGTATTTATGTTATATAGTTCGGTCATTTATCACACATTACACATGTTCGTGTGTGAACGCACCTTATGGCGCTTACACAACCCTAAAGTTTTAAGGGTTGTACTTTGTACTTTGAGTTACACTCTTTTGAACTAATCAAGTGTCGAGCAGTGACCACACTCTGGCTCCCTCTACTATCTACACACTTTGTGCTGAGTTGATAGTTGCCATCTCCAAACCAACAAAAATCTTCGGACTTGGTAAAGAAGTGACAACACTCTTGCTCCCTCTAGTGTCTATACACTTTGTGCTGAGTTGATACTTGCCATCTCCAAACCAGCAAAAATCTTTGGTTCAGATTTTTGCCGTAGTGTATATATGTCTTACATGCATGAGCATAGAATTTATACAATGGAAGAAGAGAAAAGAGCGGGCTCTTGTGTTGAGCCAATCCCGTAAAGCTCTCTAGCCTGCAGTTGCTCCAACATGGGATCCATAAGAGGTCAGGTAATAGGGGCTGTCACAAAATCCCATAGGTCATGGTGTGAAGGATGCACCTAGACTTTGCATGAACATAGAGAATAGCTCATCTCATCTAACTTTTCGGAGGTGGGAAGATAGGCTATAATAGGCACCTGTACTAGGGTTGCCATAATGGCCAATTGTGGACTCGTAGCCATGGAAGATGGAACAACGATAGAATGATATGAAGGTGGTTGGGAAGGAACCCGTTCATGGTCCATTTGTCGATCCATGTCATGATCATTGTCACGATCTCAACAATCTGAATGATGATCCTCACCATCATGGCTTTGTGAATGCTATTCTGCTCAGTCTCGGTCATCACTTCGATGGTTCTTGTGGTCTAGATCCATGTGATCTTTCCTATCGTACTGGTGGACCATCTGTATCCCTCAAGAATCCAGTGAAAAATCTCAAAAACACTGCTGTTGATGGAGTAAGCGATGTGTAGGATGATGAGGTCAGCCTGTTCAGGGTTTGTCTGGACGCTGGTCAGCAATTCTGGTGTGCAGCAGTTCAAAGGGAGAGTGTTCAAGGCTGAAACAAGTCCAAACGCAGCTGCCTTGGGAGAAAAACCTGTTAAACACAGGGCAGCCAGCTGGGACAGTAAACACAGGCTGATCTCCTGGGACTGATCCACAGAACTTGGAAACAGACCATCTCAGTAAAACTAGATGATTGAGAGCCTTTGGAGCTGCAAAACAGGGTCGCCTGGATTGAAAAACTGCTGCCTGGTACTGAAAAGACCACATGATGAAAATGCAGCAGAGAAAAGTGTTTGGACTGAAAAACACAGCTGATCTGTTTGGAAAGAAGCTACCCTACACAAGAAAACACAGAAAATGCAGACCTTCAGCTTTGAGAGATGTCACTTAGCTTGCTTTGTTGTGGACAGATGCTACTTTTCAGTCAATTCTGGTTCCCACCAAGGCAGATGATACCATGTGAGTGTATGACCTCCACCAAAAGTGTCTAGGACTGATAAAATGATGGACAAACACAATGTCAGAGCTCCAAATATCCTCATTTTACTTAGATTGGGGTTCATAGGTAGGAGATGACCATACATGATAGATGACTGTTAATAGCGCTAGATATGGGGAGCATGAGGAGTCATAGAGGCACTGCATATGGCATTGCCTAAGGGCTCACGAGGTATGGAGGAGAGCCCTTAGGATGGTATTTCATGCCATTGCAGACGCTTATGACTATGATGCGGGGGATGGTTGCTTGGGTCATGGACAAAGGTCCAGCTTATAGCTATGAGGATGTCTGATGTATAGGGGTGTCATGCCTATCTTGTCTTGGGGCAGTTAGTGAGTAGGGTTGTCATGCAGATATCCTACTTATGCCAGATTTCTCATAGACAACGTGGACCTAGGGGCATTGTCAACACATGGGAGCTCATAGCTGGCATCATTGCTTGTTATGTATGGACATCTAGATGTAGCAATGGTATTGATATTTTGGACATATGTTCCGCAGTGACTGTTCCCAGGATTTGGATAGAGATTGTGAATACTCTCCATTGGAGATGGAGAGAATACAAGGCAGTTCGAAGCGTGTGAAGAGGAGAGATGCTTCTTCTCAGGATGTGAGATTCTGGCACTTCCTTTTCTAGACCCACACAGTCTAGCGTTATAGACCACCTGATTGGTTATTTATTTCCCCATTGTTACCTTTTTTTCCCCTGATATGGAAGTCCCTTACAGGCTTGCTTTGTACTTTGTACCTTGCCTTGGGATATTTTTGTTAGGAAGAGTCTTATTAATATAAAATTTTCTCCTCTTTGAGTGAAAAAGAAAAAAGAAATACACATGCTTTGCCATTCTTCTGCATTCATGTGCTTTGAATGAGGTGTTTGTGGTTGTTTGCATTATGTCACATGTAGAGCCATGCTGACTAGATACAAGTAGCAGACACAATGGTGGGTTTTCAAGTGGTCTTATTCCTACATACTATGATTGTGGCATATCAAAGGCACTTAAAATCATTGTACCATGCTGTATATCTGATCCATTGAATTTTGGTTTTATTTGTTATCCATATGTGAATGTCCAGCTAAGGCCAACAGAAAGTGATATACCGGAACTCCTTTAATGTCAGAAGTGAACCTCTTTAATCAGTTCCGAAAGTGCACTGTATTGATTAATCAGTATGACTTGGTTCACCTAGGCACGAAGAGGTTGGTATGAAGCATTTTGGTCTTTTACTTGCAGAGGGTAGAAGTGGCTTGATGTTACGATGACATGTTTTAGACCTATAATAAGCAGTACAGTGAAATCTCAATGTTAGAATGTGAATGTTTGTTAAGCAGTCAGTTTGGTTCAGGCACTGAGTGAAATTGTTTTTCTTGTTACTTTATTGAACAGATTCAAGAATTGTTGGGAATTTCTTATAAACGATCACAAAGAACATATAGTGCTGGCTCCCAAGAAGACATTGATCGATTTTTAGTACGGATATCAGACACTGATTTTGGTTTTACCACTGTACTTGAGGAGCTACAGACTGATTCTGTCACAGTTATTTCAGGCCATAGGCCTCAAAGGGCCACTGGTGTAGCTGTGAATGTTGCCATTGGGTTGTTGGAGGGCTGCATATCAATTACTGTATCTAATATCTTGCTTTTTGTGGGAGGCCCTGGAACAATAGGGCCAGGGATGATTGTGGGTACAGATTTTGAGGAAAGCATGCGTACACATTCTGATTTGCTCCATAACAGGGCTCCACATTATCATAAAGCATGTAAATTCTATAAAAGGCTAGAGGAAAATCTGGTCAGAAATGGTTGTGTCTTCAATATATTTGCTTGCTCATTGGATCAAGTTGGTGTCTATGAGGCCAAATCAGCAGTAGAAAGCTCGGGTGGTCTAATTATACTGGCTGAGACTTTTGAGTCAGACGAATTTAAGACATCCTTACAGCGGCTTTTTTCACAAGATGCAAATGGCCTCCTAAAGATGTATTATAATGCAACAATAGAGGTGATAACCAGCCAGAAAGTGAAGGTTTGTGGAGCCCTTGGGCCATGCTCATCTTTGAGCAAGAAGACTATGCTAGTCAGTGATCGTCAGGTGGGTATTGGGGGCACAAGTATGTGGAAGATATGCAGCTTAACTGACAACACACATGTAGCCTTCTTTTTTGAAGTTGCCTCACAGCCGAGTGCACCTCCTGGGACTCCTTTTATTGTGCAGTTTGTAACGACATATCAGCGAAGTGATGGGGAGACTCGGGTCAGGGTGATTACCACGTCACGGAGATGGATGGATGATTCACGACCACAGGACCTTGCAGCAGGTTTTGACCAAGAAGCAGCTGCTGCAGTTGTTTCAAGACTTACACTTCACAAGGTGGCGATTGAGGACATTACAGACATAATAGCCTGGCTGGACCGCCTCCTTATCCAATTTGCTTCTAAGTTTGGAGATTACAACAAGGAAGATGCAGAGTCTTTTCGTCTTTCTTCTAATCTCTCATTGTTTCCCCAGTTGATTTATTACTTGCGGCGTTCACAGTTTCTTCAATTCAGAAACAACACACCGGATGAAACTGCCTTTTATGGGCTGATGCTTAATCGAGAGGGTGTTGTTAACACGGTTATCATGATACAACCCACTTTGTTTTCATACTCTTTGGATGGGCCTCCAATGCCAGTGCTGCTTGATGTTAGCTCTGTTAAGCCAAATTGCATTCTTCTGTTTGATGCATTCTTCTTCATTGTGGTGCACTATGGTTCATTAATAGCACACTGGAGAAAACTGGAGTATCACAAAGATCCTTGTCATGAGAATTTTAGAAAGCTGTTGGAGGCTCCTATAATGGATGCACAATCATTACTCTCAGAACGTAGTCCTGTGCCCAAGTTCATAGACTGCGATCAGCACAGCAGCCAAGCACGGTTTTTATTAGCCAAGTTAAACCCTTCAGTGACCCACAAGAGTGAGTATATTGGAGATTCTGACATAATCTTTACAGATGATGTGAGCCTGCAGGCTTTTATTGGTCACTTACAGGAACTTGCAGTAAAAGATGACTACCTTTGACTGCATTACATATTAAGAGGGTTTTAGCTGAAAAGTAATGCTGAGGAGAAAGCTTTTCGTGCTTTGTTGTATCTCATGTTTGGGGATGCTCATGATCGCTCTTGCATCATGGGAAGACGACCTTAATGCCAGCTGTGTACAGTTTATGACTGATAAGCTTTTAGCTGTAAAGCAATGATGGGATACAAGTTTTGAGTGTGGGGTTGTTTCTTGGCTCCTCCAGAGCTCTTATCTCATGAAGGCAATGCTACAACCATCACATACCATACACAAGTAAAAAAGGCAGGGTCTATCTGGTGTGTATCTTGAGATTGCACTCAGGTAAGCAGGGGTCGAAATTTTTACCTTATTCCATTTTTACCATCACCTTCTTTTTGAGGCCATACTCATGGCAGCCAATTGACAAAGGCATGTTTGGTGTGGATCTTTGTATAGGTTGGGCAGGATTCTTTCAGACAAATCTTGCTAAACTGCAAATGTGTTGAAGGGGAATGAAAATATGAGAAAGCAGATAGATCTTTAATGAAGTTCAGGAGAGGGAGGAGTTTGTGCTGTCTTGAGCTAAAATCTTTCTTCAGCTTCTGTTATCTACAGGTCTGACAGTTGTAAAAATGGTTTCTTTTGTTGACATTCTGAGGATGTCAGATGAAGCATATACAGTCTATAAGATTTGCAACATTTTAAGAATGTCAGAGGCAGCATCTAAGTAAGACCTATGAGATTTGCTATGTTGATAACTAGTGTTCTGGCACTTGTTGCCACTGCAGTTTTCCAAACTTTGGTTTTGTCAGAGATATCATCTTGGATGTATAAGATTTGCCACTTTTGAGAATGTCACATGCAGTCTTGAGGCTTGCAAGTTTGCTACAACGATGAATGGATTTGCTACAATGATGATTGGATGTTACACTATGATAAAGCCCCCATTAGCATGATACTTCAATTGTTGCTGACTAACGCTGATCAGGGTGTAAATGTGTATATTTGGGACCAATGTCAGGGACCTATTCTGAAAGCCTTTTTGTACTATTCATGTAAATTCTTAATATCATAAACCATCAAGGCGAATTTTGACAGGCAAGGCTTTGTGAACTTCTTTTTACAGGCAGTTACCTTTGTACGAATGCTGGCTGGGAGGTCCTACAGACAAGTTTGAGAGTGCTAGCTTGACATAATATGCGGTGATCGTCCTCAGCAATACGGGTTTACGATAAGTGGACATATATTGCAGAATATAGTTTGACCGTACAGGTTTACCTCAATAATGTGGAGGCCTCAAAACAAGAGGTTGTTATGGTTCAGTTGGACCTTGAAAAGGATGTCATGTCATATTTGGTGCATATTAAAGAATTCGACTCTAGAATGTATATCAAACAGTTAGAAAGAAGGCCAGAGAGCATCGAGGAATCAATGGCAAAGTTGAGGGCGTCAAGGCTTAAGAATAAGAAAATGTTTGATAGGAGCCATAGACTTAGAAGACCAAGAGCCATACAGGAGGGAGATGGGTGCTGATTTATTATAGCGGTTTAGATAATCAACATAGTGCTATCTGGAAAGTTTCAAAGTGGTTGTTTGGTCCCTATGTGGTAAGATAGACACATGACAATGGTAGCTATTTGTTAAGTGAATTGGATGGGATAGCATTGAAGATCCTTATAGTCAAAAAGCGAATCAAGCTTCTATAGGTGTAATCATGTAGTCTATTGTAGCTTGTGGTGGAGTTGACACTTGGGCACATGCATATGCATTTAGTTCATGTTAGATGTGGGTAAGTGCCTTAAGAAGGTGCAAAGGATGATAATTTTTCTAAGATTTAAATGTGAACCATTTCTCAGTAGGTGTTCTAGGGGAATATAAAAGTCATAATCATTTGTTGTGAATGACCAAAAGTTGAAGAGCAATTCATTTCCACATCTTTTCAAAGAAATTTATAAAGCAAGGGACCTTAGAATAATTAGTGAGATTGCAAATAGAGACCTTGCAAGTATATCTTTGAGAGGTGAATATGGAGTCCAAGTGTGGGGCACTTTAGTTGGATTCAAGGTCGAAGGACACTACAAAGCATTTTATGATTGTTACATAGAATGTGAATTGTTGCTTATTGCTCAACTCTTACTCTTAGACACAACCGCATTAAAAATCTCAAGCACTAGGTATTGAAAGACTTTGTTGCAATGAGTAATTTCTTTGTCACAAGGATTTAAAAACACAAATCCTATTCTACTGATCTTTTAAAGTGCAACAATTTGGTAAGTTATTTTATGGCTAAAGTTAAAGAGTATCTTGTTCTACTAAGTTTCACCTCTTGCTTTTAATCTATTTGTAGAAGATTGAATTTCTCTTGATAGGTTTCACATTTTCCTTTTCCTTTGCTTGATGTATGTACCCTTAATTCCTTGTCACTCAACAACCTCATGGGGATTCAAAACTCCACATCTAGGTGAGTTCCATTGTCTTGTGCGCTTTAGTAGTAAGTGTTTCCTATTGTACCTTGAAGTCCATGTCATGGGTTTGGTAGGTGTGTGATTCTCTCTTAGAAGGGCATTGACATGCTGTGATTATGGGGTGACTTGCTTTAGGTAGTGCTTGACTACTTGGATATGTGAATGCTTCATAGGAATTCAAAAAAGTTAGGACATGTTCAACCCTAAAGAAGAGATGCAAATGAACAAGGTGCACATAGAAGTTGTAGTAGAGTATGATTTGAGAGATGCTCTCCATGAGTTGGACATGTGGGATCTTGCTACACTCATAGGCAATGCCTATATGCCCTTGCAAAGTTAACCCCTCTTTAAGAGCAATGGACAACCCTTTCTCTTTGCAACCCTCTTAAGAGAACCATCCCATAGTGGACACCCATAGAAACCACTCCGTCACAACATAAGGTGCTTGGCTTCCATGGCAAAAGTTACAAGCTAGCCTTGTATTCATCCCTATGTGTATCTTGTGCAAGCTTACTACCAAAGAGGCAACCACCACCACCACTACCAATTGCATGAAGGAAAGCTTCAACAAACGATATTTAGAATTGTATCTATGGGGTAAACAAATTATCTATGGATGTGCCTCATTTTTATGAGGCTAGTATTCTATATCAATAGGGTTGCATTGTAGTTGAGGCATATCAATACATTGTACCATCATAATTGAAAAAATGAGGTGGCTTTCGAGTTAGCTAATTTTGAATGCAAAGTTGTGACCGATATGGGACAACAAAGAGATCAACCACCACCATTGTTCAAGGTGATGTAATCTTGCAAAGGCCTACTTTTAAAAAGGTAAATCTAGTTAGCTAAATTGAACCATATGGGACATGTAACTTGCGAATTAGTTTATGTAAGTATGCTTGTATTTGTACATGTTTGTGATACTATGTATGCTAGGTATTATGGTGTTTAACATTATTTCTTTTGAATTAGGCATGTATGATGAACTTGTCTGTGTTTAACATGTGTGTGCTTAATAGTGCTACATTAAAAATATTTAATTGTAGCTTTACACGTAAGGTTGCGTATGCTAATGACACCCTCAATAAATATTAATTAAGTTGCTCTATCTTCATGCGAGCACATTTCATAAATCCAAAAAAAAACTAAAAATGTCATTATTCACTCTATTATGATATTATCTTGGTCTTAAAAATGAACCAAAATCTTTAATCTAGATTGTGGGTCGTGATCCATATTTTTTGTTACATCAATGTGGATTACCAAATAGTTCAGTAATCAAACCTCTCACTTGCAGTTATGTCTATTAATCCAAAATCACACACCAGAGAGAGAGAGAGAGAGAGAGAGAGAGAGAGAGAGAGAGAGAGAGAGAGAGAGAGAGAGAGAGTGTGTGTGTGTGTGTGTGTGTGCACATGTGCACGCACGCACGCATGTGCACAGTGTGTTTTTTAATCTCAATCATGTTGCACCTACATCCAATGAATTTCTCTCAATGATTTTGAAAATGAAAAAATGCAAAATTTGTAGCTTTGTTCCTTTCATGTGGCAAGTTTGAGAAGGAATACCACCAAAATAGGGAACAATGCTACTTTTGTGGAACTTTTTGCTAAAGAGAAAAGTTAAGCAACGAGCATTATAGTTCAAATTCATTACTTGTATTGTGAGGCTATGGACCCTTTTTTAGCTTGCTCCTCACACATACACATCATTGACTACATCAGTTGCATTGGAAACTCTTAATGAGTTTTTGGCTGTGAGTCTTTGAAAGTTTATTGCCCTTCTCATGTTTCCTTTTGAACTCACAGTGGGAACTATAGTGTGAGGAAAATTCATCAACTCATAATGGGAAATTTTTTTGAGAAAAATTCATACACAATGACAGTAAAATATGTTAAAATAATTAAAAGTAATTGGGGGTCTATATGCGTATCTTTAAAGCCATTTCTTGCATAGGTCAATCTATTCATGAGTAGTGTCCATGCATGTTTCCACCAACAAAGTCATGGTGCCAATTGTTTCCATGATTTTGCAAGATAGAGAAATTTAGAAGAGATTGGTTTTGCATGAATGGCCTTCTATCACGTAGTCTTAACTTCCATGGGTTCATGGAATACCCCAAGGGGGTGTTGGCTTGACTTCTTGAAGTCTCTCTTTTCTAGGAGTGCAGCTTAAGTATACCCTTGCACATAGAGGTATAATCAACCAACAAACTAGCATGCTTCTCTTAGCATCTATAGGGTTGATGTGTAGACCAAGATCCCAAGAAGAAGAAGAAAAAGAAGAAGAAGAAGAAGAAGAAGAAGAAGAAGAAAGACACAAGAAGAGAAGGCTAGGGCTACCCATTTGAGACACAATAATCCCACCCAAGTAGCCCCATGATAGGGTGGGTGATTTAGCACATTCTTGGCAACATGTTGGCTACCCATGACGAGAGGCATTGTTTAAGATTTTGAGGAGAGCTATTTCATGGCCCATCATCCTTGGTGTATGAGAAGCCTAGAGCAACACAAAGATGAAAGTCAATTCAACAACCAAGCCCAACAACTGGTTCCACTAGTACTAAGGGGACTTTCACATGGGGTGTTTTAAAACCTTCACATTGTGAGTTTGGAGAAGTTACCTAGAAAAATAGGGGGGGATGTTTCTTTTCAAAAACTTCGAGTAAAATTTTGGGCCAAACTCATGAGAGAATCTTTTGATGATACATTTTGTGATGGTGAAACTATGAAAAAGTTGATATTGAAGAGCTTTGCACAAGGTGTTTCGTTACCCTCCCATGAATTTGGGGGCAAGTTAGTGCGTTTCGAGCAAAAAATTCAAATGTACAAGATTTGTGTCATTCTAAATTTCTTCATTTCTCTTTTTTTAAGACCATAATTGTCTCTCATGGGAAGAAGACATGGTTAGTTTGGGTATCTTTAAGGTGCGTTTTGATCCCTTTTGGTGGATGTTTCAAAACTCACTATGGAAAAATAGTCCAAGTTTCATAGATTGTAACTCCTTGCTCTAGGTCAAAATACTATTTACAACCTTGCACACCTCGTGTTTGCATGTAAGATAATCTACATTTGTAGGTTTTAGAGTGGATAGACTTAGTCACTTGTGAAGGTGACAAGCCTTACTTTAGTTATTTGGGGGGCGAGTTTGGGGAAGTTCTAAATGACCCGCAGTCATTTGAAGGGTGTATATTTTTGGCAAATTGCTTTCATGACATAGTGACACACTACAAGATTTTGTTCTTCTTATGTAGATTTTTGCCTTGCTTGCACGCGCACGCACACACACACACACACACACACACACACACACACACACACACACACACACACACACACACACACACACACACACACACACACACACACTCACTCACTCACTCACTCACTCACTCACTCACTCACTCAGTGTGTGTGTGTGTGTGTCTGTCTCTCTCTCTCTCTGGCAAGGCAAGCAAGGGAGGTGGACCCATAACCCACTATGGGAGGGAAGGCAGGTTATCAAATATATTTCTCTTAATGCTATCTTCGAAAGTTGCCTTGCTTTCATGTATCACAAAGTAGTTGTAGCTCTCATATGGAGATTGCAATGGCTTTGCTTCTTCATACTCTTGGAAGGTCTTATTATTAACACATCTAGTTTCAAGCTTTAATTGATGAACATCTAGACTCTAGATGTTGCCTTCCTCCTACTCCTCATTTTTAATGCAACATTACCATTGCCTCACATATCCCGCACACGACCACCCATGGTTGGTAAAAATCACAATATCCTATAATTTTGCAATTAAAGAACTTTTGATGTTCAATGCACAAGACCATAGTTTAATCACATAATTAATGCCTTGATTAGTTTTCAACTTTGAATATTAAAGGTAATAAAAGTACATCAGTGGTTGAATTTGTCACAGTTTCAATACATGTCATTGAAGCATAAAGAATCTACTAGTGGGTCGTATTAACATAGACTCGCTTGATAGCTCTCATAGATGAGGGATCAAGAGGCCTACAAGGTTAATTCATTATGTATTATTCTGATGTGTCAAGCTGGTCCTAGTTTAATGGGGGTCTCCTTGATAACCACATGGAGATCTTGTGTTAAACTCGTATTGCAATTTAATTGACGTGCATTGGCAGTCCACGTGTAGCATCCACATCTTGGCGATTTTCACCCCTCTTGCAATGGCATGGAGATTCCTTCTCCACATGACACTTGCAGTGTACAGGTGTGTGAGCAGTATGTATAAGTAAATGTAGGTGGCTAGGCATAGGCAGCCTTCAACCCTTAACAACCTTCCACTTAAAGGAGAATGTACTAGAGTGTGGAGAAAATAAGAAAAAAGTGACAAAGTACAATGTGTACATATAAGTACAACATGATGAGGAATAGATATCATCTCATCCTATGCCCATCATCTTCTTAAGGAAGGCATAACCTCTAGCAAAGGTGAAGACATAGATAGGGGTGGATTTTTTACAATCTACATGTCCTACATAATTAGAGTATATGTAGCCCATGACTCTAATATACTAGCCACCATAATAAATGCACATATTTGTAGTATCTTTAATGTATCTCATAATACCCTTCACGATATCCTGATGTTGCTTTTACCAAACGTCACCATATGATGAGCCACAACTTCCACTACAAATATTATGCCAAATCTAGTGGCTATCATGGAATATTTCAAGCTACCCATCGCAGATGCATATGGGATCTTGGCCATCTCGACTTTCTCATCATTTGACTAGGGACAATCTACACGACTGGCCTTCATATGAGAAGGTAATGGGCAGCCAATAGGCTTACCATCTTATATATGGATCAAGAACTTTATGAATGTACCCCTTTTGTGATAAGTGAAGAAGTCCCTTAGAGTGATTGCATGTAATGTGCATACCAAGTATGTGAGAGGCATACCCCATATCCTTCATCTCAAAGCTCTTCTTGAGTTGAGTCTTCAAAGCATTTAGCTTATCAACCAAAATGATATGGCTACCATCACGAGCCTTCTTCGTGTAAAAACACGGATCCATATCACTACGATAGTAGCCTAGTGAATCCATAAAGGCATTAAACTTATGGTCCCATTCCCTAGGTGCTTGCTTAAGTCCATAAAGACTCTTCCTCGACTTACATATACTAGAGTGATTGCATGTAATGTGCATACCCAAGTATGTGAGAGGCATACCCCATGTCCTTTACCTCAAAGCTTTTCTTGGGATGTGAGACTTCAAAACATCCAGCTTACCATGAGCATTCACTCCTAGCAATAAACATATCATCAACAAATAGTACAAAATGATAAGGCTGCCATCACATGCCTTCTTCATGTAAAGACACGGATCCATGTCACTCTACAAGAGTAGCCCTATGAATGCATAAAGGCATCAAACTTATGATCTTGGTCCCCAGGTGCTTGCTTAAGTCCATAAAGACTCTTCCTCAACTTGCACACTAGGTGTTCCCTTCCTTTTTCCTCAAAACCTTCAAGTTGTTGCATATAAATGTCCGCATGCAAGTCCTAATGAAGGAAAGACATTTTCACATCCATTTGATACATGTCTGTATCCATTTGCGTAACCAAGGCCAATATCAACTGTAGGGTGGGCATCTTGACCACATGAGAGAATACCTCATCAAATTCAATTCCATGTCCTACTTAAAATCCTTAGCACCCATTATGGCCTTATATATTAGCTTAGGGCGACCAAGGGTACTCTTCAACTTATATACCCACTTGCATGACAATGCATATTTCCCATTGGAAAAATGAACCAAATCTTATGTATGTTTTTTCTACAATGCATCATACTCAGACTACATGGCCCTCTCTCAAGAGTGACTATTACTTCTATGCATAGCCTTCTCATATGTAAGAGGCATATCATAATTTGTCAACATGACATAATGCATCAATAGCTCAAAATGGTCCAAGAGGACATGAGACTCTAGTGGAGCATCTCAAGATTAGAAGTGGAGCCTATACAGCTTGTCCTCTCTATCCAATACTAGATCTTGCACAGTAGGTGGATCTTGGGCCACTACATCATCAAAAATTGCAATAGACTATCTAACTTGGGCTAGTTGTACTATAACACGAGTCTCCTTCTGAAAGATCACCTTGCATATTTGAACTACTACTCTAGTCCCATACACATCTTTTCCTCATGGAATACAATATTATGACTATGGATAATATTCCAAGCTTGTGGATCTCAAAGGCGATAGCCCATCTCATATGCATCACCATATCCAAGAAAGATGCATTTGACAAACTTCGAATCTAGCTTGTTGCACTTGTTTTTGAAAATATGGCAAAAAATCTCACATCAAAATACATGCAAGTGTGCATATAAGGGAGGTTTATCAGACCATACCTCCTCTATAACTCTACTACTAAGAGCAGTGCATGGGAATCTATTAATCAAATGAACGGCTATACTAACTACCTCAACCCAAAAGTATTGTGGTAAGCCTACCCGACTAAGCATATGAAACTATTAATCAAATGAATGACTGTAGTAACTATGTCAACCCAAAACTACTGTAGTAAGCCTACTTGACTAAGCATATTGTGGACTCATTCTTGAGTAGTCCTATTCATGTGTTTTGCAACACCATTCTGGGGTGGGGTGTATGAGCTATCGCTTAATATCCCTCTCATCACAAAAGTGCTCAAATGCCTTAGAGACATATTCATCCATATTATTAGACCTTAGACATTTCAGTTTTTACCCAGATTGGTTTACAAGTATAGCAAGAAAGTGTTGAAATGTAGCTAACACTTTTGACCTTTGCTTAATAGGATAGGCCAAAACTTTATGCGAATAATAATCAATGATATTCACAAAGTACTTAGTACCACATAATGACTAACATGGCATGCGACTATAAACATTTGAATGAATAAGTGGCAAAGGCTCATTCACACACATAGAGCTAGAGTTTTTATGAGAGTTTTGTCTTTACTTGGCATAGAATCACAAGAGTCAAAACATAAGTAGTGAAGAGGTAGAAAATACTACAAATGAGTGAGTACTTTCATTTCTTTAACAGACATATGCCCAAGACGATGATACCAAAGTGATACATGAGGAAGATCAGCTATGACCAAAACATGATGAATTGAGCCAAATATAAGTAAGGGGTATAAGCTGCCGACCTTGACACCTCTAGTAAAACAAGCCTACCACAAGTAATCTCCCATGTAGAATCATCAAAAGAGATATAGTACCTATCTCATCATCTAACTATCTAGCATAGATAAGATTTTTAGTCAAAGCCAAGATATGACATACATCATGAAGCACAGATAGAGCATCAATACGCTCAAGGTATTTACCACTTACATCTTAACATTGGACTTAGGAACAGTGATACAATCATAAGAAGATTTAGCATTATTGTACACTTTTTCTTTTCCTTTTTCACACCTATTGTTGCACATCTTATGGCACTACGGCCTTATATGACCCTCCTATCTGCAATAGTGACAAGTAAGAGAGGACTTAGGACCATGTGACTTAATGTATGATTGTCCAGGAGACTTAGACTTGTTGTGAGTCTCTACCATGATTATTATTTCAATTTCCACCTTGTCTGCTTCTCACTGTAAGGGCATGAGAAGTATGGGCTACATCAACATTCTTCCTATTTAACTTCCTCTATAAGCAAAGCAACCTCTACATCCTTGAGCTAAAAGCTACATTCAAGAGGGTTTGCACTTGTAGCAGTGCGAAATGTATCCCAAGACTTAGTGTAAAAAGAAGAAAAGAGACTTGACATTCTCCTCAAACTCGACCTTGCAAAATAAGCCGATTGGAAATGAAATGAAACTCATTTAAGTATGAGAAGACATAGACGTCCATTCCTTCATACAAAGTTCATGATTTTCTTAAGCCAATACAACTGATTTTTAGGAGTCTGCTTATCATAGAGATCGCAAATCTTTTTCCATAATCAATAAGCACCACCCTCAGTCTCAATGACATTAAAGCATCCCTGCTTTGACAATGAGAAAATGATGGTAGATTCACATAGCTAAGCAAGCTCTTTTTATTTTTCTACATCATAAAGTTCTAGCTTTATGTCCTCTAATTTTAATGGTTTGACTTACTTCTTCTACACCAATATCTGCCAAATCTAAGTCTTCCAATATTGGAAGTTATTGCCATTTAATTTCTTTATGTTGAATATAGCACTGTCAGAAAGCATGTAAATTACTTGCAATTATGTCTACCAAAAAAAGAGAGTGCAAGTTGTTGTAATACCAATAAATTAGCCCCAAAATCAAGTCAAAATGAGTGTAGCAAGAGGAAGAATGAGCCAACACACTATTGTCCACAAGCAGGATGCAATAAAGTGCCAAATACAAGTGTTTGCTCTCAGAATAACTACTCAAAAACAATTTTCAACATGGCTGTCCATAAAGTTGCACTAAATGGGCATGTAATTGTAGGAAAACATGCAAAAGAATAAGCTCTTACTACCAAGAAGATCTAGGTAGCAATTAGGATATGATATGCAACTACTAATGTAGTGGAAACCACTGAGTACCAAAGACTATTAAAACATCTAGTATGCATGCCAACATGTATCCACCAATGACAACCCAATGACAATAAGCAATACAAGTTGTCCAATTTAAAGGAAAATTAGCCCATTAGTCATAAACCATTGCAATGATAGTGTATACATAAACCAAGAGAGTATAAAAGAGTCTCCCATTGAATCAAATGAACCAAGCTCTGCGTAAAAAATACTAAGTACTCCCACTAGAGAAAATCCAAAGTAGTAATGGAAGCTCAATGTATAGAGCTTATAGCATTCGAGTGCCCGAAATACATCATGTATACTTCTAGGAGCATAAATCTTCAATATTTCTTTAAGATCACAAGTGAAAATTGTTTACCACAGCACAGAGGAGCGGGAAATGGAAAAAAGGAAATAGCAAAAGGCGCAAGACAAAAGGAAGAAAAAGGCGCCTTAACCGGTAACCAGACCCTGAAAAAATTAAAAGCACGAGCACGACCCTCAGGAAGTCTTAGAGTCGCCCAAGGAAAGTAAAAGAGTAAAAAGTGCACCATTAAGTGTGAAAGCGCTCCCGAATCCTTGTAAAAGAGCGCCAGGCTCACTCTTGTGCAAATTGTATGCATTAGTTGGGAATAGGATAGATTAGAACGGTGGGAAATGAGAAATGGTCCTAGGCTAATGGCCGGCCATGTAAAAAAGGGGATGACTGCCCATGAAAAGTAGGGCATGTATATAAAGTTCAAAAAGTGAATGAGAAGATCATTCTTGTGTGTGGCCAAAGCTTCTTCTTCTTCTTCTCTTGTTTCTTGCCTTCTTGCTTGTGCTTGAGAGAGGGATTGAGAGAGTGTGAGGGAGTGAGGGAGTGATTGTGTGAGAGTGAGGGATCTTGGAGAAGAAGCTCTTCATCTTCTCTCTTCATCTTCCGCTCCCCTCTTCTCTTCTCTTGTCTCGCGTGTGGCTATGGAGGATGAAGCTCATGGGAGAGGGATTGAGGTTGCTTGAGCTTGCCTCAAGGATCGTGGAGCTACCGGTGTGCAAGAAAGAGGAGGGTACTCGATCGAGCATCAAGGTAAGCTCACTATACCCATAAGGTAGGCATTGCACATCGGCTATGTGAGAGGTAGCCATGACCGCTCGATTCGAAACACTTGAGCAATAAGTGGTCCGTAGGTCTTGGGGTAGAGCTTGTAGCTCCCCTTCATTTTGGTTCTGTTTTGCCGGGACAGACGGAATCGAGCCTTGAGCGCCGCGCGCATCAAATCAAGCATAGAAGTAGGGTTTGTAGCCTGAACCGGTGCTCGAGATAGCTAGGAGATTTAGGAGGTTTTAATCCGTGAAACAAGTAAGTGTTTTGGTTTGTTGGAAGCATTAGTGTAGGACTACCATTCTTGCATCTCTGTTTTGCATTTTGGCTGCACTAGATTAAGGTTAAATTAGGTTAAGAAAAGAGAAAACAGAAGGTTTTGGCTGCTGCTGGGTAAAACAGGGAAAAGGGAACTGGCTTTAAGGTTTTGCAGTGCTAGGAAAGGACCTTAAGAGGCTTGGGAGGCCAGGGCAAAAAGTCTATTGTGATTGTGTGTAGCAGGTGTCAACTGGGATCGAAACGCGTCGAAATCGCGCCGCCAGACGTAGTCGGACCAAGTTTCAGTGGTCCGATTCCCAGAATCGGACCACCCGAGTCCTGGAGTCGGACCGTCTGATTCCAAGAATCGGACCGTCCGACTGAGGGAGTCGGACTGTGTGCTAGTCCGACCATCCAACATTCGGATCGGACCAAACAATTTTAGAATCGGACCCCACTACCGGACCGAACAGTCTGATCGGATGTGCCACGTGGCACTCGGACCGCCTATCATAGTCAGACCATCAGACTTTAGGAATCGGACCCAACCTGTCCTACTGCTGGACTCGGACCACTCTGTTTGACTGCAAGAATCGGACCGTCCGACTACTAGAGTCGGACCAGCCCTGTCCGATTACTAGAGTCAGACCAGCCCTGTCCGATTCCCCCTGTAGACCTGACCCCCAGGACACAACCCTGAACACCCCTAAGACCCAGTTTGACCATTAGAACCTCAGAGACCAATCGAACTTAGAGCAGAATAGAAAACACAGCACAGACCTTCAGAAAGACCATAGAATAGCCGGGAATCAAGCTTAGAACTCAAATCAGGCTAAGAATGTGGAGAGAAACAGAGTGGAGTTCACATTAAACGCTTTCTTCATCAGCACTTCACTCTTGTGTTCCACTAAGTTTGCATTGCAAGAAAAGAGAAAAGCCTGTTTTCGCACCAAGCACTACGAAAGCACTAAGCATAACGTGTGAATAAGGATTGCAGCTGCTTTCAAATAACAAGGAACACATCAGGATATCTAATAACATTAAGGAACCCACTAGTAGGAGAAGACCCCAAGACTTAGACAGATGCCTGAGTGCCCTACTAGTAGGACCTGGAGAAGACACGAAGACATGGAAAGCAACAATATAGAGGATTGGACTCTGCCGGAGCTGCTTGGATTTATTGACAACCTCATGGAGCTGGAAGCAGAAACAATGTCGGGATCAAGAGGCGAATGAGGAGAGGACCAATTAGAATTAGGAGAATTTCTAACCTCGGTCCAGGAACTTGTCCACAACTACGATCTACTCACTAGGACCGTGATCCAGGGCAGACCTGTAGAGGAAGTGGTAGCAAACCTAAAAGAAGAGAGAAGAGCAATCAAGAGAGTGCTTGAAGGAAAGGGCTAGAAGGCTACAGTAAGACGTAGATATGTACGAGGCTAGACGAGTGCTAGACCTAGCTGGAGCAGCCAAATCTGGACCAAATGTAGAGAGGGAAGGGGCAGCAGAGGCTGACATGACATTGAGTGAACTGGTAGCAAAGTGACTCTTGGACAATACGTCCGTTGAACAGAGCGCTACTGCCCTAGCCACCGCGCTACTATCGGGATTGGGAGTCACGCAAGGGGCTAAAGGGCAGGCTAGAACCCCCATCGTAGCAAAACAACTAGCTAGATACGAACCTAGCAGTGACCCGTACAGCTTCATGGAGCAGTTCGAGCAAGTATGTGAGGCAAACGGTCCTACTGACCCTGCGCAGCAAGCTCAAGCTTTCGGACTGTGCTTAGGCAATAAGGGGAGGACCTGGTATTCTAGTCTAGATGACGCAGAACGTACGAACTTTGTTTGCCTTAAGGGCCTCTTCATCAAGAGGTTTTCGGAGGCAGGGTATTCGGATAACCTCATCGTTAGGTTGATGAATATCAGTCAAAGGGAGAAGGAAGACGTTAGGGATTACGTCACTCAGGTGCGTAGCCTCTACAAGAGAATCCCTGCCAATGAGCAACCTACCGAGAGGGTAGTGTCTACAGTGTTCATGAACGGGATTCGGAGTGAGGAGCTCTACAAGGCTTTGGCCAGTAACTCCACCTTGCAACGAGATGTGCTAGCTAGAGTTTTCGAGGAGGCAATACGCATAGATGATCAACTCAGGGAACGCAGCATGAGGACTACCAACCGAGAGAGTGCAAGCCAGAGGGACCCTAAGAGATCAACTACTTCAGGGGAAAAAGCAACTGCTAGTGTGCAGGATAAGGGAAAGAGTGTAGACCACGACCAGGGGATGGCAGAAATGAGAATGGAGATTGCACGATTGCAAGAGCTGGTAAGGAAGCCTGTGAGATCGCATGTACAATGTATATACTGCGGTGGCAATCACCTCCCAGTTGAGTGCCAATATCCTAGATCTTGGCCGTGCTCAAATTGCGGTAGATTCGGGCATGATACAGTGCATTGCAGAATGCCGAGGAGATTCCCATACGCGCAGCAGTACAACACTCCATAGGTAATAGGCCACCCAATTTCTTTGGGAGGGGAGCCCAGTTAGCTCTCCCAGCACCAACAGACTCAAGACCTGCCGTACCTAGGCTAGAGATGAACCCAACTGGTATACCCAGACCACCAGAGCCTTTTACACCCATCTAGCGATGCTCCTATTCACTTTGTGGAGGAGCCTAATGAGGAAGAAACATATGTCAACCCGTACATATCCTATGACGAGGAGGGCAACCCAGTCCTGATGGACTATTGACCGATGCCGGTGATGGCTTTAGGAAGAAGAAGAGGCAAAGGCTTTGGAGGGCCAAGCCAAGATCCAGTCACATGCTGGACTTGCGGCCACCCAGGCCACATTTCATCACGCTGCCCAGAACGAGAACAAGCTAACAAGGACAAAGCGGATCTCTGATGCACAGAGTGTGGAATCACAGATCTGTTTCCTGACTATCCTAGGCGGAAGCCATCAACCAACTCTGCCAACATGCCATCGGTGCCTTTGGGGCTTTTTGGAGTGGAAACCTTTGACAGTGAGGATACACCCATCCCACTACATGTTATGATGCGAGCTCAAACAAAACAGGCAGGCATCTCTTTGCCAGGGCCAAGTAACCTTGACGCAACCTCAATAGGAAAGAAAAGCCGGAGGAGACGAAAAAAGAGAATCGATGCAAAGATAACTCTTAAAACCGAGGAAGCGACTACGTTAGTAACGGGAAAGAGGGTCACAGACGCAGAGGCGGAGACCTCAGCTCCTAAGACAGCCGAGCTAGGGAGTGCCAAGGTAGGGGAATATCCCCATCCCAAACGGCAGCTCGAGGCTATAGCTAAGGTCAAGGAGTGGGTCAAGGACGCCCAAAAGCACCTCAAGGATGTTGAACCCATATTAGAAGATCCTATTGACGATTTCTCCAGCGTGAGCACACTAGTCTCACCTTCAAAACCACAAGCTGCGAGCATACCTGCACCACTGGGGGCAACTCAGCAGCAAGGCCAAGGGGAAACTTGCCAGGGCAGACATAACGCATGGCCTAGAAATGCTAGCCTCAGGGGAAGACAAGAACCCAGTAGCCTCCTCACAACCTTGTTGTCTACTCCAGTAACTCTAAGCTTGGAAGACCTGCTTAGGCAGAATCATTCCTTATGGCAGGAGTTAAAATACTTGATGGAGGGACACAGGTCTTGCGGGTGCTAATCCGCAAGATCATGATGCAGTTACACAGATCCCAAGTCTAACTCTACACTCAACTCCTAAGTCTTTGCACATCAATGCTTTTTGGGAAGGCACTGAAATGCATGCAATTTTACCTGTCCTAGCCTTAGGAGATATGATGCGAAAAGGAATTGTAGACACAGGCGCAGGTGTTAGTGTACTAAGCCATGCAGTCTTAGAGGCATGGGAAAACCCTCCTGTAGAGACTGCCAGGTTTAACATCACGTTAGCAAATGGAATGAAGGTAAGACCATTCGGGGTCTTAAAGAATTGGCCAGTAAAGATTGCCGGTGTGCAGTTTTCCGTAAACTTCATTGTCATGAAGGGAGTGGATTACGACATACTATTAGGCCGACCTTGGATGAGGAATGCGCGTGTCATTGAGGACTGGGGCAATGGTTTGATTTTCCTAGGGAACAGAACTAGTGCAGTAAGGGTAGAGATGGACACTTGGAAGACGACCCCTGTTGACCTAGATGCCATCTCAGCTATGCTAAAAGGTGATACTCAAACGACCAAACCCTATGGATCACTCACTAAATATATTCCTTGCCCTGAGGATAAGAGGGATTGGATGCACGTTTTGGCAACCATTGACCTACCATTCTCGGATGAGGAAGAACTATATCGGCAGGCTACTAAAGCCCCAACCATGCCAATTGAGGAGCCAATTGTGCCACTCTACATGATGGCAGGAAGCTCACTCAATCAGGCAAACCAACCTCGTTCCATATCCCCAACAACAAACTAGAGCTTCAGGAAATCGTAGAGTATCTGACCAATAAACTAAAAGGCAACTTGGCTGCTAACTTAAAACCTCTACGTGATCTATTAGCTAAGCCAGAATGGAATTGGACCAAGGTCCATGACCTGAATTTGTTATATAACTGGGCTATTGATGACAAGGAGACGGGAGAGGAAAGCTTAGGTGATGATGAGCAGTCAGAAGGATAGGACTCTGATGACGAGGAGTATGAGGACTGTCGCTCTACGGGAGAGGAGAGTGAAGAAGAGATAGATACAATAGAGTACGGCACAGAAGGAAAAGCGATAGAACAAATCAGGGCAAACTCGAGGCCTAGGAGAGGAAGGACCAGTCACAACGAAAAAGGAGTCATGCGAATGGAGTGTGACAGATCCTGGCTAGAACACATAGGAGCCATGGATTACGAGTAAGCCGGAGTGGCAGGACCATGGGTAATCCCAGTGCTCAAGACGGATGCACCTATTGAACTACGACCCCTTGGGGAAACACCTTCCTTAAGTGAGGGATGCGAGTTTAACTCAGAGTCGGAAGTCAGCACTAAGAGTGATCCCGAAATACCACAACCTTCTAAAGTCAAATGCACCAAGGGAGACTTGTCAGTCCACCTAAGTTGCAGGAGGCTAAAGGAGGAGGCCAGGAGGCAAGCAAAGGACTCAGAAGCAGAAAGGCAAAAGAAACCGCAGGATCTACCCAAACGGTTTACAAAATTTAAAAAGGGTGACAGAGTGGTGATTCTGCTAGGTGCGAAAAGACAAGGCCAAACTAGTGAACCGATCGAGGGACCCGCCAAAGTCAAGGAAGTTAACTTGGCTGGGGAAGGTGAAAAGCCAAGACCTGTATTCATTGCAGATGACTTGACAAAGGATGAGGAGACCAAACTTGTTGCACTCTTGCAAGAGTACATTGACGTATTTGCTTGGACATTGGATGAACTTAAGGGAGTCGACCCTAGGGTTGTGACTCATAATATCCCAATGGTCCATGATGCAGTGCCAACGAAACAACGACCTTACCCCATGAATCCCAAACACGCCCATGCAGTAAAAGAGGAGATTGATAAACTCATGAGGGCAGGATTCATATATGAGATCGAGCACACGGACTGGGTATCACCTATCCTGATTGTCATTAAGAAAAATGGAAAAATCCGAGTGTGCATGAACTACAAGAAAGTGAATGCTACTACAAAGAGGGATAACTATCCTTTACCTTACACCGAGCACATGCTTGAGAGGGTAGCAGGTAAAGAAGCCTACAGTTTTCTGGATGGTTTCTCGGGCTATAATCAAGTGCAAGTGCACCCCGACGACAGGCACAAGACTGCCTTTGCCACGGAATGGGGTGTATTCGCCTACATTGTCATGACTTTTGGGCTGATGAATGCACTTGCGACTTTTCAACGCCTAATGTGCACTATCTTTAACGACATGCTTAGGCGTGAACTGGAAGCGTTTGTAGACGACTTATGCGTACACTCTAGAAATTAAGAGTTGTCTTTGAAAGGTGTAGGTTGTACCACCTCTCGTTGAACCCCTTAAAGTGCCACTTCTGGGTGAAACACAGATGCATCTTAGGGCACGTAGTGTCAAGGAACGGCATTGCCACTGACTTTTCTAAAGTCAGAGTCATTGTTGACTTACCGCCACACTCGATAACTACAAGGGAGTTCAATGCTTCTTAGGACACACTGGATATTATCGACGCTTTGTACTAAATTACGCACTAATTGCTAGACCATTGTACAAGCTGATGATAGTGTTCAAGTGGACTGAGGAATGCCAGTGCGCATATGAGGAGTTGAAAAAGGCTCTTACTACTGCACCAATCTTACGAGCCCCAGACTGGAACATAACGTTTCATGTACACATAGACGCCTCTAAGTTCGCTATTGGAGCCGTGCTATGCCAGCGTGGTGAACATAACTTAGATTACCCGGTGAGTTTTGCAAGCAGGCAGCTCACAGAGACCGAGATGAACTATTCCATGACAGAAAGAGAGGGGTTGGCCATGGTATTTGCGGTTAAAGAAATTTAGGCATTACCTGTTGGCCACTCCCTTTGTCTTCTTTGTTGACCATCAAGCCTTGCTATATCTTGTGAACAAGCCTTGCGCTACAGGACGCATAGCTAGATGGTTACTCCTTCTACTGGAGTTTGACTTCTCTGTGGTTGGACGCAAAGGAAAGCAGCATTACATGGGTGACCACATGTCCCGCATACCCACAGGAGAAGCTATTGGACAAGGTATACATGATGATTTACCAGATGCTCATCTCTTTAACCTGTCTAGCGAGAGAGAATTGTTTAAAGCTGATCTGACGCCGTATTGGGCCGATGACATAGTGCAAGTGCTAGAGAGCGGACTACCTGAGAGACCCATTGAGAAGGCCAGGCTGAGAAGACTTATCCTGAAAATCCAGCCATACCAACTGATAGCCGGCCAACTCTACAGGTTGGGACAAGACGGTTTATTGCTCAAATGCGTATGTGAGCACGAGATGCACGATGCATTGAAAGAAGCACGTGGCGGAATCGTTGGAGGACACTTTAGCGGGGACACAACAGCCGGAAAGGTGCTACAATCCCAACTATGGTGGCCCATTCTTCTCTGCAATGCAACTAAATTCGTAAAGCACTGCGATGAGTGCCAAAGGACCAAAGTGCCTGTGCGAAAGACAAGATGGAGTTGACCCATGTCATAGCCCGACAACCCTTTGAAAAATGGGGCATCAATTTTATTGGACCTATCAATCCTGCGGACAGAGTGGTGATTCTGCTAGGTGCGAAAAGACAAGGCCAAACTAGTGAACCGATCGAGGAACCCGCCAAAGTCAAGGAAGTTAACTTGGCTAGGGAAGGTGAAAAGCCAAGACCTGTATTCATTGCAGATGACTTCACGGAGGATGAGGAGACCAAACTTGTTGCACTCTTGCAAGAGTACATTGACGTATTTGCCTGGACATTGGATGAACTTAAGGGAGTTGACCCTAGGGTTGTGACTCATAATATCCCAATGGTCCATGATGCAGTGCCAACGAAACAACGACCTTACCCCATGAATCCCAAACATGCCCATGCAGTAAAAGAGGAGATTGATAAACTCATGAGGGCAGGATTCATATATGAGATCGAGCACACGGACTGGGTATCACCTATCCTGATTGTCATTAAGAAAAATGGAAAAATCCGAGTGTGCGTGAACTACAAGAAAGTGAATGCTGCTACAAAGAGGGATAACTATCCTTTACCTTACACCGAGCACATGCTTGAGAGGGTAGCAGGTAAAGAAGCCTATAGTTTTCCGGATGGTTTCTCGAGCTATAATCAAGTGCAAGTGCACCCCGACGACAGGCACAAGACTGCCTTTGCCACGGAATGGGGTGTATTCGCCTACATTGTCATGCCTTTTGGGCTGATGAATGCACTTGCGACTTTTCAACGCCTAATGTGCACTATCTTTAACGACATGCTTAGGCGTGAACTGGAAGCGTTTGTAGACGACTTATGCGTACACTCTAGAAATTAAGAGTTGTCTTTGAAAGGTGTAGGTTGTACCACCTCTCGTTGAACCCCTTAAAGTGCCACTTCTGGGTGAAACACAGATGCATCTTAGGGCACGTAGTGTCAAGGAACGGCATTGCCACTGACTTTTCTAAAGTCAGAGTCATTGTTGACTTACCGCCACACTCGATAACTACAAGGGAGTTCAATGCTTCTTAGGACACACTGGATATTATCGACGCTTTGTACTAAATTACGCACTAATTGCTAGACCATTGTACAAGCTGATGATAGTGTTCAAGTGGACTGAGGAATGCCAGTGCGCATATGAGGAGTTGAAAAAGGCTCTTACTACTGCACTAATCTTACGAGCCCCAGACTGGAACATAACGTTTCATGTACGCATAGACGCCTCTAAGTTCGCTATTGGAGCCGTGCTATGCCAACGTGGTGAACATAACTTAGATTACCCGGTGAGTTTTGCAAGCAGGCAGCTCACAGAGACCGAGATGAACTATTCCATGACAGAAAGAGAGGGGTTGGCCATGGTATTTGCGGTTAAAGAAATTTAGGCATTACCTGTTGGCCACTCCCTTTGTCTTCTTTGTTGACCATCAAGCCTTGCTATATCTTGTGAACAAGCCTTGCGCTACAGGACGCATAGCTAGATGGTTACTCCTTCTACTGGAGTTTGACTTCTCTGTGGTTGGACGCAAAGGAAAGTAGCATTACATGGCTGACCACATGTCCCGCATACCCACAGGAGAAGCTGTTGGACAAGGTATACATGATGATTTACCAGATGCTCATCTCTTTAACCTGTCTAGCGAGAGAGAATTGTTTAAAGCTGATCTGATGCCGTATTAGGCCGATGACATAGTGCAAGTGCTAGAGAGTGGACTACCTGAGAGACCCATTGAGAAGGCCAGGCTGAGAAGACTTATCCTGAAAATTTAGCCATACCAACTGATAGCGGGCCAACTCTACAGGTTGGGACAAGACGGTTTATTGCTCAAATGCGTATGTGAGCACAAGATGCACGATGCATTGAAAGAAGCACGTGGCGGAATCGCTGGAGGACACTTTAGCGGGGACACAACAGCCCGAAAGGTGCTACAATCGCAACTATGGTGGCCCATCCTTTTCTGCAATGCAACTAAATTCGTAAAGCACTGCGATGAGTGCCAAAGGACCAAAGTGCCTGTGCGAAAAGACAAGATGGAGTTGACCCATGTCATAGCCCGACAACCCTTTGAAAAATGGGGCATCAATTTTATTGGACCTATCAGTCCTGCGGACAGAGTGGTGATTCTGCTAGGTGCGAAAAGACAAGGCCAAACTAGTGAACCGATCGAGGGACCCGCCAAAGTCAAGGAAGTTAACTTGGCTAGGGAAGGTGAAAAGCCAAGACCTGTATTCATTGTAGATGACTTGACGGAGGATGAGGAGACCAAACTTGCTGCACTCTTGCAAGAGTACATTGACGTATTTGCCTGGACATTGGATGAACTTAAGGGAGTCGACCCTAGGGTTGTGACTCATAATATCCCAATGGTCCATGATGCAGTGCCAACGAAACAACGACCTTACCCCATGAATCCCAAACACCCCCATGCAGTAAAAGAGGAGATTGATAAACTCATGAGGGCAGGATTGATATATGAGATCGAGCACACGGACTGGGTATCACCTATCGTGATTGTCATGAAGAAAAATGAAAAAATCCGAGTGTGCGTGAACTACAAGAAAGTGAATGCTGCTACAAAGAGGGATAACTATCCTTTACCTTACACCGAGCACATGCTTGAGAGGGTAGCAGGTAAAGAAGCATACAGTTTTCTGGATGGTTTCTCGGGCTATAATCAAGTGCAAGTGCACCCCGACGATAGGCACAAGACTGTCTTTGCCACGGAATGGGGTGTATTCGCCTACATTGTCATGACTTTTGGGCTGATGAATGCACTTGCGACTTTTCAATGCCTAATGTGCACTATCTTTAAGGACATGCTTAGGCATGAACTGGAAGCGTTTGTAGACGACTTATGCGTACACTCTAGAAATTAAGAGTTGTCTTTGAAAGGTGTAGGTTGTATCACCTCTCGTTGAACCCCTTAAAGTGCCACTTCTGGGTGAAACACAGATGCATCTTAGGGCACGTAGTGTCAAGGAACGGCATTGCCACTGACTTTTCTAAAGTCAGAGTCATTGTTGACTTACCGCCACACTCGATAACTACAAGGGAGTTCAATGCTTCTTAGGACACACTGGATATTATCGACGCTTTGTACTAAATTACGCACTAATTACTAGACTATTGTACAAGCTGATGATAGTGTTCGAGTGGACCGAGGAATGCCAGTGCGCATATGAGGAGTTGAAAAAGGCTCTTACTACTGCACCAATCTTACGAGCCCCAGACTGGAGCATAACGTTTCATGTACACATAGACGCCTCTAAGTTCGCTATTGGAGCCGTGCTATGCCAGCCTGGTGAACATAACTTAGATTACCCGGTGAGTTTTGCAAGCAGGTAGCTCACAGAGACCGAGATGAACTATTCCACGACAGAAAGGGAGGGGTTGGCCATGGTATTTGCGGTTAAAGAAATTTAGGCATTACCTGTTGGCCACTCCCTTTGTCTTCTTTGTTGACCATCAAGCCTTGCTATATCTTGTGAACAAGCCTTGCGCTATGGGACGCATAGCTAGATGGTTACTCCTTCTACTGGAGTTTGACTTCTCTATGGTTGTACGCAAAGGAAAGCAGCATTACATGGCTGACCACATGTCCCGCATACCCACAGGAGAAGCTGTTGGACAAGGTATACCTGACGATTTACCAGATGCTCATCTCTTTAACCTGTCTAGCGAGAGAGAATTGTTTAAAGCTGATCTGATGCCATATTGGGCCGATGACATAGTGCAAGTGCTAGAGAGCGGACTACCTGAGAGACCCATTGAGAAGGCCAGGCTAAGAAGACTTATCCTGAAAATTCAGCCATACCAACTGATAGCCGGCCAACTGTACAGGTTGGGACAAGACGGTTTATTGCTCAAATGCGTATGTGAGTACGAGATGCACGATGCATTGAAAGAAGCACGTGGCGGAATCGCTGGAGGACACTTTAGCGGGGACACAACAGCCCGAAAGGTGCTACAATCGCAACTATGGTGGCCCATCCTTTTCTGCAATGCAACTAAATTCGTAAAGCACTGCGATGAGTGCCAAAGGACCAAAGTGCCTGTGCGGAAAGACAAGATGGAGTTGACCCATGTCATAGCCCGACAACCCTTTGAAAAATGGGGCATCAATTTTATTGGACCTATCAGTCCTGCGGCACAATATTCCCAAGCTCGCTACATCATAATGGCAACCGATTATCTAACGAAGTGGGCAAAGGCACGAGCCACGGGGAAGAATGATGCTAAAACCACTGCAAAGTTCTTGTGGGAGCAAGTCATTTCACGGTTTGGCTGTCCAATCGATCTTGTAAGCGACCAAGGCACGACTTCATTAATGAGGCGATTTCCCTCCTACTCTCTACCTTCCTAATAATTCATTGGAAGTCCTCTCCCTATTACCCTCAGGCTAATGGCCAAGCCGAATCCACGAATAAAATCTTAGTCAATGTGCTTACAAAGGTAGTGTTTACTTCAAGAAGTGACTGGGACAACAAGCTAATGGCGGCCTTGTGGGCCTATCGCACAGCTTATAAAACGGCTGTAGGACAGACACCTTTTAGGCTGACGTATGGAACTGAAGCCATTTTACCCTTAGAATTCTTCATCCCTAGCTTAAGGATAGCAGTCCAGGAGTGTTGGGAGGGAAGAGAGGCTTGGACCAATCGCTTAGTGGAGTTAGAGCACCTAACGGAGACCCGACTCCTCGCCACTCACTCTCTGATTTGTGAGAAGGCTCGACGAAAGATGTGGTTTGACAAGCATGTCAAATAGCGAGACTTTGAACAAGGGGACCTTGTTCTGCTATACTCTGTAAAATTACATAAAAAGAAGATGAAGCTTCGGGGGCTAGGGCCTTTCAGAGTATGCATGATTGGTAGAACAGGGAATGTTGCGTTAGAGACACTTGAAGGCGAAGGAATAGGATTTTTTAATGGCAGCCGCATAAAGAAGTACTATCCTCCTTCCCATCCATTACATGAGCCACCCATGCTAGAACCCCCAATGAACGTCTGCATGGCTACTGTAACCGACCTTACGGATCAGGACGAAGAAGCAGTGGCACCGGCGTATCTACGAATCACAGTCATAGCAGGAGCGATGTATTCTTTCGATGCCTTGATTGATGAAGGTGCCGACTACAACATCTTGATGCATGACCATTGGACATGCATTGGTCAACCGAAACTACAGCCCACTAATGCCAAATTCACCCCGTTTGGGGGTAATTCTTATTCACTCTTAGGGAAGTGCAAGGTAGTCGTTTCTATCGAGTCTGAAAGTTTACCAGCTTTCTTCCATGTGTTGCCTGACACTAAAGGAGCCGGTAATATGTCACTATTAGGTCGTACTTTCAAGAAGCAAACGAACTGTAATGTGGATTACAACCTAAACCGCATTCATCTTGCTATAGGAAATGTGCATATAGTGACGACTTTCAACAAGGGCTGTCCTGACTCCTCCACCATTACAAAGCCACTGGTAGAAACCCCTATGACCACGCTTCAGCCCAAGTCTAAACAGAAGAAAACTAAGGCCTCATGCCAGGCTCTCGACCCTAGGCCCAAACCCACCAAGAGTGCTCACAAGGCCAAGGAGTCCAAGCTTATATGGGTGCCAAAACGGCAAAGACCACATCCAGGTAGACCACCCAAACGTGATTCTAAACGCCAAAATATTCAGCCCCATCACAACCTAAGAGGCAGTCTAGATGCTATTGACGTAGACACACAACTACGCCGCAATGGATCCCCAAAGATCTCTTGCGAGCACAAGGATACTACGAGGGCAACCCCTGGATTTGGGTGCCTAAAAATGGCAAGTTTAAAAGCTCATCTACAAGCAATCTCACCCCAGTGAGGGAGGCTTGCACACATGGTGCCCATGGCATAGTCAGCAAACCATTGCCCGCTGCGGCTAGTAAGCCCCAGCTCATCTATCGACCAAAGCAAACGCCACAAGCCTTAGACTTACCTAATCCAGAGAACTTAAATACCCCCATGACTGCTCACTCAGAACCTAGCACAACTCCCATGCCCCTAGAGCTTCCTACAGCACCTTAAAGTGCTTCGGAGTGCAAATCCACACCTGTGACACCAATGATGGAGTCACCACTATCCAGTCCATTTGCACCATTCCCACCAGCAGGTCTTAAACCTTCCTACGCGGTACGACCTTTCCTTTCCTTTTTTAAAGACCTCGCCGCGACTTCTGGGGATGACTTAGTATCCTGCATCAAGATGTTGGACAAAACTTTCACTACATTCGCTAGAAGTTATGAGAGGCTAGACCTAGGTCTTCTTGACAAAACACTTGCTTCAGATGTCCGTGCATTACCATGGACTTGGGAAGAATACGAACTTATGACCGGTAAATTCCCCAAAATTGCTGCTGAACTGATAGCAAACGACGAAATCTCAAAGGAGCAAGCTGCCCTCAGAAGACTAATCACTTCATATCGTAAGCCTCTCCGTTCTGTTCATAAGCACGAGTTGCAAGAGCTCACGCAGATGGCAAGCTTGCCTTCCACGTTCTTGCAATAGTGGTTTGCTCTAAGAATCCAATGGGAGAAAAAAGGTTGCCGGATAATGACCAATGCTGAGCAACGCAGCGCAATTAAAACCATCGAATATGACCCTACTTATGTGGCACCTATCTCGTTTAGGGTTTTGGCCATCACCCGCAACCAGCATTTAGATGACCATGTGCTCGTTTACCCTTACATTGACCAATTCCTTACGGAAGAGGAATTACATGTTGCAAGTCGCCTTAATACTGGAGATCTCTTTCACGATGTCTTGATCTACATCTCCCAAGTCTCCATCCAACCATCTGCTCTTGATTGTCATGCCCAACTCGAATACAATCCAAGCTTCTATGATTGGTGGCTAAGTAAGTCAATCCACGAAAAACAGCATTTGCCTCGTACTTCCTGTGCTAATCCTAGGAAGGATTCCTTGAAAGATCCAAGACGGGGGGGAGCAATGTGAGCAAGAGCAGAGCAAAATGAGAGTCATGCTATCTAGCAAAATGTTATGATTAATTGAGTTTCAATGGAAGATACTGCAAAGGGGAAACAATAGCAATTGCTGCTGTGAGCCTGTCTCTAAAATTCAAGCCTCTAAGCAAGTATACCAATTTTTGACACATACATTTTTCTCTCAAAATTGAGTTTTGTTAGAAATAAGCCGATTTTTAAGCATTAATGTTGGCATGGTGTGTTGACAGGTAACCACCATGGCAGGACAAGACAAAGGGGGCAAACTCCCATTTTCTGAAGAAGAGATGACCAAGTTCGGCATCAGCGTCGAGACACGAGGATTCAGTCAATTCACCTTCGAGCACACGCTGAACCTGGATGAGGCCATCTTGGAGGAACCTGCAGTCAAAGAATTGGTGAACAGATGCCACCTCCACAAGTATGTGGAAAAGGTGGGGCAGGCCGTGGATTACGGCATGTGTGCTAAATTTCTAAGGAACTTTAACAAGGGCAGGAACTGTGGCACTGTCACAGTGAGGACAGGGGAGCAGGAAAGAAGAGTTGAAGTGCCCCTCAATGCGGCAATCATAGAGAAGGCCTTAGGGCTCGTACCCAAGAAAGAGAGGCGGTCGAGAAGGGATGTTTACGCCATCTGGGGGTAAAGAAAGAAGAGGTGCACACAGTGGATGGAATCAGCTTGGCTGACATCCCAGATCCAGTAGTGAAGGTGCAAGCGAAGATGATCCACACACTCTTTTCGGGCCAAAGGTACAATGCATTGATGAATAGGATCGGGGTCCCGTTGTTAGAAAGCATCGCAGCAGGAGTCCCTGAGGAGGTAGACTGGAATGGGTTCGTGCAGAAAACCATTCAAAGCTCAGCTGCCCTTCTCACTCCAGCGGAAGCACCAGCAGGAGGAGAATCCCCTCCCTCAATGGCACGCTCCACAAGGAAGAAACCTGCCTCAAAGGTGGCCACAATTAGATATGGTGGTGTTTTGACAGCCATCATAAATGAAGCAATGAAGGATGCTGGAGTCATGGAAGAGCAAGCTGCACATCAAAGCCCACCTCACCACGAAGGAGAAGAATTAAGTGAAAGAACGATAAGTGACAAGGGAGAACAGGAGGTGCCACCTACACAAGCAAGCAAACCAGAAGGACAAAAGAAAGGGGACAGGAGATAGAAGGAAAGGAAAGAGGAATTAAGCAAAGAAGAACGAGCTGAAATCAAGAGGGCTCAAAGAGAGTCTAGGAGGGCTGAGGAAGAAATAAGGAGGAAAGAGGAGGAAGAGCTTGCAAAGATAAGAGAAGAATCAAAGAAGGTAGAAGAGGACAGGAAAATAAGGGCGGAAGAAGAAGCTGAAGAGCAGAGACTGAAGGAGCTAGCCGAGTTGGCAGAGACTACACAAAGATCTGTGGAAGAGACCCACGGGGGTGGAGAGCTCGAACCTGTGAGCCCCTGTCATAAAGCCGAAGCTAGTTCAGGTGTGGAAGCAGCTCCAGTGGGCTGTAGGCAAGGGCAAGTCCCTACTACATCCACTTCCTTCCTCTTTTGTGCCTGCAATGCTGAAACCATGACTACAACCACCACACAACCCACACCTCCCCTCAACACGGCACAGCTAATGAACATGATGCAAATGCTAGTGAGCAAAGTGGCCGAGATCGTGCCAGAAACCGGATTGAAAAGGCCCGCTGCCGCAAATGCAGAGTCACTGCAAGACCCTAAAAGACAAAGGCTTGATGCATCAACCACCATACCCCATACTCCCATGCCTGCCGACATTGACTATGACGCATATGTGGCTGAGCTACTGGCACAACTAGACAAGGTGAAGGAAGAGAAGAAAGTGGCCTTGATGGAGCTGGAAAAAGAAAAAGAAACGTCAGCTGCTCTTAGGCTAGAAGTCTCAAGGCAGGGAGCCGACCGACGAAGAGAAATGAAGGCCCTGCAGGACCAACTAGTAGCAAAAGAAAGGAAGCCCAGGACAACGAAAGCCACCTTAGATAAAGGCTAGAAGATGAAGAGCAGAACCTGGTGGCAGAGCAAAGGAGTCTAAAGCTACTAGTGTAGCAATATAATGATCTACAGCAAAAGGTCACTCAAGTGGAAATGCTAAGACAGGAGGTTCAGGAAGGCGAAGCCAGTACACCACAAGAACATACCATGGAGCTCCGTTTGTGGCAGGAGCTAGAAGAAAAAAATAGATTAATAAGTGAAATCGAGTTTCTGAAGAGTGAAGGACCAAGAGTCTCAGCAGCAGAAGCAAAACGGCTACAAGGTGAAGCGCAAAGATTACAAGATGCGTTGGAGACCTCCCAGGAAGATGTAGAGGCCCTCATGGCCATGGCTTTCAATCAAAAAAGGCTATTCCTTGCTGAGATCCAAAGCCAAGAGCAGTTGGTGCAGGAAAAATTAGAAGTACTGGTTGAGGTGCAACAAAGGCTTAGCATTGTAGATCAAGCCAAAGGGATTGCTGAAGAGCAGCTGGCTCAGAAGTCAAGAGAAAGGAACCAGTTGTGGTTTTTAACAAATAAGCAGCAACAGGTAGTGACCACCCTAGCGAGCCAGCTGGAGGAAGAGAGAAAAAGGATGGAAGAAAGAGCTATGGATTGGGAAAGGAATAATTTTGACAGGGTGAGAGACTTGATCGAACGCTTGGCAGTGGCAGAATGCAAAAGGGTGCTTGCAAAAGCCAGGGTTGAAGCTGCCGAAATAACTACTAAAACACAGCGGCAGGCCTTCCTTAATACGGTACTCCATGTCACACAAGCTGAGGGCGATGATCCAGTGGAAAAGGTGAGAAGAAAGTTGGAGATGACCACCTGAGCTCTAAGATATGGTCTTCAAGAGCGGGAGCTCCCAACGAGTACAGGGATCACTAAGGAGCAACAATTCCACTACTTACGATGTACGTGCCTTTCCACTACTGAGCTCAAGGAGCTAGGTTTTGAGGAGCATGAACATCCACCACCACCACCACCAGTCATTCCATCTGTGGTTGAGCGACATGTCGAAGAGGGTCCGGATTTCGAGCAAGGTGATGAAGAAGAGCAACAAAGAATGCCGAGTCCACCTCAACCTGATCTCCCACAGCAAGAACCTGCAGATGCCCATATGCCTGAGCGTATAGTTGCAACAAGGAGGAGAAGACAAGAATTAGCTGAGGAGGCCCAATACCCAGCATGCACAATTCCAAGACAACTTCCTGAAGAGCCCATCCCACTGAGAGGTGATGCACATCCTGTAGACTGGCCCCAGGAGTTGGTCATCTGGCGTCAGCAAGAGTTCCAGAAAAGGCCGTTTGAGCTCTCATTTGCTTTCCCACGCTCTCTGGACCGGGCCCTGTCTCTAGGAATCTTAGCCAAGATCAAGGATCTGGCTAATGAACTTGCAAACAGGTGGATTGAAGAGAGGAGCCTGATAATAACAAGGTGGCGACAAGAACCACAGGATTACTGGGAAAATAAGGTCAATCTGGTTCCCAAAACCGTCCAAGGCTACGAGGCACAGCCGAAATGGCAGAGGAGGATTTGGGACACCAATTTTGATGCATGGACCACCTTTTGCAGTTCACTCCCCGAAGAGCGCAATGATCCTATCTACATGCCCTACCCCCGTAGGCATGGAGTGGACTATGATAGAGACTTGCATGGGGATTACGACTTTCCAAAAATATATAATGTAAATGCTAGGAGCCCTGAGGAATGCTTAGTGGTTAGGTTAGAAGATATACTTCCTTCTATAAATCGTTTCCTTGCAGACTTCTCTTCCTACCCAGATCCAACGTTTTTGACCACTTGTAATTACCTCCGACTTATCAAATTCCTGCTACTCCAAAAACCCATAGCAGAGGAAGCCCATCTCCCCCCACTCTTCTTTGATATCAACCTAGGAATAGATAGTAGAGCTATGACTAGGTTAATGATGCGGGCTACTCTCTTCCTTCCTTCTGTCTAGAGCTCTTAGAAAATATGAGTGACACCCGCTTCACAAGGTGTAATCACCCTTTCTTATCAACCACTCCTCTGAGAGCTAAGGACGATATTAAAGAATACCTACAAAGTCACGCATTCTTATCTCAATGCCTGCGACCGCCCCGTGATTAAATGGGTGTGATATGCCTTGACAATTGTACTCCCTCTCTCATTCTCAAAAAAAAAAAAAAAGCAAAGAGAGAAAAAGCCACAAGGAAACAAAGACAAGGTGACTAGAGAGAAAGACAAGAGTAAAAAATAGCAAAGATGAAAGATGAATCTACTACTAAGCAAGCTAACAAGAAGAACACTTCACATGTGCTTGCAATCTCCCTTCATTGTTATTGTGCACCACACTCACTGCATCTAGGGTTCTCCCTAGCCCCTTTCCCACTTCACACTTAGGGCACATCAAGGGCAGGACTTTCAGACATGTCCCCCTAAGTTTTGCACTGCACCTCCAACGACGCACGAACTGGGTCCTCAAGTGTGGGACATTACCAAGGGCTTGCCCAAGGTTAGACCCATCTCCCAGTTCCACTGGCATGGGCACCATGCACTACACAGTGAGACAGACATACCCCCTAGGAAGTGCACAACTTTTCTTGCAGGTTATGTTCGTGTTTCAAGAATTGGCTGCTTGGCTGAAGAAGATCATCCACTAC
This sequence comes from Lygodium microphyllum, assembly GCF_053477565.2. Lineage (NCBI taxonomy): Eukaryota > Viridiplantae > Streptophyta > Polypodiopsida > Schizaeales > Lygodiaceae > Lygodium > Lygodium microphyllum. The sequence goes on from NC_141143.1 coordinate 91,405,528, forward strand.
ATCCTCCAATGACAAGGAATTTTTCCATGAGTCGGACATGACTCCATTACTGCAACTTCAGAAGCTTCGCTGCGAAGGTTTAAATGGCTCAACAGATTTCATGTTGCCAATCATCCGCCTATTGATGGCTGCCATGATTGAACCAAATCAAGCAGAAGGAAAACCTAGTGATGGATCGGCCATTGGCTTAGATTTTGGAACCTCATCTTCCAAAGATGCATGCCTACCGCCTCAAGATCTACGAATCGCTTATTGATTCCACAAGCCTGAAGATTTTCAATGCAAGGTTCAAGATCTTCAGCTCAGCACTGAAGATCTTGAAATCAAAGCTGAAGATCTTCAAATCGAAGACAAGGATCCTCAGGATAACAAGATCTTCAAAACAAAGACAAAGATCTTCCATGCGAAGACAAAGCAAACCTTTGTCAAGACAGAGTTTAGGGAGGTTTCTCCACGATAAATCCCTCCAACACCATTCTCCTAAAGAATTGCTTATTGATCAAGCGTTTCTGTTGACCAAAGGATAACAGACTACTTATTTTCCACCAGCCAATTGGAACCTCTATCAGCCCTCGCAGAATGGGAGCCACAACTGTGTGTGAAATCCCGAGCATTTTCATGAAGTCTAAAGCACGCCAGAATATCTCCTGGTCATCGTCATCAAACTCCATCACCTCTCATTCACAAGCATCAATGTCATCTACCCACCAGTTCCACCTAGCAATAGCATCATCTATCCCACTACTTCCCACCACAGTGCCATGGGACTGGCACTTGGCTAGGAGGGGGGTAATGTTTACCGCAGCACAGAGGAGCGGGAAATGGAAAAAAGGAAATAGCAAAAGGTGCAAGACAAAAGGAAGTAAAAGGCGCCTTAACCAGTAACCAGACCCTAAAAAAATTAAAAGCATGGGCACGACCCTCAGGAAGTCTTAGAGTCGCCCAAGGAAAGTAAAAGAGTAAAAAGTGCACCATTAAGTGTGAAAGCGCTCCCGAATCCTTGTAAAAGAGCGCCAGGCTCACTCCTGTGCAAATTGTATGCATTAGTTGGGAATAGGATAGATTAGAATGGTGGGAAATGAGAAATGGGCCTAGGCTAATAGCCGGCCATGTAAAAAAGGGAATGACCGCTCATGAAAAAAAGGGCATGTATATAAAGTTCAAAAAGTGAATGAGAAGATCATTCTTGTGTGTGGCCAAAGCTTCTTCTTCTTCTTCTCTTGTTTCTTGCCTACTTGCTTGTGCTTGAGAGAGGGATTGAGAGAGTGTGAGGGAGTGAGGGAGTGATTGTGTGAGAGTGAGGGATCTTGGAGAAGAAGCTCTTCATCTTCTCTCTTCATCTTCCCCTCCTCTATTCTCTTCTCTTGTCTCGCGTGTGGCTATGGAGGATGAAGCTCATGGGAGAGGGATTGAGGTTGCTTGAGCTTGCCTCAAGGATCGTGGAGCTACTGGTGTGCAAGAAAGAGGAGGGTACTCGATCGAGCATCAAGGTAAACTCACTACACCCGTAAGGTAGGCATTGTGCATCGGCTATGTGAGAGGTAGCCATGGCCGCTCGGTTCGAAACACTTGAGCAATAAGTGGTCCGTAGGTCTCGGGGTAGAGCTTGTAACTCCCCTTCAAAAATCATTGAAGCAAATAGCATTGCCCAAATGCAATCACTTGATCTCAAATCCAAGATGTAGAGCTCAACATAAGCATATCCGAGCATAAACAACACTACCAAGCACCAACATAACCATAAAGCATATCTGAATAACATGTATCCATTCAATACATAGTCATCCATAATGAATGCTTGCTATCCAAACTTTGCTACATCAATAAACCCTTCAAATATCGAGCTATTCGAGCTCTAATCAATCCAAGAAGCTTGTTGAAGCATCAAATCAATATCTAAGAGTTACAAACTTGCCCCATAAGCATTACATGAATGATATGTATTCGAATAGCAAGATCAAGCCTTCAATGCTGGGAGTAATGCCCAAGAGTTGGAGTAAGAGCACAAGTTGGAAAAGTAAATTGATGCAAAGAATAGGGGCAACGAGCAATCACAATTCACATTGGTTGTTCTTGCGGGTTTTGTAGTTGGTGCTGAGTTCAAGGCTCATGAGGATTCTAATCAATGTCGTGAAGGTTCTCAGCAGAGAGAGAAGGTGTGGAGCTAATTAGAGAAGCCATAGGATTGATGCATACCTTGGTGTGTGGCTGCTATGAAAGCTTCAAGTGAGTTGTTCTTCTCAAGCTAAATGCAATGTTGGTGAAGCTCATTGAATGGCCACTCTAATACTAGGTGAAAGGTGGAGTAGGAGTGGAAGCAAAAGCTATGGAGGTTCAAGCAAATAAGAGACAAGTCAGAATGTAGGGACTCAAACAATCACAATATGTGACCCGCCTTCCCTTATTCTATTGTCATATAGAGAATAAAGAACAAAGTGATAGATGCGACCGCCACTTATAGTGTACAAGTGTGCGGGCGGTATGTACAAGTAAATGTAGGTGGCTAGGCATAGGGAGCCTTTAACCCCCAACATCTATTTGGGTAGAAGGTTAACAATCCATCGTCAAATTCACCCAAAAAATGGTAACAACATGGTAGGAGGTATTCAAGGAAGCTATGTGGGTTGGCACATAAGAGAGGAGAGGAGATTCATTATTAGTGCATATTATTTAGACTAACACTTTCACCGCCACTTTAGGCTGGCATATGAGAAATGGAATTGGACAAGAAAAAAGCCCATTCAAATTGAATGAGTGGGAAGTCGACTTCTTACATAGCAAGTGCCTAATTGCACCTAATGGAAAGCTTTTATGATGCTATCATAGGGAAAAAGATTTTAGCAAAATATCGATGTATGACTTCTTGTGCACATTGGCATGTTGGAGGTCATGGCACCCCAGATTGAGGATCAAAACTTGGCAAGAAGGGCCAAGAAGGCATGGAGGGCTACCACCTCCAGGAAACTGAATTTTGTTGTTTGGCAGGTGGTCATGAATAGGTTCCCTACTAGAGAAAGGCTTCACAAAATGAGGACTACCTCTCCAATGTGCCCCTTTTGTAGAAGAGAGGTGGAGTCAATTAGGCATTTGTTTTTGGTAGTTCCAAGAAGGCAAGATGGCATGGGAAAAACCAAAGGAGTGAATACCCAAGGTAAGGTTTGATGAAGCCTTGGAGTACAAGTTGGCATTGTTTGGAGAAAAAGGTAGAAAGGACGAAGTAACAATGAAATTGTGGGACACAATTTAGTGTGTTGTTGCTAGGACTATGGAAGTGTAGAAATGATAGGGCACTTAGGTGCATGCCCCTTGTTCCTATGGACAAATGGCCTCACCTTTGTAGTGATGTGTTAGCATCCCTTAAAGTCTTTGGTAGTAAGGATAGGGTCTATAAGGCTTTTCATAAAGCCATGAAGAAGGTCTAAGGTATTTCCTTGAAGCTTGCCCTTCGATGGCTTTTGTTGTACATATATTATGCTTTGTTCTTAATGCAAACTAGTGTTCCATGCACACTTTGCGCATGCAAGCGTGCGCAAAACGCTAGGCCACACGAAGCTGCCGTGAAGCGGCATGCGAAGTTGCCATGCGCAACTTCACTCAATAATCCATTTCTCCTCTTTCTCCCTCCTACTCTCTCTCTCTCTCTCTCTCTCTCTCTCTCTCTCTCCCCAATTCTCTCTAAGCACCCTCTCTCTATGTCTCTCTCTCTCTCTCTCTCTCTCTCACCAAACTTAAAACTAAAAGTAGTTTATAAAATTTGTAACATAGAATGCCAGACATAGAAACAATCTCTTCCATGCACCATACAAACTTTCTTCTTGACATCAATGTAAGGAATCACATGCTTGCTTTGTGTGAAAAAAAGGAAACAACAACGTTATACTGAAACGGGTCATAATCGACACAAATACCAAGTACCTCGAAAAGAATTTCTATAAGAGACCTAGTCAAAATGAAGCCACAAAGACCAAGTATAAGGCACGGAGTGTTTCCAAGCACCATAGGCAAATGGCCGATGCCAACAAAAAAAGACAATGTCTCCAAGATGCCTAATAGAAAGAAAGCTTCCTCTTCTTTGAGTAATCATTAACAAAATCTTCCTCCTTGAGCAAAACATGCCAAGGCAAAGCAAGGAATGATCCCATAGTTTCCATTGGTAATCGCATGGGCGATGCAAGAGTCCTACCTCTCTCTTTACCACCTGCATTGGAACAAAAATCACAATATAAGTATGTGGAACAACAATGTTATACTGAAACGGGTCATAATCGAGAAAAAGACCAAGCACCACAAAAAGAATTTCTATAAGAGACCTAGTCAAAATGAAGCCAAAAAGGCCAAGTATAAGGCACCCGAGTGTTTTCAAGCACCATAAGCAAATGGCTGATGCCAACAAAAAAAAGACAATGTCTCCAAGATGCCTCCTAATAGAAAGAAAGCTTCCTCTTCTTTGAGGAATCATTAACAAAATCTTCCTCCTTGAGCAAAACATGCGAAAGCAAAGCAGGGAATGATCCCACAGTTTCCATTGGTAATCGCATGGGCGATGCAATAGGCCTACCTCTCTCTTTACCACTTGCATTTTCAAGGGTAAAATCTTCGCATGGTATGAAAGTCCTATTGGGTGAAAAGGATGGGGATATGACCACAAAAATCACAATATAAGCACGTGGAACAACAAACAAAGATCATTTCATCCCAACAATAATAATACCTAGTCGAACATTTTTTAACCATTCCGTAGGTACTAACAAACGTTGATGCAATGTCACAAAACAACCCAAATCTTTGAATCCATACTTGAACCAATGCCTTGGTATCTTATCAGTATGAGAGCGTTGAAATCTCTTCTTATGGTCAACCTCGTACATATGCACCCGAAAACATTATGTGTATCCACAATGTACAACTTCAATAAAAACTGGGAGCTTGATATCAATATTAACATCATCATATAAACACTTGATGACCCTTGCAAGTGTCCTTCTTATGATATCATCACTCGTTACTATGTGCAATGTACATTGTAGCTCCTTTTGATAATAGTCAAAAGCTGGGTAATAGTGCCACTCTAGGGTAGGCATCTACAAAAGTTAAATAAATAGTGAAATATGAAAAATAATTTACTTCCAAGAGAATATATGCCAACCAAACATGGTGCAGAGAGCAATTCACATATACGCAAAACCAGTGTCCATACATGGTCGTCAATAAGTACATCTCCGCAAAGAAAGCAATGCACATTACTCCACCTTTCGAAGAAGATCCTTGTATACAATATTTGTGGTCATATCCCCATCCTTTTCACCCAATAGGACTTTCACACCATGCCAAGATTTTACCCTTGAAAATGCAACATACATTTGACCATGTGTAAATACTGGTGCCTTTAGATAAAGCCCAACAATGGACAAAGTGTGCCCGTGTGACTTATTGATTGTCATAGCGAATACCAACCAGATGGGAAACTGTCTCCATTTCATAGTAAATGGCAATTGTGTAGCATTCGAAATAAAAGTTATCTGAGGAATTAAAACTCATTTGCTCACATTTGCCCCTGTTATTATCTCAGCATCTATCACTTTCTTATTGAAAGCTCTACATATCAACCGTGCACCATTACACATACCTCTTCATGGATTTAGGTTTCTAAGAAGAATAATAGGTGCATTTATCTTCAGCAACAATAAATGAGGAGGAAATCCACCTCCAAGGTCCAATGTATATAAATACTCAACAGAGTACAAAAATGAGTCGTCAATCTGTGCAATCGAATTTGCACTATAATATTGTCTGACCTCCCCTAGCATCGGTTGCAATGTATGATCATTCAAAGTAGCCACCTTTGTATTCCACGAGGCAAGTATAGCCCACTCACTAAAATACGATGTGTAGTCACCCACATTGGACACGTCACTGTACACACTATCAATCAAGGTTTCGATCAACTGCCCTTTTAATACCATGCTAGGTGGAACACGTAACTTATCACAACTTTCGGTAATATCCACTCCATCACCTATTCCTTGAATCCAATAGATGAACCCATTGTCCACTACACTACCAGTTGTTGACACTTGCATATTCCCAAATAGCCTTAACACCCTTATGTAATGCCACAAATTAGAGTAACACAATGCAGAATTAACAATATCCTCACGCGTTCCCTTTATCACAACCGGCAAGACCTGCCTAAAATCCCCTCCAAACAAAACAACTTTTCCACCAAATGGCTTATCACAACTCATAACATCTCTTAGAGTTCCATCAACCACTTCAAAGGCATATCAATGGGTCATAAGAGCCTCATCCCACAAAATAAGGCTCGGCTGTCTCAATAACCGAGCAAGGTCACTTTGAATAGGAATATTGCAAGTGGATCGATTATTTAATTCTACTGGGATTTTAAACTGTGAGTGAGCTATACGACCACCTGGTAAAAGCAAGGCAGCAATGCCACATAATGTTGTTGCCAGTGCTATACGGCTGCTGCTGTGCACCTTCTAAGTAAACATTTATACAAGAAAGTCTTCCCAAACCCACCAGGACCATCCAAAAAGAATACATCCCTAGTATCTCTGTCAATAGCATCCATAATTGCACTAAAGGCAATTCTTTGTCCCTCATTCAACATTCCCTCCATGGATTCAGAAACCCTACGTTGTTATGATGTGTTGTATGCATATTCATCTTGCAAAAGAGAGTTAGCATGCAATTGTGAGTTTGGTTGATGAGGTTCAGGCAACCCATCAAAATCAAAGAGTCTATGCCCTACATGGCGCACAAGGTCTTGCAGATGTAACAGAGTCATGTTAGATGCCTCATGCTGCAGAACACCAAGTGATGCGTGCACATGTTGTGGCTGCAATCCATACATGATATCCTCTACCATTGGCACCAAAAATCTTTTCCATAGATGGCTAGGTCGAGCTCGCTCACAAAAGATCAAAATTGCAACAAACAAAGTACGGAGTTGAGCACCAGTTTGCACAGAGGCAGCTTCTTCTAAGCACACAACATATTCATCATCACTCTCCAACATGCCCCTTGCAATGCAAGCATCCCTAAAAGTATCATAGATTACATTATCAACAGTACACAAATCTTCAAAATAAGTACATCCCCGACATTGTTAAAAGCATCCACAAATAGTAGAGCTCACCACAAGTAGGCGCTATAAAATACATCCAACCACATGTGTTCCCACGCTTCCTCCTAGTCCACATCTTATGTCGTGCATTCCACACCCAATACATTGGAAAGTCCTAATAGAGAATAGTCCTAGCCTCTGGATGAATGCAGTTCATTCAGTGAGTAGTTTTTTGGAGGTCTTCATTTTGCACAACATCTGGTATCCTATCTGTATCTCAAAACACCACATAGTTCCCACCAGGTAAGTGAACCTACAAACGATGTATATAAGGCTTTTCATCGTGTAATGCATAATCATAGATCCACCAATATGCCTCAAAGAGGTAAAAACATATCATGCATCCAAATAACTTTGTATCTCGTCCACCTCGTGAACATCGCCACCATTCCGTGCTGAATCGACCCCGACAAAAAATTTGACGGTTGCACAGTCATGCCCCTTGTACACATACTTATACAAATACTTAACAACCGCCATGACTGTCAAGCGCACCTCCACATATATGTGTGCACTGTATTTCTTACTCAAGAAAGGATTATATGGAACAACCCATTGATTATCAATAACATTACCATTTATGATCACAGAGTTTCCATCATCTCGTCTTCGATAAATGGGATAGCTAGAACTATCAACCATTGACATATCCACTAATTTTCATAGGTAGTCTTTAGTACATCTACCCTTATCCATACAGGGACTCTTGGGGTTCAATCCTCCACAAGGGCCATGAATGTTGCACTTTGAAATTGTCTCAAATAAGACTGGAAACTTAACTCTATCGAGCAACTCAGCACAAATCAGTCTATCGTAGTGACATGCTTCAGAATGTTTGAAAGATGACTCTAAAATTAGCAAAGTATGAGAATGTGGTAGTCCCCCTCTTTTGGAATTCAATCACAGTAACATAGCCTGCAACCTTTCCAAAGAGATCCTTCCGCAACAACATGTACATTAAATTAACATGCTTTTTATGAAACATGCGAGCAGTCAAATCCAAACGGTCATAAGCACTTTGCCCAAGCAATAAAGCATGAGTTATCTCCAACCACTTTGGATTGCATGTCATTGTTATAAAAAGGTGAGGTTTTCCCTTGCATCGCACTATAGCCATGGCATCCTGATATAATTGATACATGTGCCTTGGCCCACCCGTGAATGATGATGGTAAAACTATCCTCTTGCCAATAGAGGCACCAACAATCTACATTGGCCCATTATTGTTTGCCCCCACCATGTCTGTCAAGCCTTTATAGGCCTTCGATCGCAACGCTGATTGATTTTGGTGACACCAAGTTAACCTGTACTGCTCTATACTACAATAAGCATCAACAATAAATTGTTACAATAGTCGACCACCATGCAATATGCATAGCTCAGTATCTTCGCGCACTTGAAGATGAAATGCATAAAATTGCATTTGGGTAACACAATTTTTATTGGACAATTCATATATGTTAACAGGAACACTAACATTCCTATAGGGAACCTTTACATGCCAACCATCATCTCCCATAGGAAAAAGGAGGACATATAGCATTGGCATATATGCTCTATACAAGTTTGAAATAGCAACACATCAACCACCCTGAGTGTAAACATGAATATCCTGACGATCAAGAGTATCCTTGTCACCTTGCCCTGACATGATAGCTACAACCTCAGTTGCTACAGGAGTAGAGTATTGTTTACTGGTTCTTTGAACACCAAAAATACTCATTCTTAGTTCTTGCATGAGATTATTTTGCAGTTGCAAACCCACAGACCTAAAAGCCTGTGCATATACGTTGTGTCGATGCATCATACATTGAAGCTCCCCTAGCAAATTTGGTAATAAATCATGCATAACCCCCAGCCTATTAAGAAATTGATGCTCGGTATCATAAACATAGAGTTGTGTAAATCTTGGCCTTTCTTGACGTTGCACATCAGGAAGCAAAGTACCTATACGGTGATAAACAGAGCTATGCACTCTAAAGGTGCAACCATTCTCGATAACAGGTAGCTTGTCAACATTAGCTCCGAGTGATACAAATGCAAGAGCGTTGTTGTATGCTCGAATGTTATTTTTAAATATCCTACTCTAACAGTGCCTACCATGCAACAAATCATGCAATGGCTGTGATGGACGTTGCAATGGTGGCAACATTACTTTTCCATTTCGACAGCAGTGCCTTCCAAACAAAATCAACCCTTGCACCCAAGTCTCGCATCTCCACAACTTAACTAAACACCTCTCACACATTTTAGAAAGACCTCCCATATGGAATGCACATCTCACTCTCGAAATAGCAGTACCGTTGTTGCTGGGTGAACATCTGTTGCAGGCAAAGCATGTAAAATGAAGCACAATCCACCACTATGGGGATCAAAAACAACAATATTATGAACACATGACTCATTAACCACGGAATTTTCCACATTGTGGTGATTTCCAAAATCACAACCATCTGTTGACGTAACAATATCAAGCACTGCTCAATCAACATGCATCATTGCCAAATCTATACCAACATGTTGTTCAACTGGCTCATTATCCCCATTTACAATTTCAACATGGCGAGACACACTCTCACAAGCCACTCCATTAAGATTTCTCCCATTCTGGCACTTAGACATTGAAACATTATTAACGTGTGACTCGATAATCACATGATTAGGACCATTGCAACCACCCACCGATGGCAAAGCATTCGTCAAATCCACACCAAACTGTCGCCGGACTTGAAGTCCCCTAATGGTTCTATCCAGCTGATGGCAAAACATTAACCAAGTCTATACCAAACTATGGTTGGCCTAGTTCATGATAACCACTTAGAACCTCTGATGAAGATGTAGGTTTTCAATATCCCTAAGAATGGGTCTACCATGATCTAAAATCCCTTTCCAAGCCCTAAGCCTAGCAACCTGTCGTCGCTCATACCTTGTGGATGTAAGCACATCCCTACGAACAAGCAACACATAGTCTCTGCCAGTTGCTCGATGCGAACACCCCATATTGATTGGATGGCCACAAAATCTGTTATCAACTAATTCTATTGAAGACATGGATTAGTATATATGTACAAGCACATTAATTATTTAAATATTTAAATGTTTAAGTATTAAGATTAAATATCAAGACACAATACCAAGTCAATTTATTTGAGTCAATGCCAGCAACCCTATCAATGTATCTATCTACAAAGACGTTGTGTCCGCCCATGAGAGAGAGAGAGAGAGAGAGAGAGAGAGAGAGAGAGAGAGAGAGAGAGAGAGAGAGAGAGAGAGAGAGAGAGAGAGCCTTGTTGCTAAGATAGAGAATTTAGATATAAACACATGCATAATTGATCCATTTTAATTAATTAATAAAATAAAATAAACATGCAACCACAGAAACGGTTATCGACACACTTTATCAAAGGCATGATTTGACTTCAAAACTAAATGTATTGCGTACATTCGATGTATGCAATACATCGAATGTAAATCTACACCAAGCATCACTGCACTATCAAAACTGCTCTATGTAAACCTCAAGAAAGAGACATCACATTATACACACTCAATACATTTTACTCAAATACACTTTGTTATATTAAAAGTGTTACACATCTTAACACATTCCACGTAGGCTTTACAAAAAGAAAGCATATATTATCATAAAAAGTGCTAGCCCAAGCACTTTAAAATAAGCAAGACAATTCGAAACTATAAGTCCCATCCCAAGCAATTATTTCTCCTTAGATGTGACCGTTCATCTAATGGCTCAATTATTGCAGCAAAGCATTAAACCTACTAACATTCATTTGAAACTGCAAGAATGGCAATCGACAACCCCTCTAGTAAATCACAGGTTCGTAGTCATCTCCAAGCCCCCAGACCAAAGCCCACATGTCATTCACCAATAGATTCATTAATCTACTTGTCTCAGGAATAATTGTTGAAAGTGTCCTTACTTCACCACCCAGATCAGTCAATACTTGTTGGAGAACACCCTACATGTGCTTTGTCTCACATACAACACCATATAGACCTTTAGCCTGTTCATATAACTCCATTGAGTACATGGCAAGTGCACGATCAACACGCGCACATAAACTCGTGCATTTCCATCAACTCATTCATCCTAGCCTCAAGTTTTTTAAAGTTCGAAGCACTTGAAATAGCCCTCGTGTTTCTCCGAAACTTTGTAGCTCTTGTATATTGAGCAACATGCGTCTCTTGTCCCCTTGCCACCTCATTCATTTTTCGCACATTCATTCTATTAGAGCCCATGCATTGGCCGTAATGAAATATATAAACAATCATCTCCAAAAATATACATAGTAGCACTTTGATGCAAGCACAATTAAAGCAACTATCTTCCGTACCCATGCTAATGGCTCCAAGCTGGCAAGAGTCGAAGAGATGATGTTGTTGCCTTTTTGTTTAATTCAACAGAATCCACTACATTCAATGGAGTCGAAAGCACTACGTTGGGAATATCTCCCATGGCTTCGCCTTGTTCCATGGCTACACCAAACTTTAAAGAGAACATAAGAGTTGCACAACAACAAATAAATCTCAAAGCTATTCAAGACATAAGTGATAAACACATTTGCAACCACAAACCCTAAATGCATGAAAGAATATATGTACGCTATGCATGAGTGCCATCATGCACACATGGCACTCACAAAGCACTAGCCATGCATTGCCTAAAGGCCCTGCCAATGGATGTTTATTCATGTACATCTGCACAATCTTGAGAGAAAACAACATGTTCGACACAGGAAGGTGTCTGGAGTCTCGAAATACTTATTGGTGCCAATCCCATAGGACTATATTTTGAGATGGCTTACAATAACTTACCAACTCACAATAACGAAGAGAGAGAGGCATCTGTACCAACCCACTAAGAGAGAGAGGCATATGTACCCTAATTGCTGAAGCCAAACTATACAAAGTGTCCCAACATGACAAAGAAGAGGAGAACGAAAGACATGAAGAAGAATGAGAGGAGAGAGTGTATCTGTATGTGTGTGAGAGAAGAATGAGAGAGAGAGAGAGAGAGTGAGAAACAGTGAGGGAGCCACACATAAGCCACCCAAATATGAGAGAGAGAGAGAGAGAGAGAGAGAGAGAGAGAGAGAGAGAGAGAGAGAGAGAGAGAGAGAGAGAGAGAGAGAGAGAGAGAGAGAGGCATATGTACCCTAATTGCAAAACCAAACTATACAAAATGTCCCAACATATGAAAGCTTCAATCATTCTATGTATCTAGTCCAATCTAAGTTACAAAAGCACATTAGCAAAATTGTATAGTAATTGAGAGAGAAACAGAGAGAAAGAGGA